>NW_027211968.1:0-300000 GCF_036971445.1 Narcine bancroftii
AATAGACGCAGGGAAAGAGAGGCGGGGTATCAGATGTGGGGAATTCAAGGCGGGGAAAGAGATGTGGGGAAAGAGAGGCAGG
The DNA here is from genome assembly GCF_036971445.1 of Narcine bancroftii. NCBI lineage: Eukaryota > Metazoa > Chordata > Chondrichthyes > Torpediniformes > Narcinidae > Narcine > Narcine bancroftii. The sequence goes on from NW_027211968.1 coordinate 83, forward strand.
GAAAGAGGCAAGGAAATAGAGGCGGGGAATCAGAGGTGGGGATTCAGAGGCAGGGAATCAGAGGGGGGGAATCAGAGGCAGGGAATCTGAGGCAGGGAATCTGAGGTGGGGAATCTGAGTCGGGGAATCAGAGGCGTGGAATCAGAGGCGGAGAATCAGAGGCGGGGCATCAGAGGCGGGGAATCAGTGGGCGGAAATGAGATGTGGGAAAAGGGAGGCAGAGAAAGAGGCACGAAAATAGTGGCAGGGAAAGAGAGGCGGGGAATCAGAGGCGGGGAACCACAGGCGGGGAATCAGAGGCTGAAATTAAAAGGGGGTGAATCAGAGGGGGGAAAAGAGATGTGGGGAAACAAGGGCAGGGAAAGAGCCAGGGAAAGAGCCAGGGACTCTGAAGCAGGGAATCGGAGGCAGGGAAACAGAGGAAGGGAATCAGAGTCGGAGAAATATAGGCGGGGAATCAGAAGCGGGGAATCAGAGGCGGGGAAGCAGAGGCGGGGAATCAGAGGCGGGGAATCAGAGGCGGAGAATCTGAGGTGGGGATTCTGAGGCAGGGAATCTGAGGCGGGGAATCTGAGGTGGGGAATCTGAGGTGGGGAATCCGAGGCTGAGATTCAAAGGGGGAGAATCAGAAGGGGGAAAAGATATGTAGGGAAAGAGAGGCATGGAAGGAGCCAGGGACTCTGAAGCAGGTAATCGGAGTCAGGTAAACAGCGTCGGAGAACGGAGGCGGGGAATCAGAAGCGGGGAATCAGAGGGCAGAAAATAGATGTGGGGAAAGAGAGGCAGGGAAAGAGGCGCATAAATAGACGCAGGGAAAGAGAGGCGGGGTATCAGATGTGGGGAATTCAAGGCGGGGAAAGAGATGTGGGGAAAGAGAGGCAGGGAAAGAGGCAAGGAAATAGAGGCGGGGAATCAGAGGTGGGGAATCAGAGGGGGGGAATCAGAGGCAGGGAATCTGAGGCAGGGAATCTGAGGCAGGGAATCTGAGGTGGGGAATCTGAGTCGGGGAATCTGAGGCGTGGAATCAGAGGGGGGAATAGAGATGTGGGAAAAGAGAGGCGGCGAAAGGGAGGCGGGGAAAGAGTCAGAGACTCTGAAGCAGGGAATCGGAGTCGGGGAATCAGAGGTGGGGAATCAGAGGCGGGGAATCAGAGGCGGGGAATCAGAGGCGGGGAATCAGAGGCGGGGAATCAGAGGCGGGGAATCAGAGGCAGAGAATCAGAGGCGGGGAATCAGAGGCGGGGAATCAGAGGCGGGGAATCAGTGGGCGGAAATGAGATGTGGGAAAAGAGAGGCAGAGAAAGAGGCACGAAAATAGTGGCAGGGAAAGAGAGGCGGGGAATCAGAGGCGGGGAATCAGAGGCGGGGAATCAGAGGCGGGGAATCAGAGGCGGGGAATCAGAGGCTGAAATTAAAAGGGGGTGAATCAGAGGGGGGAAAAGAGATGTGGGGAAAGAGAGGCAGAGAAAGAGGCAAGGTAAGAGAGGCGGGGAAAGAGGCACGGAAAGAGAGGTGGGAAATGAGAGGCGGGGAATCAGAGTCGTATTATCTGAGGTGGGGAATCTGAGGCGGGGAATCAGAGGCGGGGAAAGAGATGTGGGAAAAGAGAGGCAGAGAATGAGGCACGAAAATAGTGGCAGGGAAAGAGAGGCAGGGAATCAGAGGCGGGGAATCAGAGGCGGGGAATCAGAGGCGGGGAATCAGAGGCGGGGAATCAGAGGGGGGAATAGAGATGTGGGAAAAGAGAGGCGGCGAAAGGGAGGCGGGGAAAGAGTCAGAGACTCTGAAGCAGGGAATCGGAGTCGGAGAAATGGAGGCGGGGAATCAGAGGCGGGGAATCAGAGGCAGGGAATCAGAGGCGGAGAATCAGAGGCGGGGAATCAGAGGCGGGGAATCAGAGGCGGGGAATCACAGGCGGGGAACCAGAGGCGGGGAATCAGAGGCTGAAATTAAAAGAGGGTGAATCAGAGGGGGGAAAAGAGATGTGGGGAAAGAAGGGCAGGGAAAGAGCCAGGGAAAGAGCCAGGGACTCTGAAGCAGGGAATCGGAGGCAGGGAATCGGAGGCAGGAAAACAGAGGAAGGGAATCAGAGTCGGAGAAATGGAGGCGGGGAATCAGAAGCGAGGAATCAGAAGCGGGGAATCAGAGGACGGAAAAGAGATGTGGCGAAAGAGAGGCAGAGAAAGAGAGGCGGGTTATCAGATGTGTGCAATCCGAGGCAAGGAATCAGAGGCGGGGAATCAGAGGCGGGGAATCAGAGGCGTGGAATCAGAGGCGGGGAATCTAAGGTGGGGAATCGGAGTCGGGGAATCAGAGTCGTGGAATCAGAGGCGGGGAATCAGAGTCGGGGAATCAGAGGCGGGGAATCAGAGGCGGGGAATCAGAGGCGGGGAATCAGAGGCGGGGAATCAGAGGCGGGGAATCAGAGGCGGGGAATCAGAGGCGGGGAATCAGAGGCGGGGTATCAGAGGCGGGGTATCAGAGGCAGAGGAACGGAGGCGTGGAATCAGAGGTGGGGAATCAGAGGGCAGAAAAGAGATGTGGGGAAAGAGAGGCAGAGAAAGAGGCGTGGAAATAGACGCAGTGAAAGAGAGGAGGGGTATCAGATGCGGGGAATCCGAGGCGGGGAATCAGAGGGCGGAAATGAGATGTGGGAAAAGAGAGGCAGAGAAGGAGGCACGAAAATAGTGGCAGGGAAAGAGAGGCAGGGAATCAGAGGCGGGGAATCAGAGGCGGGGAATCAGAGGCGGGGAATCAGAGGCGGGGAATCAGAGGCGGGGAATCAGAGGCGGGGAATCAGAGGCGGGGAATCAGAGGCGGGGAATCAGAGGGCGGAAAAGAGATGTGGGAAAAGAGAAGCAGAGAAGGAGGCACGAAAATAGTGGCAGGGAAAGAGAGGCAGGGAATCAGAGGCGGGGAATCAGAGGCGGGGAATCAGAGGCGGGGAATCAGAGGCGGGGAATCAGAGGCGGGGAATCAGAGGCGGGGAAGCAGAGGCGGGGAAGCAGAGGCGGGGAAGCAGAGGCGGGGAAGCAGAGGCGGGGAAGCAGAGGCGGGGAAGCAGAGGCGGGGAAGCAGAGGCGGGGAAGCAGAGGCGGGGAAGCAGAGGCGGGGAATCAGAGGCAGGGAATCAGAGGCGGGGAATTTGAGGTGGGGATTCTGAGGTGGGAAATCAGAGGCTGAGATTGAAAGGGGGAGAATCAGAAGGGGGAAAAGAAATGTGGGGAAAGAGAGGCATGGAAAGAGCCAGGGACTCTGAAGCAGGGAATCGGAGGCAGGGAAACAGAGTCGAGAAACGGAGGCGGGGAATCAGAGGGCGGAAAAGAGATGTGGGGAAAGAGAGGCAGGGAAAGAGGCGCGGAAATAGACGCAGGGAAAGAGAGGCGGAGTATCAGATGTGGGGAATTCAAGGCGGGGAATCAGAGGCGGGGAAAGAGATGTGGGGAAAGAGAGGCAGGGAAAGACGCAAGGAAATAGAGGTGGGGAATCAGAGGCAGGGAATCAGAGGCGGAGAATCAGAGGCAGGGAATCTGAGGCGGGGAATCAGAGGCGGGGAATCAGAGGCGGGGAATCAGTGTCGGGGAATTAGAGTCGGGGAATCAGAAGTGGGGAATCAGAGGCGGGGAATCAGAGTCGGGGAATCAGAGGAAGGGAATCAGAGGCGGGGAATCAGAGGCGGGGAATCAGAGGCGGGGAATCAGAGGCGGGGAATCAGAGGCTGAAATTAAAAGGGGGTGAATCAGAGGGGGGAAAAGAGATGTGGGGAAACAAGGGCAGGGAAAGAGCCAGGGAAAGAGCCAGGGACTCTGAAGCAGGGAATCGGAGGCAGGGAAACAGAGGAAGGGAATCAGAGTCGGAGAAATATAGGCGGGGAATCAGAAGCGGGGAATCAGAGGTGGGGAATCAGAGGGCAGAAAAGAGATGTGGGGAAAGAGAGGCAGAGAAAGAGGCGTGGAAATAGACGCAGTGAAAGAGAGGAGGGGTATCAGATGCGGGGAATCCGAGGCGGGGAATCAGAGGGCGGAAATGAGATGTGGGAAAAGAGAGGCAGAGAAGGAGGCACGAAAATAGTGGCAGGGAAAGAGAGGCAGGGAATCAGAGGCGGGGAATCAGAGGCGGGGAATCAGAGGCGGGGAATCAGAGGCGGGGAATCAGAGGCGGGGAAGCAGAGGCGGGGAAGCAGAGGCGGGGAAGCAGAGGCGGGGAAGCAGAGGCGGGGAATCAGAGGCGGGGAATTTGAGGTGGGGATTCTGAGGTGGGAAATCAGAGGCTGAGATTGAAAGGGGTAGAATCAGAAGGGGGAAAAGAAATGTGGGGAAAGAGAGGCATGGAAAGAGCCAGGGACTCTGAAGCAGGGAATCGGAGGCAGGGAAACAGAATCGGAGAAACGGAGGCGGGGAATCAGAAGCGGGGAATCAGAGGGTGGAAAAGAGATGTGGGGAAAGAGAGGCAGGGAAAGAGGCGCGGAAATAGACGCAGGGAAAGAGAGGCGGGGTATCAGATGTGGGGAATTCAAGGCGGGGAAAGAGATGTGGGGAAAGAGAGGCAGGGAAAGAGGCAAGGAAATAGAGGCGGGGAATCAGAGGTGGGGATTCAGAGGCAGGGAATCAGAGGGGGGGAATCAGAGGCAGGGAATCTGAGGCAGGGAATCTGAGGTGGGGAATCTGAGTCGGGGAATCAGAGGCGTGGAATCAGAGGGGGGAATAGAGATGTGGGAAAAGAGAGGCGGCGAAAGGGAGGCGGGGAAAGAGTCAGAGACTCTGAAGCAGGGAATCGGAGTCGGGGAATCAGAGGTGGGGAATCAGAGGCGGGGAATCAGAGGCGGGGAATCAGAGGCGGGGAATCAGAGGCGGGGAATCAGAGGCAGAGAATCAGAGGCGGGGAATCAGACGCGGGGAATCAGAGGCGGGGAATCAGTGGGCGGAAATGAGATGTGGGAAAAGAGAGGCAGAGAAAGAGGCACGAAAATAGTGGCAGGGAAAGAGAGGCGGGGAATCAGAGGCGGGGAATCAGAGGCGGGGAATCAGAGGCGGGGAATCAGAGGCGGGGAATCAGAGGCTGAAATTAAAAGGGGGTGAATCAGAGGGGGGAAAAGAGATGTGGGGAAAGAGAGGCAGAGAAAGAGGCGTGGAAATAGACGCAGGGAAAGAGAGGCGGGGTATCAGATGTAGGGGATCCGAGGCGGGGAATCAGAGGTGGGGAAAGAGATGTGGAGAAAGAGAGGCAGGGAAAGAGGCAAGGTAAGAGAGGCGGGGAAAGAGGCACGGAAAGAGAGGTGGGAAATGAGAGGCGGGGAATCAGAGTCGTATTATCTGAGGTGGGGAATCTGAGGCGGGGAATCAGAGGCGGGGAAAGAGATGTGGGAAAAGAGAGGCAGAGAATGAGGCACGAAAATAGTGGCAGGGAAAGAGAGGCAGGGAATCAGAGGCGGGGAATCAGAGGCGGGGAATCAGAGGCGGGGAATCAGAGGCGGGGAATCAGAGGGGGGAATAGAGATGTGGGAAAAGAGAGGCGGCGAAAGGGAGGCGGGGAAAGAGTCAGAGACTCTGAAGCATGGAATCGGAGTCGGAGAGATGGAGGCGGGGAATCAGAGGCGGGGAATCAGAGGCAGGGAATCAGAGGCAGGGAATCAGAGGCGGGGAATCAGAGGCAGGAAAAGAGATGTGGGGAAAGAGAGGCAGGGAAAGAGGCGCGGAAATAGACGCAGGGAAAGAGAGGCGGGGATTCAGAGGGGGGGAATCAGAGGTGGGGAATCAGAGGCGGGGAATCAGAGGCGGGGAATCAGAGGCGGGGAATCAGAGGCGGGGAATCAGAGGCGGGGAACCACAGGCGGGGAATCAGAGGCTGAAATTAAAAGGGGGTGAATCAGAGGGGGGAAAAGAGATGTGGGGAAAGAAGGGCAGGGAAAGAGCCAGGGAAAGAGCCAGGGACTCTGAAGCAGGGAATCGGAGGCAGGGAATCGGAGGCAGGAAAACAGAGGAAGGGAATCAGAGTCGGAGAAATGGAGGCGGGGAATCAGAAGCGGGGAATCAGAAGCGGGGAATCAGAGGACGGAAAAGAGATGTGGGGAAAGAGAGGCAGGGAAAGAGGCGCAGAAATAGACGCAGGGAAAGAGAGGCGGGGTATCAGATGTGTGCAATCCGAGGCAAGGAATCAGAGGCGTGGAATCTAAGGTGGGGAATCGGAGTCGGGGAATCAGAGGAGGGGAATCAGAGGCGGGGAATCAGAGGCGGGGAATCAGAGGCGGGGAATCAGAGGCGGGGAATCAGAGGCGGGGAATCAGAGGCGGGGAATCAGAGGCGGGGAATCAGAGGCGGGGAATCAGAGGCGGGGAATCAGAGGCGGGGAATCAGAGGCGTGGAATCAGAGGTGGGGAATCAGAGGGCAGAAAAGAGATGTGGGGAAAGAGAGGCAGAGAAAGAGGCGTGGAAATAGACGCAGTGAAAGAGAGGAGGGGTATCAGATGCGGGGAATCCGAGGCGGGGAATCAGAGGCAGGAAAAGAGATGTGGGGAAAGAGAGTCCAGGAAAGAGGCACGGAAAGAGAGGCGGGAAATCAGAGGTGGGGAATCAGAGGTGGGGAATCAGAGGCGGAGAAAAGGCGGCGTGGAATCAGAGGTGGGGAATCAGAGGGCGGAAATGAGATGTGGGAAAAGAGAGGCAGAGAAGGAGGCACGAAAATAGTGGCAGGGAAAGAGAGGCAGGGAATCAGAGGCGGTGAATCAGAGGCGGGGAATCAGAGGCGGGGAATCAGAGGCGGGGAATCAGAGGGCGGAAAAGAGATGTGGGAAAAGAGAGGCAGAGAAGGAGGCACGAAAATAGTGGCAGGGAAAGAGAGGCGGGGAATCAGAGGCGGGGAATCAGAGGCGGGGAATCAGAGGCGGGGAATCAGAGGCGGGGAATCAGAGGCGGGGAATCAGAGGCGGGGAAGCAGAGGCGGGGAAGCAGAGGCGGGGAAGCAGAGGCGGGGAAGCAGAGGCGGGGAAGCAGAGGCGGGGAAGCAGAGGCGGGGAATCAGAGGCAGGGAATCAGAGGCGGGGAATTTGAGGTGGGGATTCTGAGGTGGGAAATCAGAGGCTGAGATTGAAAGGGGGAGAATCAGAAGGGGGAAAAGAAATGTGGGGAAAGAGAGGCATGGAAAGAGCCAGGGACTCTGAAGCAGGGAATCGGAGGCAGGGAAACAGAGTCGGAGAAACGGAGGCGGGGAAGCAGAAGCGGGGAATCAGAGGGTGGAAAAGAGATGTGGGGAAAGAGAGGCAGGGAAAGAGGCGCGGAAATAGACGCAGGGAAAGAGAGGCGGAGTATCAGATGTGGGGAATTCAAGGCGGGGAATCAGAGGCGGGGAAAGAGATGTGGGGAAAGAGAGGCAGGGAAAGACGCAAGGAAATAGAGGTGGGGAATCAGAGGCAGGGAATCAGAGGCGGAGAATCAGAGGGGGGAATAGAGATGTGGGAAAAGAGAGGCGGCGAAAGGGAGGCGGGGAAAGTGTCAGAGACTCTGAAGCAGGGAATCGGAGTCGGGGAATCAGAGTTGGGGAATCAGAGTCGGGGAATCAGTGTCAGGGAATCAGAGTCGGGGAATCAGAGTCGGGGAATCAGAGGCGGGGAATCAGAGGCGGGGAATCAGAGGCGGGGAATCAGAGGCGGGGAATCAGAGGCGGGGAATCAGAGGCGGAGAATCAGAGGCGGGGAATCAGAGGCGGGGAATCAGTGGGCGGAAATGAGATGTGGGAAAAGAGAGGCAGAGAAAGAGGCACGAAAATAGTGGCAGGGAAAGAGAGGCGGGGAATCAGAGGCGGGGAACCACAGGCGGGGAATCAGAGGCTGAAATTAAAAGGGGGTGAATCAGAGGGGGGAAAAGAGATGTGGGGAAAGAAGGGCAGGGAAAGAGCCAGGGAAAGAGCCAGGGACTCTGAAGCAGGGAATCGGAGGCAGGGAAACAGAGGAAGGGAATCAGAGTCGGAGAAATATAGGCGGGGAATCAGAGGCGGGGAAGCAGAGGCGGGGAATCGGAGGTGGGGATTCTGAGGCAGGGAATCTGAGGTGGGGTATCTGAGGTGTGGAATCCGAGGCTGAGATTCAAAGGGGGAGAATCAGAAGGGGGAAAAGATATGTAGGGAAAGAGAGGCATGGAAAGAGCCAGGGACTCTGAAGCAGGTAATCGGAGGCAGGTAAACAGAGTCGGAGAACGGAGGCGGGGAATCAGAAGCGGGGAATCAGAGGGCGGAAAAGAGATGTGGGGAAAGAGAGGCAGGGAAAGAGGCGCAAAAATAGACGCAGGGAAAGAGAGGCGGGGTATCAGATGTGGGGAATTCAAGGCGGGGAAAGAGATGTGGGGAAAGAGAGGCAGGGAAAGAGGCAAGGAAATAGAGGCGGGGAATCAGAGGTGGGGATTCAGAGGCAGGGAATCAGAGGCGTGGAATCAGAGGGGGGAATAGAGATGTGGGAAAAGAGAGGCGGCGAAAGGGAGGCGGGGAAAGAGTCAGAGACTCTGAAGCAGGGAATCGGAGTCGGGGAGTCAGAGTCGGGGAATCAGAGTCGGGGAATCAGAGGCGGGGAATTAGAGGCAGGGAATCAGAGGCGGGGAATCAGAGGCGGGGAATCAGTGGGCGGAAATGAGATGTGGGAAAAGAGAGGCAGAGAAAGAGGCACGAAAATAGTGGCAGGGAAAGAGAGGCGGGGAATCAGAGGCGGGGAATCAGAGGCGGGGAATCAGAGGCGGGGAATCAGAGGCGGGGAATCAGAGGCGGGGAATCAGAGGCTGAAATTAAAAGGGGGTGAATCAGAGGGGGGAAAAGAGATGTGGGGAAAGAAGGGCAGGGAAAGAGCCAGGGACTCTGAAGCAGGGAATCGGAGGCAGGGAAACAGAGGAAGGGAATCAGAGTCGGAGAAATGGAGGCAGGGAATCAGAAGCGGGGAATCAGAAGCGGGGAATCAGAGGACGGAAAAGAGATGTGGGGAAAGAGAGGCAGAGAAAGAGACGCGGGGTATCAGATGTTTGCAATCCGAGGCAGGGAATCAGAGGCGTGGAATCAGAGGCGGGGAATCAGAGGCGTGGAATCAGATGCGGGGAATCTGAGGTGGGGAATCTGAGGCGGGGAATCAGAGGCGGTGATTCAGAGGGGGGAATAGAGATGTGGGGAAAGAAGGGCAGGGAAAGAGCCAGGGACTCTGAAGCAGGGAATCGGAGTAGGGGAATCAGAGTTGGGGAATCAGAGGCGGGGAATCAGAGGAGGAGAATCAGAGGCGGGGAATCAGAGGAGGGGAATCAGAGGCGGGGAATCAGAGGCGGGGAATCAGAGGCGGGGAATCAGAGGCGGGGAATCAGAGGCGGGGAATCAGAGTCGTGGTATCAGAGGCGGGGAATCTGAGGAGGGGAATCAGAGGCGGGGAAAGAGATGTGGGAAAAGAGAGGCAGAGAAGGAGGCACAAAAATAGTGGCAGGGAAAGAGAGGCGGGGAATCAGAGGCGGGGAATCAGAGGCGGAGAATCAGAGGCGGAGAATCAGAGGCAGGGAATCAGAGGCGGGGAATCAGAGGCGGGGAATCAGAGGGCGGAAAAGAGATGTAGGGAAAGAGAGGCAGAGAAAGAAGCGTGGAAATAGACGCAGTGAAAGAGAGGAGGGGTATCAGATGCGGGGAATACGAGGCGGGGTATCAGAGGCAGGAAAAGAGGTGTGGGGAAAGAGAGGCCGGGAAAGAGGCACGGAAAGAGAGGCGGGAAATCAGAGGCGGGGAATCAGAGGCGGGGAATCAGAGGCGGGGTATCAGAGGCAGAGGAACGGAGGCGTGGAATCAGAGGTGGGGAATCAGAGGGCGGAAAAGAGATGTAGGGAAAGAGAGGCAGAGAAAGAAGCGTGGAAATAGACGCAGTGAAAGAGAGGAGGGGTATCAGATGCGGGGAATACGAGGCGGGGTATCAGAGGCAGGAAAAGAGGTGTGGGGAAAGAGAGGCCGGGAAAGAGGCACGGAAAGAGAGGCGGGAAATCAGAGGCGGGGAATCAGAGGCGGGGAATCAGAGGCGGGGAATCAGAGGCGGGGAATCAGAGGCGGGGAACCAGAGGCGGGGAACCAGAGGCGGGGAATCAGAGGCAGGAAAACAGAGGCGTGGAATCAGAGGCGGGGAATTAGAGGTGGGGAATCTGAGGTGGTGAATCAAAGGCTGAGTTTCAAAGGGGGTGAATCAGAGGGGGGAAATGAGATGTGGGAAAAGAGAAGCCGGGAAAGAGCCAGAGACTCTGAAGCAGGGAATCGGAGGCGGGGAAACAGAGGCAGGGAATCAGAGTCGGAGAAACGGAGGTGGGGAATCAGAAGCGGGGAATCAGAGGGCGGAAAAGAGATGTGGGGAAGGAGAGGCAGAGAAAGAGACGTGGAAATAGACGCAGGGAAAGAGAGGCGGAGTATCAGATGTGGGGGATCTGAGGCGGGGAATCAGAGGTGGGGAAAGAGATGTGGAGAAAGAGAGGCAGGGAAAGAGGCAAGGAAAGAGAGGCGGGGAAAGAGGCACGGAAAGAGAGGTGGGAAATCAGAGGCGGGGAATCAGGCGAGGAATCAGAGTCGTGGTATCAGAGGCAGGGAATCTGAGGCGGGGAATCAGAGGCTGGGAATCAGAGGCGGGGAATCAGACGCGGGAAATCAGAGGCAGGGAATCAGAAGCGGGGAATCAGAGGGCGGAAAAGAGATGTGGGGAAAGAGAAGCAGGGAAATAGGCGCGGAAATAGACGCAGGGAAAGAGAGGCGGGGTATCAGATGTGGGGAATCCGAGGCGGGGAATCAGAGGCGGGGAAAGAGATGTGGGGAAAGAGAGGCAGGGAAAGAGGCAAGGAAATAGAGGTGGGGAATCAGAGGCGGGGAATCAGAGGCGGGGTTTCAGAGGGGGGGAATCAGAGGCGGGGAATCAGAGGCGGGGAATCAGAGGCGGGGAATCAGAGGCGGGGAAGCAGAGGCGGGGAATCATAGGCGGGGAATCAGAGGCGGGGAATTAGAGGTAAGGAATCTGAGGTGGTGAATCAAAGGCTGAGATTCAAAGGGGGTGAATCAGAGGGGGGAAAAGAGATGTGGGGAAATAGAAGCCGGGAAAGAGCCAGAGACGCTGAAGCAGGGAATCAGAGGCAGGGAAACAGAGGCAGGGAATTAGAGTCGGAGAAACGGAGGTGGGGAATCAGAAGCGGAGAATCAGAGGGCGGAAAAGAGATGTGGGGAAAGAGAGGCAGAGAAAGAGGCGCGGAAATAGACGCAGGGAAAGAGAGGCAGGGTATCAGATGTGGGGGATCTGAGGCGGGGAATCATAGGCTGGGAAAGAGATGTGGGAAAACAGAGGCAGAGAAGGAGGCACAAAAATAGTGGCAGGGAAAGAGAGGCGGGGAATCAGAGGCGGGGAATCAGAGGCGGGGAATCAGAGGCGGGGAATTAGAGGCGGGCAATCAGAGGCGGGGAATCAGAGGCGGGGAAAGAGGTGGGGAAAGAGAGGCAGAGAAGGAGGCACAAAAATAGTGGCAGGGAAAGAGAGGCGGGGAATCAGGGGCGGGGAATCAGAGGTGGGGAATCAGAGGCGGGGAATCAGAGGCGGGGAATCAGAGTCGTGGTATCAGAGGCGGGGAATCTGAGGAGGGGAATCAGAGGCGGGGAAAGAGATGTGGGAAAAGAGAGGCAGAGAAGGAGGCACAAAAATAGTGGCAGGGAAAGAGAGGCGGGGAATCAGAGGCGGGGAATCAGAAGCGGGGAATCAGAGGCGGGGAATCAGAAGCGGGGAATCAGAGGGTGGAAAAGAGATGTGGGGAAAGAGAGGCAGGGAAAGAGGCGCGGAAATAGACGCAGGGAAAGAGAGGCGGGGTATCAGAGGCGGGGAATCAGAGGCGGGGAATCAGAGGCGGGGAATCAGAGGCGGGGAATCAGAGGCGGGGAATCAGAGGCGGGGAATCAGAGGCGTGGAATCAGAGGCGTGGAATCAGAGGCGGGGAATCAGAGGCGGGGAATCAGAGGCGGGGAATCAGAGGCGGGGAATCAGAGGCGGGGAATCAGAGGCGGGGAATCAGAGGCGGGGAATCTGAGGCGGGGAATCTGAGGTGGGGAATCTGAGGCGGGGAATCAGAGGCGGGGAATCAGTGGGCGGAAATGAGATGTGGGAAAAGAGAGGCAGAGAAAGAGGCAGGAAAATAGTGGCAAGGAAAGAGAGGCGGGGAATCAGAGGCGGGGAACCAGAGGCGGGGAATCAGAGGCTGAAATTAAAAGGGGGTGAATCAGAGGGGGGAAAAGAGATGTGGGGAAAGAAGGGCAGGGAAAGAGCCAGGGAAAGAGCCAGGGACTCTGAAGCAGGGAATCGGAGGCAGGGAAACAGAGGAAGGGAATCAGAGTCGGAGAAATGGAGGCGGGGAATCAGAAGCGGGCAATCAGAGGCGGGGAATCAGAGGACGGAAAAGAGATGTGGGGAAAGAGAGGCAGAGAAAGAGAGGCGGGGTATCAGATGTGTGCAATCCGAGGCAGGGAATCAGAGGCGTGGAATCAGAGGCGGGGAATCAGAGGCGGGGAATCAGAGACGTGGAATCAAAGGCGGGGAATCTGAGGTGGGGAAGCTGAGGCGAGGAATCAGAGACGTGGAATCAGGGGTGTGGAATCAGAGGCAAGGATTCAGTGGGGGGAATAGAGATGTGGGAAAAGAAAGGCGGGGAAAGAGCCAGGGACTCTGAAGCAGGGAATCGGAGTCGGGGAATCAGAGGTGGGGAATCAGAGTACGGAAAAGAGATGTGGGGAAAGAGAGGCAGAGAAAGAGGCGTGGAAATAAACGCAAGGAAAGAGAGGCGGGTAATCAGAGGTGGGGAATCAGAGGCGGGGAACCAGAGGCGGGGAATCAGAGGCATGGAATGAGAGGCGTGGAATCAGAGGCGTTGATTCAGAAGGGGGAAAAGAGAGGCGGGGAAAGAGCCAGGAACTCTGAAGCAGGGAATCGGAGTCGGGGAATCAGAGGCGGGAAAGAGAGGCAGGGAATCAGAGGCGGGAAAGAGAGGCAGAGAATCAGAGGCGGGGACTCAGAGGTGGGGTAAGGGAGGCAGGGAATCAGAGTCAGGGAATCGGAGGAGGAGTATCAAAGGCGGGGAATCAGAGGTGGGGAAGAGGGGGGAAACGGAGGTGGATAAACAGAGGCGGGGAAACGGCGGCGGCGAAACAGGCAGGGAAACAGCGGCGTTGGAACAGATGGTTGGAAGTAGAATGGACGAAAGAGAGGTGGAGAAATCGAGGAAGGGAAACAGAGGAGTAGGAGAGACGGGGAAAAAGAGGTGGGGAAAGAGTGCGGTGGAAAAAGAGAAGTGATAAGAGATGGGTAGAATCTAAAGTGGAGAAACAGAGGTGTGGAATTAGTCTGGTTGAAAAAGAGAAGCGGAAAGCGGGGTAGAAACAGAGTTGGGGAAATGGAGGGGTGGAAACAGAGGTGTTAAAAATGAGGTAGGGGAAGAGAAGGCTGGGTACAGGGTCAATAGGCAATTACTTGAAGGTGTGGATAAGCAGAGGGACTTTGGGGTTCAAATCCAAACATCCCTCAACGTTGTTGCCACACAGGTTAGTTATAGGATAGTCATGAAGGCCAATGGGATGCTGAGCTTCATTAACTTTTCTACGTGGTCGTGCTTCAAAATGAGGCCATTTTGGTAAGAAAGCGCAGGAAATTACTACGATCACAGGAATGGCCTCCACGTGCATCCTCGAGCAATATCTACATGGTAATTTTATGGAAACAAATGACAACGTGACCAAATATCCAATCACATTTATAAAAATAGCACTGGCCTTAGCGAAAAAATGGATCACGATGTCCGACTCCCCTCTACTTATAACACACTGGGCTGTGGAAATGAACAGCTGTTACCTACGGAAAAAAATCACATAAACATTACCCTTTGGTAAAGGTCTGTCAGCCATACCTGGACCACAAAAGGGGCCCAGACACAATAATAAAAAGGAACAATTGAATTCTATAAAACTTTTAAAGATTTATTAATTCCTCCCCTCCTGGAAGTAATCAACCAGATTGATAAAACACAAAGCTTACCAGATTCATGCAAAACAGCAATAATTACAGTAATACCAAAGACAGGGAAAGATCCACTCGCACCAGCGTCATATAGACCAATATCTTTACTTCACACAGATTGTAAGATAATAGCTAAACTATTAGCAAACAGATTAGCCGACTATGTACCAAAAATAGTAAATCTAGACCAAACTGGATTTATTAAAAAAGATGAACAACAGACAATATTTGTAAATTTATTAACTTAATTCATGCAGTAGAAGGAAATAAAGCTCCATCAGTAGCGGTTGCTTTAGATGCAGAGAAGCCCTTTGACAGAGTAGAATGGAATTATTTATTCAAAGTACTACAAAAATTCAGTTTACCAGAGAAATATATTCATTGGATTAAAGCATTATATAAGGGGCCATTGGCGAAAGTGACAGTAAATGGATATATATCAAAGCAACAAGATCAACAAGGCAGGGTTGCCCACTATCGCCCTTATTGTTCGCGTTAGCCATAGAACCACTAGCAGAATTGATAAGAACAGAAAATAAAATAAAAAGGATAAAAATAAAAGACAAGGAATATGAAATCAGTTTATTTGCAGATGACGTTATGGTATACTTAACAGAACCAGAAATAGCAATAAAAGAATTACATAACACATTGAAGGAATATGGAGAAGTGTCGGGATACAAGATTAACGCAAATAAAAGTGAAGCAATGCCAATGAATAATGCGGATTTCTCAAAATTTAAGAAAGAATCACCATTCAGATGGCAAATGCAAGCAATACGATACCTAGGTATACAAATAAATAAAAACCTCGGCCATCTATATAAACTCAATTATTATCCACTAATGAAAAAATTACAGGATGACTTAGAGCATTGGAAAGACTTACCACTAACACTAATAGGAAGGATAAACTGTATTAAAATGAACATTTTCCCAAGGATACAATACCTATTTTAGGCATTGCCAATACACTTGACGGAGAAATTCTTCAAGGAGTTAAAGAAAATAATAAGAAAATTTTTATGGAAAGGGGGGAAACCGAGGATAGCACTAGATAAATTAACAGAATGGTATAAACAAGGAGGCTTACAACTGCCAAACTTTAAAAATTATTATAGAGCCGCACAATTAAGATACCTATCAGATTTTTATCAAACAAGGGAAAAGCCAGATTGGACTAGATTAGAACTAGATAAAATAGGGGAGAAGATACCCGAACATATATTATATAAATGGGATGAAAAATTGGTACAACGTAGAAATTCTCCAGTATTACATCATCTGCTCAATATTTGGAAGAAGATTCATGTAGAAAGGAATAAAACAAATTACCAACTACCAAAACTAATACTGACGCAAAATCAGCTAATCCCTTTTACAATAGATAACCTTTCCTTTAGAGAATGGGAGAAAAAAGGGATCAAAAGAATAGAAAATTCTGTGCAATTTGACAAGTGTGACAAGTCTTACAAAATCTCTTTCCATCCTTTTCCAAATTAGGTCAGTAGAATTGTTTCATCATTTCCTTTTCCCAAAGGTGCCCACCCAAATGTGTTTTATGAGCCATGTTCAAAATCTCATCTCTATAGGCTGTAGGATCTATAACCCAATGAACCTCTGCCCATTCTTCATTATACAATATCGCATTATATTTTCTCATCAATAAACCTCCTTTGAAATAATATCCAACTGGCCCTTTTTAATTCCTTCACCAGAGAATGGTTTCTATCCATCTCCATTTTGTTTTTCTATCAATTTTCCTCGAAGTTCTGAAAAATCCTTTTGCCAACTGCTGCTCACTGTCACAAACTTTTAAATCATTTTAGACATCACTGCCCTCACTGTCACAACTTTCAAATTTAAAATCAGAATCAGAATTCTGACTGAAGAAAATATTTAAAATGACTGGTGATTCACAGCTTGACTCTTTGATCTCTTCATTAGTTTGCTTCTGTACCTGACAGCTTGTTTCTTTCAGCTGCTGACTCTCTCAAGCTTTCTTGAAATCAATTGTCCAATATCTTCTTCACTGACCAAGGTTTTCAACATAACTGCCAACTTCCGTTGTTCAACTTTTAACCTCCAGAACTTTCATCTCCTTAGCAATAAGCAACAACTCCTCCTTTTTCAGATCTGAAAAGTTTGGTGATTCCAAACACATTTTTAATTTCTATTTGG
Organism: Narcine bancroftii; assembly: GCF_036971445.1. NCBI lineage: Eukaryota > Metazoa > Chordata > Chondrichthyes > Torpediniformes > Narcinidae > Narcine > Narcine bancroftii. The sequence continues at coordinate 16,287 of NW_027211968.1, forward strand.
ACAAGTTCACTTGGCCCACACTTAAGTTTTGTTTCCAAAACACACTCATCTGTACTTTGTGCAGAATCTCACTTCATATTGGGGTTTAAAACATTCACATTCTGCAGAAACTGACAAAGTTTCCACTTTCAAATCGACACAGATTGGAGTTGCCAAACATGGACCAAAATCCATCGCTGTACTTGAACCCCACACACACAATAAGCCTTTTAATGAGCTTGGGAAATCAGTTTACTAATAAATCACAAAAACTCCAAAGATTTCAGATCCCAAAACTCCAAATCGCAAGGACAAGCCCAAAATATGTTATGAACTAACAACCTTTTTAATTATGTTTGGGATTAAAGGACCTTTTGACAAGAATGTGCTAAAAAGCATTTAAATCCATTTATGCCTCTGAGAAGTCTGCTTTCCTCAGAATTAAAATGGCCTGCATTTGTACAGGTGCTTCTGAACAAACACCTATTGTTTTCAATATCTCAAGAACATCATAAATCCTTTTCACCTTCTTGCATGTTTGTCTCAACTGCCTTCTGTTTGCGATCTCCAAGAACAATCTGTGTTTAAAATGCTAATGCTTTGTCCTTGTGCCCCTGAAATATCCAAGCTAACTGATCAAGTATACAGGTACAATATTTTACCTCTGTAATTTACTTTACTAAGACATTTTTATATACGAGAAATATTAAATTAATATTAAAGGTTAACACAACTCCGTGACATATCTGAATAGTCAAGGTATTAAAGGTGAGTGGGAGAATGGATCAGTTCATGATGGAATGGACACAATGGGCCAAACGGCCTACTTCTGCTCCTGTATCTTATTGTCTCATATTTTACAAAGCACAGATGTTTTTTTCAACCCCAATTTGTAAATCACAGTTTTGGCTTTTGGAATGTAAATTGCACACATTTTTGCACAGCAAAGATATCGGTTTTGACCCAAAAACAGGACATATTTTGAAAAATACAACTTTTGTCTTTTTTTAGCAAAACACTCCATACTTTCCTTCAAAACACAACCTTCAGTTTTTGTTTATTAGAACCTCCACTTCTCCCAAAACAACCATTGTACACAAATTCTCCAAAACACCACAACCATTCCTTAATTGGGGAACACTTCCCCAAAATATTGGCAACATTTATGCTGGCATTGCTCGAACGCCCTAATCAGAGTGACCCACAGTCGCCAGGAGTGGGTGCTGCCACGCGAGCCATCATTCAAGTAAATGGCTCACGAGACTATCTTGTGACTTGAAGTCAAGCTGGTGTAAATACGATCAGTAACTCTCTCTCTGTTTTGTGCAAAGAATCTTGCATATAAGAACTAAAGAGAGTTGGGGTGTGGTTTGGTGAAACTCTGTGTCCTTCATTAATTCTCTGAGTCAACTCAAAGTGGGAGTTCGATTCCTCATCTACGTGTGCAGCCCAGACAGTTTGGGCACAGTTACACCAGGTGGACACATTGCCCAAAGCCTTTGGGATCAGCATTGTGGTGCACACAATAATCACGTCAAATAGGATGGAGTGATTAAACACCTTCAATGACCAAAAACCTGAGCATTACTGATACACGACTGGGCCAGGTTCAGAGGGGGCAAGTCCGGGAAATCCAGGGTGGAGCTAAGGGAGAGGTTGGAGAAGGTCAGGTAGATATGGACTGGCCAGTCCATACATCTATATAAAAGCCTTTCACCACTTTGAGATAAAACCCAACGAGGTGATGTGGCGACACAGAGCACATACTGTACTTTATGACATACATAGTTCATAGTGTCCATCACAGGTTCAGCCTGTCGGGTGGTCTTGTGATGCTCTGTGGCTTCCGAGGCACTGGGCCCTCCCAATTTTGTGCCAGCTCCCCTTCTCGCTTCAGTCTGTCTACGGACCTGAATCATTAACTGACCATCTCTCTCCATGGACACTGCCTAACCTGCTGAGTTCCTCCAGCTTCATTCTTTATTCCTCATTCTGGTGGTCCTTCACCTAAAGGCAGAATGGGCTCACAGGGAGAAACAGCCTCCTGCTCCTACTTTATTCTGTGTTGGGGAAAACCTATTCTAAATCCTCGTTCACTCCTTGAGGTGATCGGTCCTTGGCATCTGTTGGCCCTTGTACAGAACAAAGGCCACTCTTCTGCCTCTCACCCTGAAAGGACTCAGTTCAACCTTGTGCCATTTGGGGGATTAGTATTGGGGGAGTGTCAGGTATTGAAGGTTGGGGGTAAGACGTGGGTTTGTTGGTGGATCAGTTAAAGGTTATCTGCCCTCTCATTTCAACTGAATCCACATAGACCTGCATCATTCTGTGTCATATTAAGCCCTGACCACACAAATCCCCCCCATTCACTTTCCAATTTGATGAAGGGTGCAGAATATTAGCTGGATCTTGTTCTGATAATTGTGATGAAGACATCATCACACAGATTTTGCCAGGAAGCTAGGAGAGAGAGTGACCAAGGACATTTCAGACAGGAATCAATTCTCAACTCCTCGACTGAGTCTCATATCCTAATGCCTGCCCCATCTCTAAAACAATAGTGCGAATTGACTACAGCTGGAGCCACTTTCAGGTGCATTCTACGTCAAGAATCAGTCTGCAGAAGCGGAAACAGCCCTGTGGAATGTTCTTTCAGGTGGCACCCTGAAAGGGACAGCTGCAGGAGAGGCGCCTCAGAGCGCACTCCAGCTCCTGTCAGCACGGGAGATCAGGGCAGGTGCGGCTGGCTCAGGATGTTGGGGCAGAGGAGGCTGTCAGGCAGCAGTGATGGGTGGTGTCGGGCGCGGTGATGGAGGCTCTCGGGTAAGGTGAATGGGGCTGTCGGACGCGGGAACGGTGAGTTGTCGGGCATGAGGAGGGGGGCTGTCAGGCGCGGGGATTTGGGTCCCTGGCTGATTATCATCAGGCGGCTGCATTCAGGTTCCTCGGGGGAATTGCTCAGACACGGAGATTATACCTCCCGAAGGAAGATTGGTAAGTACTCCTCCGAGCCGCATCAGGCTCTTTCACATGGCCTCCATACAGCCGTATTCGGGTAGAATATGTGACTTTACATTGGGGTATTCTGGCCACCTGAAGGAGGCTCATCAGGCCTGATCCAAAGGCTGCAAGAAGCCTTCAGCACCACTCAGTCCCAGAATGGCATTTTCTGCTTTGAACTGTTAGCCACCATTGTCAACTTCAAGAATTTAAAATTACTATGAAACTAGACATTTACATATGTAAATTGGAAACCAGAAATCAGACAGGCAGAGAATGATTACCAATGTGTACTGTGAGCAACCCTTCCAGATTTCTGTTGAAATTTTGTAGACCAGAAGGATGTTCTTAATTATAACGGGCACATGAGATTAAATTGCCAACAACAAATCCTTTCTATGTCTTGAGGAAGAGGATGTGCAAAATGTAAAGCAGAAGCTGTACCAATGCCTTCTAAGAAATGTTATCCAATTTGTTGGCAGGAAAATGTCTTAAAAGCTCTACCATGTGACTGTGTTCTTTAACTCCCGTTCAAACATTAATAGTGAGGTGAGTCTGTTCACCCACCACTGGTACCCCTCATTCTTACTGGCATGACTCAATAAAGTCTGTGTTTTAGAGTTTGTGGTTTGTTACTGTACCTTTTTGTACCTTGACAGGAAATCGACTTCAACAAGGGTGAAAAAAAAACACTCAAACCCCTTACATGGTGACAGATTGAAACTGGGTTACTGTCACTAAGAACATTCTTCCAAACATGCCAAGATCAAAATTCAATTGATTGTCATGGTATAAAGTGCAATATTACACAAAATTCACTTCATTCAGACATAAAGCAGACAGGGTCACATTAGCAGGAAGTTAGACATAGTGTTCCTTGCAGTCAAGAGGAAAAGAGAATTCCCTGAGTCCCCTACAGCCCCCAAACCCAGCCCTTGCCCACAAACACCCAGCCCCCTGCCCCCAAAATCCAGCGCAAACCATCAAATGCAGTCGCCTTGTTTAGAAAAGGTAATGGGGAGAATCTTGGGAATTATAGACCAGTATAGGATCTATGAGCATTTGCAGAAGTACAGACTTCTCAAGGACAGTCAACATGCCTTTGTGATGGTAAGGTCATGCCTCATAAGTCTAAATGAGTTTTATTTGAGGGGGGTAACAAAGGAAATGAATGAGGCTCGTGTGGTAGATGTGGTCTACATGGATTTTAGCAAGAATTTGACGAGACTCATCAGAAAGTAATTTGGCAAAGGATCAGGGTATCTTTGGCTGTGGATAAAAAATTGTCTTGTTGGAAGAAAGCAGAGAGCAGTGGAGTGCCACAAAGATCTGTTCTGGGACCCCTGCACTTGGTGATTTTTATAAATGACCTGGATGGAGGGGCAGAAGATGGGTCAGTAAGTCTGCAGATGATGTGAAGGTTGGAGGAGTTGTGGATGAAGCTGAAGGTTGTCGAAGGATACAAGAGGATACAGACAGGATGCAGATTTGGGCAGAAAAGTTGCAGATGGATTTCAATCCAGGTAAGTGTGAGGTGATGCATTTTGGAAGTACAAACCAGAAGGCTGGGTACAAGGTTACCAGTCGGTTTCTTGAGTGTGGATAAACTGAGGGAATTTGGGGTTCAAATCCAAACATCCCTCAAGGTTTCCGCTCAGGTTGATAGGATAGTTATGAAGGCCAATGGGATGATGAGCTTCATTAAACTTTTCTACGTGGTCTTGCGTGAAAGTGAGGCCATTTTGGCAGGAAAGCGCAGAAAAATTAACCACGATCACAGGAGTGGCCTCCACGTGAGACCTGGAGCAATATCTTCATGGAAACAAGCGACAACTTAACCAAATATCTAATATCATTTATAAAAATAGCACTGGCCTTCACGAAAAGATGTATCACGATCAACTGGATGTCCGATAGCACGCTGGGCTGGGGAAATGAACTGCTGTTACCTACGGAAAAAAAAATCACATAAACGTGACCCTTTGGTAAAGGTCTGTCAGCTGTACCTGGACCACATAGGGGCCCAGACACTAATATAAATGAACAATAAAAGGGGATAAAAGTAACCATTATATAAACCAAAACCAAGTTTCCCCAACTGGACTCATCTACTTGTAATCTCTGAAAATGTGGATATGAAAACAAACTGCAATAGAGAGAGAAAAAATTCAAAGTGCAAAAGGAAGAGTCTTTAAATGAATCCCTGAATGTGTGTTGAGTCTCGTGGTGAAGGGGTAGCAGCTATTCCTGAACCTGGCTATACCTCTTTCCTGATGGGAGCAGTGAGAACAGAGCGGGTGATGTGGATCCTTGATTGCTGCTGCTCTCTGACAGCAGCGTTCCCTGCAAATGTTCTCAATGGTGGAGGGTTTTTACCTGAGATGTCCTGGGCGGTGTCCATACTTTTGCAGAGCTTTTTGCTCAGGGGTATTGGTGTCACAACAGCTCAAACCTACTACAAACTGAACCTTTCACCCCTCACACCCGTAAACCCACTATTTTTCTTGCATCAATGTGCCTGCCTAAATGTTAAAGGTCCCTATTATTCCAGACTCCACCATCCTGCCCGGCCATGTGCTCCAGGCACCCGCAGCCTTCTGCACGTTCTCTTTCTACAAGTCCTTCAGCAGCCTTGTGTTTCCTCAGCACTGCCTGCTCCTCCACCAAGCTCTGCCACAAATCCATTCACTATGAGCTTCCTGCATCACTCCAGAGAAAAGCCCAAGGTTTCTCTCTCTGAATATTGCATTTACTTCATTCTGAAGGGCTGAATTCCTGCAGCTTCCCAATCAAACATCTGCAATCGCCTTTAAATTGTGCCGCTCTGCACAGATTTGTGCCACCTGCTTTTAAACAGGTTAAATCCTATGGGCATTCTGACAGTGTCCTTCCACTCTCTCTCTCTCTCACTCTACCGGTGGAACTAAATCCTTCTGCTCAAATTGTTGCTTGGTCTGGGCTTCTGTCCTTTTGCCTGGATTCTCATCCTCTGCTATTTCAGTCTGAACCTTGCCGTCAGCCCGAGGAATAAAAACGTGTGGATATGGATCGGAATTCTTTCTGGCTGAAGCATCTCAAACACTGCTCTCATCTTCGTGTGTACACAGCTAGAGACAAGAACAAATCTTAGAAACATAGAAAAATAGGTGCAGAAGTAGGCCATTTAGCCCTTCAAGCCTACACCACCATTCAATATGATCATGGCTGATCAGTACTCGGTTCCTGTCTTCTCCCCATACCCCCTGATCCTCTTAGCCACAAGGGCCAAATCTAACCTACTCAACAAACACATTCTTCTGAATAACTGGGTGCTCATCAATGCTTTCAAAGCTCTGGATCCCCAGCACAATTTGCATCATTGTGCACGCAGACGAGTGCCCCAGAGTGGTCGATGCTGAATTTTTTTTTAAATTTAACCCTTGAATAAAATTAATCTTGACCTGGAGCACCTTTTACCATCTCGATCCTCTCTCTCCTTCCACATCATCCCTCTCCACCACTCCCCTGGGATAGGTGCAGAAGGTAGCATCTTAAACCGGAAAGTCTGAAGTTGCTGAGGTTGGGTGCAATGCACAGACGTGCTGGAGAACCTCAGCTGGTCACACCGCATCCTAAAGAGGTAAAGGACAACCAACATTTCATGCCTGGGCCCTCCGTCAGGAATGCCCGGAATGTTCCTGTGGTTGCGGTGTGACCCCCTGAGTCTCTCCAGCACATTAGTGCATTTGCAGGGAGTAGAAATCCTTTTCAGTAATGACTTTGGGAGTAAAATCCTGGGCAGCATAAGATCTGACTGATGAAGGAATTCTAATCCACTCGAGGTGAAGCGCCCTGTGCCATGTAACAGAGAGCTCGGAAAATGTTATCTGCAGTCACCGCAATCAAAGATATATTTTCATTTTTAATTGCACGGCGAATACTAATTCGACAACCAACACCTTCATCCCCACCATGAAAAAAGGTCAAGTACGTAACAGTCATCCCTGTGGGCAGGATTCTAGCGGAGTTGAAAATCCGTGGGTGCCCGTATCTTGTCCTGAGTCACTGTGAAATCCATCTCCAGGATGTTGGCACTTTATTCCTGTGTGTTTTTTTGAACCTTGCTTAGTGCTAGGTGTTTGAATTAAGATTTTTCCATTAGTTTTTCCTTTTGAATTGAACATTACAATATATGTTAATGCACTTTCCAAAGTGTTTTACAATGTAAACAATATTTTAAAGAAAAATCTGAAGACTTCACCATCTGAGATGCAGGAACTAATCTGTGGCTTCAGCGGGTCTGCGCCCAGGGTTATTTGGATTAGTTGAAACAGGACCGTCTTCCAATGTCTGCAGTGAAACTGGGAGAAAGAGGGTTGGGCTGTCGGTGTCATAGTTAATGACGTCTCATTACAGAACTGAAAGCTTTCAGTCTGTGGTGAACTGATATTCTCATCCCACTGACCAGCATCCCTTCCTGCTCATTCCCATCCAGGGGTCCGGGACTCCCTCGCCCTCACGGGTCCCCCTCACACTCGCAGTTCCCCGATCGCCTCAACCACACGGATCCCCTCAACCACGTGGATTAACACCCCCACCTTCAGCCTCGCGGGTCCCCCTCAGATTTCTGGGTCCACGTCCCCGTCCCCCCTCAGCCTTCCGGGTCCCCGTCCCCCCTCAGCCTTCCGGGTCCCCGTCCCCCCTCAGCCTTCCGGGTCCCCGTCCCCCCTCAGCCTTCCGGGTCCCCGTCCCCCCTCAGCCTTCCGGGTCCCCGTCCCCCCTCAGCCTTCCGGGTCCCCGTCCCCCCTCAGCCTTCCGGGTCCCCGTCCCCCCTCAGCCTTCCGGGTCCCCGTCCCCCCTCAGCCTTCCGGGTCCCCGTCCCCCCTCAGCCTTCCGGGTCCCCGTCCCCCCTCAGCCTTCCGGGTCCCCGTCCCCCCTCAGCCTTCCGGGTCCCCGTCCCCCCTCAGCCTTCCGGGTCCCCGTCCCCCCTCAGCCTTCCGGGTCCCCGTCCCCCCTCAGCCTTCCGGGTCCCCGTCCCCCCTCAGCCTTCCGGGTCCCCGTCCCCCCTCAGCCTTCCGGGTCCCCGTCCCCCCTCAGCCTTCCGGGTCCCCGTCCCCCCTCAGCCTTCCGGGTCCCCGTCCCCCCTCAGCCTTCCGGGTCCCCGTCCCCCCTCAGCCTTCCGGGTCCCCGTCCCCCCTCAGCCTTCCGGGTCCCCGTCCCCCCTCAGCCTTCCGGGTCCCCGTCCCCCCTCAGCCTTCCGGGTCCCCGTCCCCCCTCAGCCTTCCGGGTCCCCGTCCCCCCTCAGCCTTCCGGGTCCCCGTCCCCCCTCAGCCTTCCGGGTCCCCGTCCCCCCTCAGCCTTCCGGGTCCCCGTCCCCCCTCAGCCTTCCGGGTCCCCGTCCCCCCTCAGCCTTCCGGGTCCCCGTCCCCCCTCAGCCTTCCGGGTCCCCGTCCCCCCTCAGCCTTCCGGGTCCCCGTCCCCCCTCAGCCTTCCGGGTCCCCGTCCCCCCTCAGCCTTCCGGGTCCCCGTCCCCCCTCAGCCTTCCGGGTCCCCGTCCCCCCTCAGCCTTCCGGGTCCCCGTCCCCCCTCAGCCTTCCGGGTCCCCGTCCCCCCTCAGCCTTCCGGGTCCCCGTCCCCCCTCAGCCTTCCGGGTCCCCGTCCCCCCTCAGCCTTCCGGGTCCCCGTCCCCCCTCAGCCTTCCGGGTCCCCGTCCCCCCTCAGCCTTCCGGGTCCCCGTCCCCCCTCAGCCTTCCGGGTCCCCGTCCCCCCTCAGCCTTCCGGGTCCCCGTCCCCCCTCAGCCTTCCGGGTCCCCGTCCCCCCTCAGCCTTCCGGGTCCCCGTCCCCCCTCAGCCTTCCGGGTCCCCGTCCCCCCTCAGCCTTCCGGGTCCCCGTCCCCCCTCAGCCTTCCGGGTCCCCGTCCCCCCTCAGCCTTCCGGGTCCCCGTCCCCCCTCAGCCTTCCGGGTCCCCGTCCCCCCTCAGCCTTCCGGGTCCCCGTCCCCCCTCAGCCTTCCGGGTCCCCGTCCCCCCTCAGCCTTCCGGGTCCCCGATCCCCCTCAGCCTTCCGGGTCCCCGTCCCCCCTCAGCCTTCCGGGTCCCCGTCCCCCCTCAGCCTTCCGGGTCCCCGTCCCCCCTCAGCCTTCCGGGTCCCCGTCCCCCCTCAGCCTTCCGGGTCCCCGTCCCCCCTCAGCCTTCCGGGTCCCCGTCCCCCCTCAGCCTTCCGGGTCCCCGTCCCCCCTCAGCCTTCCGGGTCCCCGTCCCCCCTCAGCCTTCCGGGTCCCCGTCCCCCCTCAGCCTTCCGGGTCCCCGTCCCCCCTCAGCCTTCCGGGTCCCCGTCCCCCCTCAGCCTTCTGGGTCCTGATCACCCTCACCCTTCTGGGTCCTGATCACCCTCACCCTTCTGGGTCCTGATCACCCTCACCCTTCTGGGTCCTGATCACCCTCACCCCTCTGGGTCCTGATCACCCTCACCCCTCTGGGTCCTGATCACCCTCACCCCTCTGGGTCCTGATCACCCTCACCCCACTGGGTCCTGATCACCCTCACCCCTCTGGCGGGACCCCGTCACCCTTCTGGGTCCTTGTCCCCTCTCCCAGCAGCCTCAGCATTCCACTGCCCCCCTCAGCCTCGCGAGTCCCCGACCCCCCCCTCAGCCTCGCGGGTCCCCGACGCCCCCCTCAGCCTCGCGGGTCCCCGACACCTCCCCTCAGCCTCTCGGGCCCCGACCCCCCCCTCAGCCTCGCGGCCCCCGCCCCCCCACCTCAGGCTCGCGGCCCCCGCCCCCCGACCTCAGGCTCGCGGCCCCCGCCCCCCCACCTCCGCCTCGCGGCCCCCGACCCACCTCCAACCTCGCGGGCCCCGACCCCCCCTCAGCCTCGCCGCCCCCGACCCCCCCCCTCAGCCTCGCGGGTCCCCGACCCCCCCTCAGCCTCGCGGGTCCCCCGACCCCCCCTCAGCCTCGAGGGTCCCCGACCCCCCCCTCAGCCTCGCGGGTCCCTGACACCCCGCCCTCAGCCTCGCGGGCCCCGACCCCCCCCTCAGCCTCGCGGCCCCCGCCCCCCTCCCTTCAGCCTCGCGGCCCCCGAACCCCCTTCAGCCTCTCGGCCCCCGACCCCCCTCAGCCTCGCGGCCCCCGCCCCCCCACCTCAGGCTCGCGGCCCCCGACCCCCCTCCAACCTCGCGGGCCCCGACCCCCCTCAGCCTCGCCGCCCCCGACCCGCCCCCTCAGCCTCGCGGGCCCGGAACCCCCGTCAGCCTCACGGGTACAGACCCCCCCCCTCAGCCTCGCGGGCCCCGACCCCCACCCTCAGCCTCGCGGACCCCGACCCCCCCCCCCGAGCCTCACGGGTCCAGACCCCCCCCTCAGCCTCACGGGTCCAGACCCCCCCCTCAGCCTCACGGGTCCCCGAACCACCCTCAGCCTCGCGGGCCCCTACCCCCCCCTCAGCCTCGCGGGCCCCTACCCCCCCTCAGCCTCGCGGGCCCCGAACCACCCTCAGCCTCGCGGGCCCCTACCCCCCCTCAGCCTCACGGGTCCAGACCCCCCTCAGCCTCGCCGGTCCCGATCCCCGAGCCCCCCCTCAGTCTCGCGGCCCCCGACCCCCCTCCAACCTCGCGGGCCCCGACCCCCCTCAGCCTCGCCGCCCCCGACCCCCCCCTTAGCCTCACGGGTCCAGACCCCCCCCTCAGCCTCACGGGTCCAGACCCCCCTATCAGCCTCACGGTCCCCGAACCCCCCTCAGCCTCGCGGGCCCCTACCCCCCCCTCAGCCTCGCGGGCCCCAACCCCCCCCTCAGCCTCGCGGCCCCCGCCCCCCTCCCTTCAGCCTCGCGGCCCCCGAACCCCCTTCAGCCTCGCGGCCCCCGAACACCCTTCAGCCTCGCGGCCCCCGACCCCCCTCAGCCTCGCAGGTCCCTATCCCCGAGCCCCCCCTCAGTCTCGCGGCCCCCGACCCCCCTCCAACCTCGCGGGCCCCGACCCCCCTCAGCCTCGCCGCCCCCGACCCCCCCCTCAGCCTCACGGGTCCCGACCCCCCCCTCAGCCTCACGGGTCCCGACCCCCCCCTCAGCCTCACGGGTCCCGACCCCCCCCTCAGCCTCACGGGTCCAGACCCCCTCCTCAGCCTCGCGGGCCACGACCCCCCCCTCAGCCTCGCGGGCCCCGACCCCCCCCTCAGCCTCGCGGGCCCCGACCCCCCCCTCAGCCTCGCGGGCCCCGACCCCCCCCTCAGCCTCGCGGCCCCCGACCCCCCTCAGCCTCACGTTCCCCGAACCCCCCCTCAGCCTCGCGAGCCCCGAAACCCCCCTCAGCCTCGCGGGCCCCGAAACCCCCCCTCAGCCTCGCGGGCCCCGAAACCCCCCTCAGCCTCGCGGCCCCCGACCCGCCCCCTCAGCCTCGCGGGCCCCGAACCCCCGTCAGCCTCACGGGTACAGACCCCCCCCCCTCAGCATCGCGGGCCCCGACCCCCCCCCTCAGCCTCGCGGGCCCCTACCCCCCCCTCAGCCTCGCGGGCCCCGACCACCCCCCTCAGCCTCGCCGCCCCCGCCCCCCCCCTCAGCCTCACGGGTCCAGACCCCCCCCCTCAGTCTCGCGGCCCCCGACCCCCCTTCAACCTCGCGGCCCCCGACCCCCCCACCTCAGGCTCGCGGCACCCGACCCCCCTTCAGCCTCGCGGCCCCCGCCCCCCCACATCAGCCTCGCCGCCCCCGACCCCCCCACCTCAGGCCCGCGGCCCCCGCCCCCCCCACCTCAGGCTCGCGGGCCCCTACCCCCCTTCAGGCTCGCGGGCCCCGACCCCCCATCAGCCTCGCGGGCCCCGACCCCCCCCCCCCTTCAGCCTCGCGGGTCCCCGACTACCACACACCCTAACGCCACCCCGACCCAAACTCCCTCACGGTTCCCCGGCCCCACCTCACAACCATCTCCCCGCCCGTTCCCCTCCGAGCTCCGGCCGCCCCGGACCCAAAGGGCGACCCGTGGAAACTCCCTCCTCCCTGGTCTCGCTCCCAAAATGCCCCGATTCCCGCCCGTGAAGCACCGACACGAACCTCTCCCGCTCGCGACCAACTGCTCCAAAGGCGGGAAAGATCAACAACATGGCGGCCCCCAGCGGTCGCTCTCGCGAGAGCTTGAGCCACCCCTCCACGGGATCTCTTCGCCAGCCCAGTCCCACTGGGGAAGGGGCCGAGAGCTGCCTCGGGCCTCCAGTCCATCTCCCCTTCAGGCTGCACATTTCCACACCAGGACCTGCCCCACATTCCCCCCCCAAGATTCCAGTCCATCCCACCTCCACCACCTTGGCCCAAAGCTCATTCCACGCTCCCACCCCCCTCTGAGGGAAGAAAATCCCCCTTCAATCTCAATCCATGTCCTCCTCTTTGAATCTCTCCCACTCTCCTTGGAAACAGCCTGTCCCCATGGACACAATCCGTCCCCCCTCACAATTTTCAAATCTTCCTCAATCTTCTACGCTCCAGGGAATAAAGTCCCAGCCTGTCCAACCTTCCCCTGGAACTCAAACCCCGAAAGCCAGACCACCTTCTTGTCCCTCTCCTCGACGCGCTGTCTCATTCCTATCCTTCCTCTCCTCCGGCCACCCAAACGGCACACAACGTTCCCAAGTTGGCCTCACCCATGCCTCGTCCAACTTCCTCGTGGCCTCCCACCTCCAGCACTCAATCCTCTCATTTCTGAAGGCCAAAATACCAGAAGCTTTCTTCACTCCCCCCACCCCCCCCCCCATCTCCACATGGGACTCCACTTTCGGGCAGTTCTGTACCACAGTTCCTCAATCCCTTTGTTTGACAACACTCCTCAATGGTCTGCCATTTAACATTCAAACTCTTACGTTTTAAGAATCAATTGCAGAGATCCATGGATGTGGGAAGTCAGGAGGGTTAGGGACTGGGTGCAGGTCGATGAGACTGGCAGAATGATATTTCACCATGAACGAGAAGGGCCGAAGGGTCACACCATTCTCAGGAAGGAGGATGAGCAGACAGATGTCATGGTCCACGGGTAGGAAAGGTGATGAGATCCTGCCAGGAGAGATGAGGGAGTTAAGTGCGAAGGTGAAGGGCACAACCAAGGGGTATCTGTCTGTCTGTGTGCGTGTGTCACTACGTCTGTGTGTTTCTCTCTATGTCTCTGTGTGTCTCTCTGTGTCTGTGTGTGATTCTCTGTGTCTGTCTGTGTGTGTGTCTCTCTCTCTCTGTCTGTGTGTCTCTCTGTCTGTCAATCGGTCTGTGTGTGTATCTGTGACTGTGTGATTCTCTGTGTCTGTATGTCTCTCTGTGTCTGTCTCTGTGTCTGTGTGTCTCTGTGTCTGAGTGTCTCTCTGTCTGTGTTTCTCTCTGTGTCTATCTCTCTCTCTGCGTCTCTCTGTGTGTATCTCCCTCTGTGTGTGTGTCTCTGTGTCTGTTTGTGTGTCTCTGTCTGTGTCTCTTTGTGTGTCACTGTCTGTGTGTGTCTCTCTCTCCGTGTCACAATGTGTGTCTCTCTGTGTCTGTATGTGTGTGTCTCTCTCTCTCTCTGTCTGTGTCTCTTTCTGTGTCTCTGTATCTGTGTGTGTCCGTGTGTGTGTCTCTCTCTCTGTGTCTCTCTCTCTCTGTTTGTGTGTGTCTCTCTCTCTGTGTCACTGTCTGTGTGTCTCTCTGTCTGTGTCTCTGTGTGTGTCTCTATATCTGTGTGTCTATGTCTCTGTGTGTGTGTCTCTCTCTATCTATGTCTGTGTGTATGTATCTGTGTGTGTGTGTCTGTCTCTCTGTGTCGTGTGTTTGTCTCTGTCTCTGGCTGAGTGTGTGTGTCTGTCTCTTTGTGTCGTGTGTGTGTCTGTCTCTTTGTGTCGTGTGTGTGTCTCTCTCTGTCTCTATGTGTGTCTCTCTGTCTCTTTCTGTGTGCGTGTCTCTCTCTCTGTCTGTGTGTGTGTCTCTCTGTCTGTCTGTGTGTGTCTCTGTGTGTGTCTGTCTGTCTGTGTCTCTGTGTGTGTCTCTGTCTGTCTCTCTCTCGCTGTCAGTGTTTCTCTGTCTCTGTCTGTTTCTCTGTGTGTCTGTGTGTCTGTATCTGTCTCTCTGTGTCTGTGTGTCTGTCTATCTGGGTATGTGTGTGTCGCTCTCTCTCGGTGTCTCTAATATTTGCTTATTCATTACCCACCATTATCCATCCCTACTGGTGGTGTGGGCTTTGTTCCCCAAGGCGTCTGTATTGGCTGTCCATAGACCATCTCTGCCCCAACGCATTCCTCGGTGTCACCTGCATTAAAATCAAGATGGCATCAGCACCTTTTTGGACACTTTTAGCTGTGTTTCCTCAGTTCTTCTGGCCAGTTTTGTGTTTCATTCACACATTCCTGCTTCCTGGGGTTGACGGCACTCGTGGAAGAACGCCAGTTCCTGAAACAATTCTTCATTCATCTTATTTGTAACATTTTTACATTTAATTTAACATATGCATTAAAAAACTTAAATTTCTTATTTGAAAATAAGATAAAATTAATGCATAGTGATTTCAAAAGTAACCCCTCCCACAGCTACCCAATAGAAAACAATAAAGAGAGAAAACATCTAGATAGTATTTATAAAAATTGACCAAAACTCTCAAATAAAATCTTGGTTTTCTTGGTTTTAGGAGTCAGAAAGTTCGTGTTGGGTGGTTAAAACTTAATTCCGACAATTGGTAAATACACATCCCAAATCTTCAAAAGAGAAATTCAAATTTGTTCCGTGAATTCGATGTAATTATTTCAAGTGGGAATCAACGGCCTATTTCAGTGTGGCCATCGACCCATTCCCAAATACGCATCGGACTTCCAAGTTACTGCCACACATTTTAACCCTATAACAATTACAGCACAGAAACAGGTCACTTGGCCCTTCTTGTCTGCACTGAACTAAATACTCTCCTCTCGTACCACCTCTCTGCATTCCCCTCCCCTCCAATTTTCCCTGAAGTGACAAAATGGTCCCTGCCGCCACTATTTCTCCCGGAAGCTCACTCCACTCAGCCACCACTCTGAGTAAAGAAGTTCCCCCTCATGTTACTTCCAAACTTTTACCTCCTGTTTCAATCTCTGCTCCCGCAATGAAAAAAGTCTATCCACATCAACTCGTTCTATCCTCCTAGTAATTTTAAAGACCTCGATCAAATCCCCTCTCAACCATCTACAATCCAAAGAATAAAGACTTCATTTGCTCAATCTTTCTTTGTAATCTAGTTGCTGATATCCAGGTAACATTGACTTAAATCTTCTCTGCACCCTCTCGACTTTGTTGATAGCTTTCCTCTCATTTGGTGACCAGAACTGCACACAGTACTCACAAAAGAGCCTCACCAACATCTTGTCTAGTCTCAACCTCACTGCCCGACTCCCGTATTCTATGCTATGGTTGATCAAGGCCAGCATTTTGAACAGATTCTTTTCGAGGTACTCTCTGATTACCCTCCAATAATTAACCTATCACTGTCAGGCTCACCTGGTTGGCTTTTGAAGCCGTTTTTCAACAAAGGAACATTAGATTACATCCATTCCTCTGGCACCTCACCCGTGGACAAACAGGTTTTAAATATTTCTGTCAGAGCCCTTGCAATTTCTACTCTTCTTTCCCTCAAGGCCAAGGGAATATCATGTCAGACCTCCATCCACCATCAGACAAAAATCAGCCATCACAAGGTGAAGGCAGGACAGTAGTCCCACCTCTCCAGCACGAGTCACCCCAGGATCAAGTCAGCACTGACTGCAAGAAGTTTCTACATCCTCTTGGTGTCTGTGTGGATTTCCTCCCACACTCCACAGCTCAAGGGGGCCGTAAGTTCATTGGCGATTTGGGAAGCTCAAGACCATGGGGTGGAAGTGCACATTCTGGACCTGGGGGCATCAATTCAATTGAACAGCACAGATGAACCTTTGGGCACGACCTGATCTTTTTCTGGTTTCAAACTCATTATTTTTGAAAATTGTATGTGCACCTCTAATGCAACACGACTGCTGCAAAACAGGCTTCTTGATGCATATCCATGACAAGAACTCGGGAGAATCTGATTTGGTTACTAGACTTTTGAACAGAACAGTGTCTGGACATTTTATCCCTAAACTGAAACTTTATAGACATACAGAACAAAAAGAGGGCAAAACAAGCTTGTGTCTCACCAATACCACAATTCACGGACACATTTAAAGTTCTCAAGGGTGGCAGAAAACACAGAACAAACAAACTCCTTCCACACTGTCACTTTGAGAGCTTTGGACTCACCATGCTATAAATATTGCCAAGCCATCACTCTCTCTCCAAATCAATGACCAAAAGTACTGGCTGAGCGATAGATTTGAGACATTTTACCCGCTATGTAGCAATCAGGCACAAGGAAAAGTGCTGCTTCCATTGTAAAATATTTAGGAATCTCAGACCACAAACAACCTTCACCCCAAAAAACAAGCAATTCTCCACAATAAAACTAGGTTTCCTTCCTGTCTGCAAGCATCTGCTCTCTTGAGTCTGAATGGCACAACTGGGGAAACCGTTTCAAACCCATGACCTGAAACAGCATATTCTCTTCCCCTAATTGGAGCTGTCTTGAATTGGCCACCACTGCCCGAGCAAGAATGAAATGGGAGATCTCACACTTGCTCCTTCACAGGTGAGACCTCCCTGTTCATTGGAGCTCCATATTATCCATCTTGCTCTATTTTGTTAACCTTAATCAAGTCTCCTCTCATTCTCCAACACTCCCATGAAAAATAAAAATCATGTATCCTGTAGTTCGCGAGTCCGGACACCAGGTGGTGGTATTATACCTCTCTCTCTCTCTCTCTCTCTCTCTCTCTCCCTAGCTTCATGCATGCAGTACTCGGTGTGAACAGGCGGTGGCAGCACTTTACAGCCCTTGCAATCTGTAGCTTGGACAGGAGATGGTTGGTTTGTACCTCGTGGGCTCTTGCACCAAGATTGAAGATTTAGAGATTTCCCATTGATTGGCAGAGAACATACACGACATCACATCCAACCCTGAGATTCCCTTTTTCCTGTGGACACGACCGAATTCCCACGAATGGATTGGGAAATCAATGTTCCCGGGTACACGTCCTATAGAAAAGACAGAAAGTTGGGAAGGGGGGGTGGGGTAGCTCTGTTGGTAAGAAATGAAATTCAGGCGTTTGAAAGGAAAGACATTGAAACACGTGGGTAGAGTCTGTTTGGATAGAATTAAGAAATTGTAAAGGCATGAGGACCATAATGGGGGTCATTTACAGGCCTCCGAAAAGTAGCTCAGATATCGGTGGCAGTATAAATCAGGAATTAAGAGTGGCATGTCAAAATGGTAGCAATACGGTAGTTATGGGGGACTTCAACATGAAGGTGGACTGGGATAATCAGACGGGGGCAGGAACACAAGAGAGTGAGTTTATTGAATGTCTACGAGATACTTTCTTGGAGCAGCTAGTGGAGGAACATACCAGGGGGAAGTCGATTCTGGACTTGGTGCTGTGCAGCGACGCAGAGTTAATAAGTGACCTCGATGTAGGGGAGCCATAGGGAATAGTGACCATGGTATGGTTACTTTTGAGCTGCAATTAGAAAGGGAAAAGGAAAGGAAGTCGGAAGCATCTGTACTGCAGTTAAATAAAGGGGATTATGCAGCTATGAGGGAGGAGCTAGCCAAAATAAAATGGAAAGATACACTAGCTGGGAGGACAACTGGGGAAAATGGCAGGTATTTTTGGACATTTTTTACAGGATTCAAGACAAATTTATTCCAAAGTGGAGGAAAGGCTCTAGGAGATGCAAATGGCAGCCGTGGCTAACTAATGAAATCAAGTGCACTATCAAATCCAAAGGGAGTAAGTATAAGATAGCGAAGCGGAGTGGGAAGTTAGAGGATTGGGAAACCTTCAAAGAGCAGTCATAAGAGAGGGGAAAATGAAGTATGAGAGGAAATTAGCAAATAATATAATGGAGGATAGCAAAAGCTTTTTTAAATATGTGAAGAGGAAGAAATTGGTTCTGTCTACAATTGGTCCATTAAGAATGGAAAAAGGTGGAATTATTACCGGAAACAAGGAGTTGGCTGAGGAATTTAACAAATACTTTGCATCTGTCTTCACCAAGGAGGATATAAGTCAAGAGACTTGGGGATCTTTCCTGGGGAAGTAGGGGATCTAATGGATATCCGGATCTAGAAGGAGGAGGTTGTGAGTAAATTGTTGGGACTGAGGGCTGATAAATCCCCAGGGCCTGATGGGCTGCATCCCAGAAGTTGCTATGGAAATTGTGGAGGCACTGGTCGACATTTTCCAAAGTTCCATAGATTCGGGGGAGGTCCCTGAGGATTGGAGAGTGGCTGATGTGGTGCCGATTTTTAAGAAGGGAGGGAGGGAGAAAACGGGAAATTATAGACCGGTCAGCCTGACGTCAGTGGTGGGGAAGATATTGGAATCTATCATAAAAGGAGTAATAGCAGAACACTTAGGCAGAAATAATAGTATAAGGGCTAGTCAGCATGGATTCCTTACGGGTAAGTGATGCTTGACTAACCTTCTAGAATTTTTCGAGGATGTGACAAAGAGGGTGGACTTGGGAGAGCCAGTGGATGTGGTGTATTTGGACTTCCAGAAGGCCTTTGATAAGGTACCGCACGGGAGACTAGTGGGCAAGATCAGGGAGCATGGTATTGGAGGTAAGGTGCTGACATGGATAGGAAATTGGTTAAGAAATAGGAAACAAAGGGTTGGAGTAAGCGGGTATTTTTCAGGATGGCAGCATGTGACGAGTGGAGTGCCGCAGGGATCGGTATTGGGTCCTCAGTTGTTTGTAATTTATGTAAATGATTTGGATGAGGGGATTATTAATAACATGAGCAGATTTGCAGATGACACTAAACTGGGTGGCGGTGTGGGGTGTGAGGAGGATGTCAGGAAAATGCAGAGGGACTTGGACAGGTTGGGGGTGTGGGCTGCTGAATGGAAGATGACGTTCAATGTGAGCAAATGTGAGGTTATCCATTTTGGGGGCAATAATAGCAAAGCTGAGTATTATTTAAATGGAGACAGGCTAGGGAATGGGAAGGAGCAAATGGATCTGGGTGTACTTGTTCACCGGTCACTGAAGGCTAACGTGCACGTTCAGAAAGCTGTGAAGGCGGCAAATGGCATGTTGGCTTTCATAAAGAGGGAATTGGAGGATAGGAACAGAGAAGCCCTTCTGCAGTTCTGCAGGGCCCTGGTGAGACCCCACCTGGAGTATTGTGTCCAATTCTTGTCTCCAATTTTGAGGAAGGACATACTAGCTATAGAGGATGTGCAGAGCAGATTTACAAGGTTAGTTCCAGGGATGGCGGGGTTGACATATGCTGAAAGGCTAGAAAAACTGGACTTGTATCCGATGGAGTTTAGAAGGATGAGGGGGCACATGATTGAGGTATACAAAATTATCAGGGGCACAGATAGGGTGAAGTCGGATTACTTGTTCCCAGTGATGGGGGAGACGAGGACTAGAGGGCATAGTTTAAGAATACAGGGTAGGCCCTTTAGGACGGAGATGAGAAAACATTTTTTTACCCAGAGAAGTGTGAATCTGTGGAATGCTCTGCCACAGAGGGTGGTAGAGGCAGATTCGCTGATTATGTTCAAAAGAGAGTTAGATAAGACTCTAGTGGGCAAAGGAGTTAAGGTTTATGGGGATAAGGCTGGAAAGGGGTACTGATAGTAGTGATCAGCCATGATCTGTAAAATGGCGGTGCTGGCTCGACAGGCCGAAGGGCCTACTCCAGCTCTTATTGTCTATTGAACCATTCCTCCAAGATCCCTCTGTTCCTCAATGCCCTCCCCTTCAATGCATACATCTTGGTTATTCTTCCCAACATAAAGCACCTCACACTTACCTACATTAAACTCCATCTGCCATCTTTCCAAATAGTCCAAATCCTTTTGTAATCCATGAAAACCCTCCTCACTCTCCACAACTCTTGAAAATAAGCCAAATGTATTACGTTATGTTAAGCTTCTCTTTGAAAATTTTAATTTCACATGCATTAAATGCGTATGTAAATTTCTCATTCAAAGATAATGAAAAATTAATACATAGTATTTTTTTAAATTCCCCCTGCCCAACAACCCAATAGAAAAGATAGATAACATCTGGAAAGTATTTATAAAAAAATTACTAAAAAACTATCAAATAAAATCTAACAAATTTTCTTGATTTTAGGAGTTTGAAGGTTCAGTTGGGCGATTACAACTTAATTCCTACAGTTTATAAATAGGATTCCCTAATCTTTCCAAAAATTTCAAATTTGTTACAGAAATTACATGTAATTATTTCAAGTGTCAAGGGACTTGGGGGGTTCTCGTTCAGGAAAACATAGTGAGTGGGTAACCACCAGGTTGGATCGGCAGGAAAAGAAAGCAAATTCTATGTTGGCCTTTGTTTCTAGGGTAGGGAGGTGTTGATGGGGCATGGGAGAGACCTCATTTGGAGAACTGCGAAGTTTATCTTAAAAAGGATGTGCTGATGTTGGAGAAAGAGCAGAGATTTACCAGGATGATATATCTCCACTCTTCATTGGAGTATAGAAGAAGGAGAGGAGATTTCAGAAACCTTTCCAATGCTGAAAGGATTGGACAGTAGATGTGAATAATGTTTCCTTTGGATAAAAAGACATTGTCTTAGAATTGGAAGGTACCTATTTAAAGCAGATGAGAAATTTATTTCACCAGAAGGTCATGGAATTTGTTGCTGGATTGTTGAGAGAGTTTAAGTGGTGGGGGGGGGCGGAATTAATAGATGTTTAATGAGTCAGGGTATCAAGGGATCAGGGGAAAAAGCCATAACTTGGAATGAGAGGCGAGAACTGTTTAGATCAGGGGATAGCAGACACAGTGGGCTGAATGGCCAACTTCTGTTCCTTGTGATTTGACACCATTTTAACTAATGTACCTTTGAGAATTTTAACATCCATCCATATGTCCTCTGTATTTTGGATGTGAAACAACGGCTGTGCAGGAGAAGCCAGTGAGTTGGTGAGACCAATTGCTCTTCAGACTGGAGGCCTGTGATGAGAGATGTGCCTCAGGGATAGGTGCTGGAACAATAATGTGGTGAATTGGATTAGCAAGTTTGCAGGTGACACCAAGAACGGTGGAGTTGTGGACAACCAGGAAAGCTTGCAGAACGATCTGGACCAGCTGGAGAAAGGGCAGATGGAATTTAATGCAGACAAGTGTGAGGTGTCACATTTTGAAGGGCAAACCAAGAAAAGATAGACACGGTGAACGGTCGGGCACTGAGGAGTGAGGTTGAACAGAGCGACATGGTAAACGAGTGTCATTCCATGCAAGTGCTGTCACAGGTGGATTTGGGCGGGAATTGAAGATACCCAAGTTAACTAAAATTGAAAATTGTAAATGGGGCAAAAAAAGGGATCTATTTCAGAAATGTTTGTGACAACAGAAAATGGCTAAACCAACTTTAGATTAAATGGGAGATTCTTCTTTAGAATTAACCCAAGAAGAACAGACTACTTACTATGTGTGAAGATGGTGGATTAAATTGATGAATGTGCGATATAATTGGGTGAATTATAATTTTTTTTTACATCAGTTGTATTTAACTCCAGGAAAAAAAGATAAGGATTTAGTCATTCAGACTAATGTTTTCATTGTGGGATTCAAATTAATACTTTTTTTTGTCTGTCTGGTTGTGTGATAAAGTTAAGCCTCTGAGGATTTATTTGAAACTACTTTAAAGAAACTCTTTTTATGTTCGATCCACTGCTTTTTCTAATGCGGTATATTACAACTTGATCAACGGGATTAAGAATGGATAAACCTCAAATTGAGTTTATTCAGTTAGTATTAGCAGTGGCCAGTAAATGCATTGCGATGACGTGGAAAATTAGGTTTGGTGTTTTCATTCTGCCGCAACGAATTGATATGATTTTTCTCTCCCTCAGTCGAGGGAGTTTGGGGGGGGGTAATTATGGGGAGGGGGGATGGAATATAGTTTTTTTTGGGAGGTTGGTTTATTTTGTTTACTATGTATTTTATATGTTCATAAATAAAGTTTAAAAAAAGATACACAACCAGTGTTTCAGGCTTGTGCCTTTTAACAGGGCTACGAGTATCTGTACTCTATAAAGGTTCACTGCTTGATCAGATGAGCTTCTCCAGCATTTATGTCCTTACAGAATTTGGTTGAGTTACTATATGTGGACATCAGGTCATTTTTTCACCCTTAAACTGTCCATCCACACAGACAGGAACTTCTTTTTCCCACAACTAGCCTCATTTGGTGAAGTGTGTGGAATATTAGCTGTAGAATATCTTCTTCTGGGAATTATGATGAAGAAACCATCACACAGACTTTGCCAGAAAGCTGGGAAAGAGAGTTAAAAAGCACATTCCAGACAGGGATCAATTCTCACCTCCTCTACTGAGCCATACATATCCAAATGCCTGCCTGATCTTCAAAACAATGGTGCAAATTTTTAGACCTGATCCAAAGGCTGCAATAAGCCCCCAGCACCACTCAGACCCTGAATGGTATTGTTTCTGCTTTGAAGTGAAGAATTTAAGACTGCTATGAAATTCAGACATTTGGGTAAATTGGAAACCAGAAATCAGGCAGGCAGAGAATGATTACTAACAAGAACTGTGAGCAACTCTTCCAGACTCCTGTTGATTTTTTTGTGTTCCCTAACCCTAACTGGTACATGAGATTAGATGACCAACAAGAAGTCCTTTCCTTGTCTTTAGGAAGAGGATATGCAAAATGTAAAATACAGTGGCAGATAGAACAGTAACAGGTCATAACAAGCCCTGACCATCTGAAACAGGTCATGGGAATATAAATTTATTCAGTAATGTAGAAATGACTGCAAAAGCTGAGAAATTAGGAATTCATAAACTGAGGCAAAGATGGGATGGAGATTTGAACATAGAAAATGGACTGATCGTTATAAATGAGATAGACTGGTTCAATACAATTTTATTCACCAGACACCTCAAAAGAAAATACATGGAATCGGATTTGTTTCAAATGTTAACAAGTCATTTGTACTTTTCTGCATTTGACTTGGCAATGTCCCAAAGTTGGGCAGCTTGGTTGAAATAAGTATTTTTTTAAAAATTCCCACAGGATCCATGAGAAAGAGATGTTAAGGAATTAAATTTAAATTAAAACTGAATATTTACCAGGTTTAAATTGCTGCAAATTGTACAGCTAGAAAGTGCGTGGCCATATCTTGCAAACTGGCTGAGGTTCGGAACTGTTCACCACAGGAAAATAATGTATCGTTCACGAGATGAACATTCTATCTTTGGAGCCCACATTTCCTAAAGGTGGGTTGAAGTGAAGTTTTGAAATATTCACAATATTATGGTTAAATAAAACATCTGTTAAAGATCTCTGGTCCCTCATATGGGATGTGGAGAGGGTGGGTCTGGGTAGATCTCAATTTGTATTAATCAGCCACATGTATCGGGATTTGAATTATATTCTTGTAAAATTAACAAGAATATAACTAACTCTTAAAAATTAATTTAAAAAAAACCCTGACCCACACAAATGCCCCTGTTCACCTTGCCATTTTGTAAAAGGTGATGGGGGGAAAATCCTGACACAAGGGACAGATTTGAACCTGGGTCACTGTCATTTTCTGTTAAACATGCCAAGATCAAAATTCGACTGACTGTCCTGTAACATAGTGCAATATTACACACACGTAAGGTAAGATGGTTACATCAGTAAAAATTAAATGAAATGCTTCTTACAGTCAAGAGCAAAAGAATTCCCTGCAGCCTCCAAACCAGCCCTTGCCCACAAATAACACCACCGCCCCCCTCCCCACCCCAATTCTGGGATCAAACCATCAGCAGCCTACACTTTGTTGGAATCTAGGGGTTAAAACATTATGAAAGAAATGATTAATTAATAAGTTGATATGTACTGCATGGTTCAGGGAAAAAGAGGAATGTGATTAAGTGGC
Source organism: Narcine bancroftii (assembly GCF_036971445.1). Taxonomy (NCBI): domain Eukaryota; kingdom Metazoa; phylum Chordata; class Chondrichthyes; order Torpediniformes; family Narcinidae; genus Narcine; species Narcine bancroftii. Next base: position 40,220 of record NW_027211968.1, read on the forward strand.
AATCACAGCATGGAGCGAAGTTGGCTGAGCAAAATTGTCTGCTCCCAAATACAGGGAGAGGAAATTCATAAAACGATTTAGGAGGAAAGCTCCAACTGAAGGAGGTGGTGAGTAGCACAGGAGACACAGGCCAGACCAGAACAAAGAATGGCCTGCAAGAAACCAAGGGAATGGAAAACCAGTCTAGGAGGAAGATTAAGGCATGAGGAGGTGTTAAAGAGAACAGCAGAAATTGGCCAGACAGGAACAGAAAGGTGATTAGAAATATCTGGTGATGAATTAATTTCTGATCAAAACAACAGGATAGTCTGGCCTGGAGGATTAAGATGGGAGCGCTACACCCCAGATATCTGCAAAACAGGAGATGACTTGTGATAACCCTTATGCAAAAAGATCTAGCAAAGGAAGCCAACTTTTGTTCTGTATGATAAGGTTGATCTATATAAACTGAGCCAACTGGACAATAGGGGTCAGTCTTGGGGAATAGCTCACTGTGCAGGTGACCTATGAACTAACGACTGACCCAGAGCTCTGTTAAGTTTTATTCTTGTGCTGTGTAATAAATTGACTGTTGAACCGAATACCTTCTCCTATAACTTCATTCAAAGAACACGCTGGACTCAGACCACATACAGACTAAATTAAGAGTAAGGGAAAGCCAGAGTCCGACAACTTCAGAGCCAAACCTCAGGCACAAACATCCCAAAACCATCATCCCAAGACAAGAGCTAAAGTTGCAGGCACCGTAAACCACACACATTAAAGCAACACATTTCTCTGGCTCAATACCCACGAACCACATGGAACACCAGTTTGCAAACTACCCACAAACACCGGATTCCTTTCACCCCAACAACTCAAAGAACCACCCCAGAAAAAGCAGCCACAGTAAAACCAGGCTTCCTACCTTCCTCTGATGGCAGCATCACCTCATCTCTGCCTGAAACCTGCAAGTGACTAGAGTGGGGAAACTCTCCTGTTTTAAACCCTGAGCTGGAATCAGGAGGACAATTAATTCAGGTGTGAAATATCTCAGTAAATTGTGGCTGGCCCTTTAAACAAGGCCCATCTCCGCCCTTCAAGAGAGCTGCAATTAAGGGAATAGCACCTTTTTAATTTGGAGTGGGAGTTAAAACAGTTTTCTCACCTGTGGCATTGAGATGTTTGAGGAGATGATACCTCTAGATAGGGGAGTGTTAGAGCTTTATGAGAGATTTGTTTGTTTGTGGGGCTTGTCTTTTGAATTTTGGTTTGGAAGCCTTTTGTGGTCTATGACAGCTGAAAACTAAGCAAACTAGGGTTTTCTTTGATCCTGATGGTTGTGCAGCAGTTCAAACTTCTCAAATGCAGAATTTGAGCTGTTTGCTCTCCCAGTGCCCTAGAGCATTGGTTTGGGAATATTTATGCCACAGGTGGTGTTATGGTCCTGTTAAGTCAATGACTCTGGATCAAATCTGGCCCCGTCTGTAAGGGGTTTGTGTGTTCACCCACTCTTCAGTGGAGGTGGCAGGTTAACAGGGGTTTGTGGGGGGGAAAATCGCAGGTGAATGAGGGGGAATGCACAGAGCTGGTGGGGTGAATAGGAGTGTGAGGCAGTTGTTGGCGAAGGAGAGTGTGTTGCAGGGATGTGTAGCTGAGGACTCACCATCCAATCTCAGACCAGAGTGAAACAGGATTCTTATCGTGCTCACAAATTCCTTCGTCACTCCTCAAACGATGATCAGTATTCTGACTCAAGCGTTTTCTGGCCTTGTGACGACAAGCGGGCCTAACGTTCCAATGGCAAATGAGGCAGGGAGGATGTTTCCTGTAATAGAGGTGGTAAAAGTTCCATTAGAGAGGAATACGTTGCCTTTAACTGATAACATGCGGTGGGGTCTCGGTACATTTGGTGATGTCTGGGATCTCTCTATCAATATAAAAAATGAAAATCAAGGCTGTGGGGGGGGGGGGTATCTAATATTTGCTTATGTCATAATCTAATTCATCCCAACTGGCAGTGCGGGCTTTGTTCCCCAAGGCATCCGCATTGGCTGTCCATGGACCATCTCTGTCCCAATGCAGTCCTCAGTGTCTCTTGCATTTAAATCAATGATGGAATCAGCACCTTTTGGCCAATTTTAGCTGTGTTTACTCAGTCAATCTGGCCAGTTTAGTTTTTCATTCAGTACTGGTGTCTGGGGTTAATGGGAGTAGTGGATGATTGATAATTCCTGAAATAATTCTTCATTCATCTTATTTTTTTTTAATTATTTAATTTCACATATGCATTAAAAACTAATTTTTTATTTGAAATAACATCAAATGAATGCATAGTGATTAAAAAAAATTAACCCCTTGTCTTGGGATGATGGTTTTGGGATGTTTGTGCCTGAGGTTTGTCTCTGAAGTGGACGCTGCTGATGGGTTGATCCCAGAATGGTGGGGGGGGGGGGGTGTTTGTGGGCAAGGGCTGGATTGGAGGAATTCTCTTGCTCTTGACTGCAAGAACCATTTCATTTAATTTTTCCTGATGTAAAGAAAAAAAGAAAAAAACTTCTGGATAGTATTTTTAAAAATTTACCAAACCTTTCAAATAAAATCTAACATCTTAAATTTCTTGATTTTAGGAGTCGGAAGGTTCATGTTGAGCTTCCAAGTTACTGCCACACATTTTACCCCTAGAACAATTACAGCACAGAAACAGGTCATTTGGCCCTTCTCTTCTGCTCTGAACTAAATACGCTCCTCCAGTACCACCTCTCTGCATTCCCCACCCCTCCAATTTTCTCTTAAATGACAAAATGGACCCTGCTTTCACTATTTCTCCCGGAAGCTCACTCCACTCAGCCACCATTGAGTCAAGAAGTTCCCCCTCACGTTACTTCAAAACTTTTGCCTCTTAACTCAAGACCTCTTGTTTCAATCTCTCCCACTTGCAATGGATTGCCTATCCACATCAACTCTATCCATCCTTCTTGTAATTTTAAATACTCTACCAAATCCCCTCTCGGCTTTCGAGTTGACAGGAATGCACTCATGGATGGTTGGATGAATTCTCTTGGGGAACAGTTCATAGTGGCTCAAAAGTGCTTGATTAGATGCAAGGAGAGCTGCCACTGAATGCTGCATTTATTTGGTTCTGGGTTTCGAAGGTACCTCAGCTCTCTCTCTTTTGTACTCGGTCCAAAAGACATTGCTGATCTTATTTGGAATTAGACCAGTTTCAATGAAGCAATGCTGAAGATTTTTGCTGGGGGGGGGGGAATAAGCATTGCATTAAATTAAGCTGCGGCTGGTCATCCTTAAGTGTTGATCTGCAGTCCAAGTCTGGTGAGCTTTCTGGGATGGGCTAACGTTCCAGGCAACTCCTTCTTCACACAACAGGATTCAACATTTAATAGGACAGGGGGTGGGGGAATAATCTTGGGTTAAGTTCCATTTGTGTTTTAGTTCATAAAGCCCATTGGATTTTGACTTCTATCGGGAGCACAGTGGGCTATGAACAACATTTCTTGTTGTTTTCAGAGTACATCTTTCCCCTGGTTTATAATTCTTTGTGTGAATCATTTTTTTACTCCTGTCCAAGTTAGTAACAGGAAACACTGTGGGAGTGGGACGCTGTTTCATCGCTGGTAAAGTCCAACAACTGGTGAAACATTGACATGATTGAAGCTCTCTGGAAGGCAGGTTTCCAATTACTGCAGGTAACTTTCAGTTCAAGATCTTTCACCCCATCTTCCTCACTCGTGCACAGTGTCACGGCCGTCAATGACGGAGGGAGGAAAGTTGGTTTGAAAATGAGCAAATTGTTTACGTCAGAGCCAAGTCTGAAACCACCTTTTATTGAATCAAGTGAGATGCAGGACTGGTCACGGTGGCTGCTGGGAAGCACATGCAGATAGCCTTGCCCACAAGGAATCTTTTGAGTCCTCATTCTCAACATAGGGTGGCAGTGTCCTAGGGTCTCCTTCTTTCGCCTCGTCTTCCTTAATCATCTGAAGCCTGATTTCTTTCCCCTCTCATTCAGCCTGCATTATTTTCTGCATCCTCTCCCTGTTACTCCCTTGCTTTCTATTCCCTTCATTTTCTCCTTCATCATTAATTTTAGCAAAGATGACTGGCTTGGTTTAGTCTGTAACATGTTTGAGTTTCAAGTGGAACATTTAACGTGGGCTCAGTGCTGTTTTGAAATATTAGCAGAACAGAGGATGACACCAGTCACTGATGGATAGAAGAGAAAAAGATCCCCCTCTCTCTGGTAAGGTCGTGGGCAAGAGACCTAAGAGAGGAACAAGTCTGAATAAACATCTTTCCTGATTAACTGTGTCCGGTGCATTGATTGAGTGGTGCTGTTGCAGCAGACCCCACTCTTATCCATAATTGATTGGAAACTAATCTATGGTCACTGGACCCAAAATGTTCACATACACGTTTTACCTCTCTAACTATTACAGCATCGAAATAGGCCAACTTTGCCCTTCGAGTCCACGCCGAACACTTTGTCCTACCTAATCCCATTGACCTACACTCGCCCCTTGACCCTCCATTCCTTTCCTGTCCAAATACATATCCAACTTCTCCTTAAGAGCTAATATTGAGCCTGCCTCCTCCACTTCATCTGCAAGTCCATTCCACACACCCACCACTCTGAGTGAAAGTCCCCCCCTCACATTTCCTCGAAACTTCTGCCCCTTTCTCTCAACCCACGTCAAATCTATACCCCAATAATTTTAAATACCTCAACCCAATCCAACCTCAACCTTTTATGCTCCGCAGAATAAAAATCTTGCTTAACCTTTCCCTATAACTTAGACCTGTGGTTTTCAAAATGCTCTCAAACTCAAATTCCACTTGAAGCAATCCCTACACCAGAAATGCTCTGTGATTAGTCAGGAATTGATTCAGGTGCTATGAAAGGAACCATCTACATCCTACAGGATGGAGCGCCAGAATAGCGTACATAGTTGAAGAAATTAAATTCCAAGACTTTGCTCTGCAAAGTGTTTCAACTTCAAAAGTACAGCCCCTCATGGCCAATCCCAGGAATTTACTGGGACAGGGTCCAGTGGAAAAGGGACACTGTCCAAATGCCAGTGTCAAACGATGTCATTTCACGCCACCTCTAACCCTACTCATATCCTCGGCGTTTGCCGACGTCGGCCTGATGGTAAAACCAGTGGAAGAGAGACAGCAGAGAATCACCTGTTTCCAGTCGAAGGCAGAACACTCCGCTCCCCGGGGATGAGTTGTGTTCAGTGGAAAAGCAATCTTGTGTCCCAGTGGAAATGGCACCAAGGGCTTCCTAACCTGAGACACTGCATGGCCAATGAACTGGGATTCCCGTGGAAAAAGGGTTTCAGACTACTTTGTAAAATCTGCATGCAGTGCTTCAACCAAAATGAAGGCCAATGGGATGATGAGCTTCATTAAACTTTTCTACGTGGTCGTGCGTGAAAGTGAGGCCATTTTGGCAAGAAAGCACAGAAAAATTAACCACGATCACAGGAGTGGCCTCCACGTGAGACCTGGAGCAATATCTTCATGGAAACAAGCAACAACTTGACCAAATATCTAATCTCATTTATAAAAATAGCACTGGCCTTCGCGAAAAGTTGTATCACGATCAACTGGATGTCCGATAGCACGCTGGGCTGTGGAAATGAACTGCTGTTACCTACGGGAAAAAAAAATCACATAAACGTGACCCTTTAGTAAAGGTCTGTCAGCTGTACCTGGACCACATAGGGGCCCAGACACTAATATAAATGAACAATAAAAGGGGATGAATGTAACCATTATATATACCAAAACCAAGTTTCCCCAACTGGACTCATCTACTTGTAATCTCTGAAAATGTGGATATGAAAACAAACTGCAATAGAGAGAGAAAAAATTCAAAGTGCAAAAGGGAGAGTCTTTAAATGAGTCCCTGAATGTGTGTTGAGTCTCGTGATGAAGGGGTAGCTGCTGTTCCTGAACCTGGCTATACCTCTTTCCTGATGGGAGCAGTGCGAACAGAGCGGGTGATGTGGATCCTTGATTGCTGCTGCTCTCTGACAGCAGCGTTCCCTGCAAATGTTCTCAAATGTGGCGGGTTTTTACCTGAGATGTCCTGGGCGGTGTCCATACTTTTGTAGAGATTTTTGCTCAGGGGTATTGGTGTCACAAGACAACTGATCAAACCTACTACAAACTGAACCTTTCACCCCTCACACCCGTAAACCCACTATTTTTCTTGCATCAATGTGCCTGTCTAAATGTTAAAGGTCCCTATTATTCCAGACCACACCATCCTGCCCGGCCATGCACTCCAGGCACCCGCAGCCTTCTGCACGTTCTCTTTCTACAAGTCCTTCAGCAGCCTTGTGTTTCCTCAGCACTGCCTGCTCCTCCACCAAGCTCTGCCTGAAATCCAACACTCTATGAGCTTCCTGCATCACTCCAGAGAAAAGCCCAAGGTTTCTCTCTCTGGATATTGCATTTACTTCATTCTGATGGGCTGAATTCCTGCAGCTTCCCAATCAAACATCTGCAATCGCCTTTAAATTGTGCCCCTCTGCACAGATTTGTGCCACCTGCTTTTAAACAGGTTAAATCCTATGGGCATTCTGACAGTATCCTTCCACTCTCTCTCTCTCTCTCTACCGGTGGAACTAAATCCTTCTGCTCAAATTGTTGCTTGGTCTGGGCTTCTGTCCTTTTGCCTGGATTCTCATTCTCTGCTATTTCAATCTGAAATACGAGGAATAAAACCGTGGGAATATGGATCGGAATTCTTTCTGGCTAGAGCATCTCAAACACTGCTCTCATCCTCGTGTGTGCACAGGTAGAGACAAGAACAAATCTTGTCCTTAGTCACTGTGAAATCCATCTCCAAGATGATGGCACTTGATTCCTGTGTGTTTTTTTTTAACCTTGCTTAGTGCTAGTTTTTCCTTTTGAATTGAACATTGCAATATATGTTAATGCACTTTCCAAATGGTTTTACAATGTAAACAATATTTTAAAGAAAAATCTGAAGACTTCACCATCTGAGATGCAGATTCTAATCTGTGGCTTCGGCGGGTCCGCGCCCAGGGGTATTTGAATTATTTTAAAGAGGACCGTCTTCCAATGTCTGCAGTGAAACTGGGAGAAAGAGGGTTGGGCTGTCGGTGTCATAGTTAATGACGTCTCATTACAGAACTGAAAGTTTACAGTCTGTGGTGAACTGATATTCTCGTCCCACTGAGCAGCACCCCTTCCTGCTCATTCCCATCCATGGGGCCGGGACTCCCTCAACCTCACGGGTCCCCCTCACACTCGCAGTTCTCCGATCCCCTCAACCATACGGATCCCCCAAAGCAACCGGGTTCCCACCCCCACCTTCAGCCTCGCAGGTGCCCTCAGCCTTCTGGGTCCACGTCCCGGTCCCCCCTCCGCCCTCTGGGTCACCATACCTCCTCAACCTTCTGGGTCCCCGTCCCCTCCCCCCCTCAGCCTTCTGGGTCCCCGTCCCCCCTCAGCCTTCTGGGTCACCGTACCTCCTCAACCTTCTGGGTTCCCGTCCCCGTCCCCCCTCAGCCTTCTGGGTCCCCGTCCCCCCTCAGCCTTCTGGGTCCCCGTCCCCCCTCAGCCTTCTGGGTCCCTGTCCCCCCTCAGCCTTCTGGGTCGCCTTCCCCCCTCAGCCTTCTGGGTCCCCGTCTCCGTCCCCCCTCAGCCTTGTGAGTTCCCGTCCCCGTCCCCCCTCATCCTTCTGGGTCCCCGTTCCCCCTCAGCCTTCTGGGTCCCCGTTCACGTCCCCACTCAGCCCACTGGGTCACCGTCCCCGTCGGCGTCCCCCCTCAGCCTTCTGGGTCCCCGTCCACCCTCAGCCTTCTGGGTCCCCGTCCCCGTCCCCCCTCAGCCTTCTGGGTCGCCGTCCCCATTCCCCCTAAGCCTTATGGGTCCCCGTCCCCCCTCAGCCTTCTGGGTCCTCGTCCCCCCTCAGCCTTCTGGATCGCCGTCACCGTCCCCCCTCAGCCTTCTGGGTCCCCGTCCCCCCTCAGCCTTCTGGGTTCCCGTCCCCGTCCCCCTTCAGCCTTCTGGGTCCCCGTCTCAGTCTCCGTCCCCCCTCAGCCTTCTGGGTCCCCGTTTCCCCCTCAGCCTTCTGGGTCCCCGTCCCCCCTCAGCCTTCTGGGTCCCCGTCCCCCCTCAGCCTTCTGGGTCCCCGTCCCCCATCAGCTTTTTGGGTCCCCGTCCCCCCTCACCCTTCTGGGTCCTGATCACCCTCACCCTTCTGGGTCCTGATCACCCTCACCCTTCTGGGTCATGATCACCCTCACCCTTCTGAGTCCTAAACACCCTCACCCTTCTGTGTCCTGATCACCATTACCCTTCTGGGTCCTCATTCCCCTCACCCTTTTGGTTCCACGAGTACCTCAGCCTTGCGTGTCCCTCAACCTTCTGGATACCCGACCCCCTCAGTCTCGCAGGATCCCCGCCCCCCACAGCCTTGCGTGTCCCTCACTCCTCTGGCAGATCTCCCACACCCCTCTGGCGGGTCCCCCTCACCCTTCTGGGTCCCCGACCCCCTCACCCTTCTGGGTCCCCGACCCCCTCACCCTTCTGGGTCCCCGACCCCCTCACCTTTCTGGGTCCCCGTCCCTCTCCCCCCTCTGCCTCGCGGGCCCCAACCCCCCCCTCTGCCTCGCGGGCCCCGACACCCATCTGCCTCGCGGGCCCCGACACCGCTCAGCCTCGTTGGAGCGTTCCCCCCTCAGCCTCGTGGGCCCCGACCCCCCACAGACTCGCGGGCCGCGACGCCCTTCAGCCTAGCGGGCTACGACTCCCCTCAACCTCGCGGGCTGCAACCCTCCTCAGCCTCGCGGGTCCCCGATCCCCCTCAGCCTCGCGGATCCCCCTCCCCCCCACAGCCTCACGGACCCCGACCGCCCCCTTCAGCCTCGCGGGTCCCCGACTACCACAAACCCTAACGCCACCCCGACCCAAACTCCCTCACGGTTCCCCGGCCCCACCTCACAACCATCCCCCTGCCCGTTCCCCTCCGAGCTCCGGCCACCCCCGACCCAAAGGGCGACCCGTGGAATCTCTGTCCTCCCTGGTCTCGCTCCCAAAATGCCCCGATTCCCGCCCGTGAGGAACCGACATGAACCTCTCTCCCCCTCCCGCTCGCCACCAACTCCTCCAAACGCGGCAAAGATCAACAACATGGCAGCCACCAGGGGTCGCTCTCGCGAGAGCTTGGGCCACCCCTCCACGGGATCTCCTCTCCACCACCCGAGCCCCTGGATGGAGCCCCAGGGCTCGAGGTCCAGCCCTTTGGAGCCCCCTCTCTCCTGAGAACCTCGTCCCACTGGGGAAGGGTCCGAGAGCTGCCTCGGGCCTCCAGTCCATCTCCCCTTCAGGGTGCACATTTCCACACCAGGACCTGCCCCACATTCCCCCCCCCAAGAGTCCAGTCCATCCCACCTCCACCACCTTGGCCCAAAGCTCATTCCACGCTCCCACCCTCCTCTGAGGGAAAAAAATCCCCCTTCAATCTCAATCCATGTCCTCCTCTTTGAATCTCTCCCACTCTCCTTGGAAACAGCCTGTCCCCATGGACACGATCCGTCCCCCCTCACAATTTTCAAATCTTCCTCAATCTTCTACGCTCCAGGGAATAAAGTCCCAGCCTGTCCAACCTTCCCCTGGAACTCAAACCCCGAAAGCCAGACCACTTTTTTGTCCCTCTCCTCGACGCGCTGTCTCATTCCTATCCTTCCTCTCCTCCGGCCACCCAAACGGCACACAACGTTCCCAAGTTGGCCTCACCAATGCCTCGTCCAACTTCCTCGTGGCCTCCCACCTCCTGCACTCAATCCTCTCATTTCTGAAGGCCAAAATACCAGAAGCTTTCTTCACTCCCCCCCACCCCCCCATCTCTACAAGGGACTCCACTTTCGGGCAGTTCTGTACCACAGTTCCTCAATCCCTTTGTTTGACAACACTCCTCAATGGTCTGCCATTTAACATTCAAACTCTTACGTTTTAAGAATCAATTGCAGAGATCCATGGATGTGAGAAGTCAGGAGGGTTAGGGACTGGGTGCAGGTCGATGAGACTGGCAGAATGATATTTCACCATGGACGAGAAGGGCAGAAGGGTCTCTTTTCTTTGCTGTGGTGTTTCTAGGGTAGAGTTCACACCATTCTCAGGAAGGAGGATGAGCAGACAGATGTCATGGTCCACGGGTAGATCCTGCCAGGAGAGATGAGGAAGTTAAGTGCACAACCAAGGGGTCTCTCTCTGTCAGTCTGTGTGTGTCTCTATCTCTCTGTGTCTCTCTCTCTCTGTCTGTGTCTGTCTGTCTGTGTCTCTGTCTGTCTGTGTCTCTCTCTCTCTGTCTGTGTCTCTCTCTCAGTCTGTGTCTCTGTCTCTCTATCTGTGTCTCTCTTTGTGTCACTCTGTGTTTGTCTCTGTGTCTGTCTCTGTCTGTGTGTGTCTCTTTGTGTGTATGTCTGTGACTCTCTCGCTGTGTCTCTCTCTGTCTGTGTCTCTCTCTCTGTCTCTCTCTCGCTGTCAGTGTCTCTCTCGCTGTCAGTGTCTCTCTCTCTGTATGTGTCTCTCTGTGTGTCTGTATATCTGTCTCTCTGTGTCTGTGTGTCAGTGTGTCTGTCTGTCTGGGTATGTGTGTGTGTGTCTCTCTCTGTCTGTGTCTCTGTATCTGTGTCTGTCTCTGTGTGTCTGTCTCTGTGTGTGTGTCTCTCTCTCTCTGTGTGTCTCTCTCTGTGTCTGTGTGTCTGTGTCTGTGTCCGTGTGTCTGTCTCTCTCTGTCTGTGTCTCTCTGTCTGTGTCTCTCTGTCTGTGTCTCTCTGTCTGTGTCTCTCTGTCCATGTCTCTCTCTCTGTCTATCTCTCTCTCTCTGTCTGTGTCTCTCTCTGTGTGGGTCTGTGTGTGTGTGTCTCTCTCTCTCTCTCTCTGTCTGTTTGTGTGTGTTTCCCTCTCTGTGTCTCTGTGTGTCTCGCTGTCTGTGTGTGTGTCTCTCTCTCTGTCTCTCCCTCTGTGTCTCAATGTGTGACTCTCTCTGTGTCTGTATGTGTGTGTCTGTGTGTGTGTGTGTGTGTGTGTGTATCTGTCTCTCTGTGTCGTGTGTGTGTCTCTCTGTCTCTATGTGTGTCTCTCTGTGTCTGTCTGTGTGTATGTCTGTCTCTGTGTCGTGTGTGTGTCTCTCTGTCTCTATGTGTGTCTCCCTGTCTCTGTCTGTGTGTATCTCTCTCTCCATCTGTGTGTGTCTCCGTCTGTGTGTATCTCTCTGTCTCTCTCTCGCTGTCAGAGTCTCTCTCTGTCTCTGCCTGTGTGTGTGTGTGTGTGTGTGTGTGTGTGTGTGTCTCTGTCTGTCTGTCTGTCTGGGTATGTGTGTCGCTCTCTATCGGTGTCTCTAATATTTGCTAATTCATTACTCACCATTATCCATCCCGACTGGTGGTGCGGGCTTTGTTCCCCAAGGCGTCCGTATTGGCTGTCCATGTACCATCTCTGCCCCAACGCATTCCTCGGTGTCACCTGCATTAAAATCAAGGTGGCATCAGCACCTTTTTGGACACTTTTAGCCGTATTTCCTCAGTTGTTCTGGCCAGTTTTGTGTTTCGTTCACACATTCCTGCTGCCTGGGGTTAATGGCACTCGAGGAAAATCGCCAGTTCCTGAAACAATTCTTCATTTATCTTATTTGTAACATTTTTACATTTAATTTAACATATGCATGAAAAAACCTAAATTTCTGATTTGAATATAAGATAAAATTAATGCATAGTGATTTAAAAAGTAACCCCTCCCACAGCTGCCCAATAGAAAACAATAAAGAGAGGAAACATCTAGATAGTATTCATAAAAATTGAGCAAAACTCTCAAATAAAATCTTGCTTTTCTTGGTTTTAGGAGTCAGAAAGTTCGTGTTGGGTGAGTACAACTTAATTCCTACAATTGGAAAATACACATCCCAAATCTTCAAAAGAGAAATTCAAATTTGTTCCGTGCATTCAATGTAATTATTTCAAGTGGGATACAACGGCCTATTTCAGTGTGGCTATCGACCCATTCCCAAATACGCATCGGACTTCCAAGTTACTGCCACACATTTTAACCCTATCACAATTACAGCACAGAAACAGGTCATTTGGCCCTTCTTGTCTACACTGAACGAAATATTCTCCTCTCGTACCACCTCTCTGCATTCCCCTCCCCTCCAATTTTCCCTGAAATGACAAAATGGACCCTGCCGCCACTACTTTTCCCGGAAGCTCACTCCACTCAGCCACCACTCTGAGTAAAGAAGTTCCCCCTCATGTTACTTCCAAACTTTTACCTCCTGTTTCAATCCCTGCTCCCCGCAATGAAAAAAGTCTCTCCACATCAACTCGTTCTATCCTCCTAGTAATTTTAAAGACTTCGATCAAATCCCATCTCAACCATCTACAATCCAAAGAATAAAGACTTCATTTGCTCAATCTTTCTTTGTAATCTAGTTGCTGATATCCAGGTAACATTGACGTAAATCTTCTCTGCACCCTCTCTACTTTGTTGATAGCTTTCCTCTCATTTGGTGACCAGAAGTGTACACAGTATCTCAACAGGGCCTCACCAATATCTTGTCTAGTCTCAACCTCACTGCCCAACTCCCGTATTCTATGCTATGGTTGATCAAGGCCAGCTATTTGAACAGATTCTTTTCGAGGTACTCTCTGATTACCCTCCAATAATTAACCTATCACTGTCAGGCTCACCTGGTTGGCTTTTGAAGCCGTTTTTAAACAAGGGAACATTAGATTACATCCATTCCTCTGGCACCTCAACCGTGGATAAACAGGTTTTAAACATTTCTGTCAGAGCCCTTGCAATTTCTACTCTTCTTTCCCTCAAGGCCAAGGGAATATCATGTCAGACCTCCATCCACCATCAGACAAAAATTAGCCGACACAAGATGAAGGCAGGACAGTAGTCTCACCTCTCCAGCACGAGTCACCCCAGGATCAAGTCAGCACTGACTGCAAGAAGTTTCTACATCCTCTTGGTGTCTGTGTGGATTTCCTCCCACACTCCACAGCTCAAGGGGGCCGTAAGTTCATTGGCGATTTGGAAAGCTCAAGACCATGGGGTGGAAGTGCACATTCTGGACCTGGGGGCATCAATTCAATTCAACTGCACGGATGAACCTTTGGGCACGACCTGATCTTTTTCTGGTTTCAAACTCATTATTTTTGAAAATTGTATGTGCACCTCTAATGCAACACGACTGCTGCAAAACAGGCTTCTTGATGCATATCCATGACAAGAACTCGTGAGAATCTGATTTGGTTACTAGACTTTTGAACAGAACAGTGTCTGGACATTTTATCCCTAAACTGAAACTTTATAGACATACAGAACAAAAAGAGGACAAAACAAGCTTGTGTCTCACCAATACCACAATTCACGGACATTTTTAAAGTTCTCAAGGGTGGCAGAAAACACAAACAACAGACAAACTCCTTCCACACTGTCACTTTGAGAGCTTTGGACTCACCATGCTATAAATATTGCCAAGCCATCACTCTCTCTCCAAATCAATGACCAAAAGTCCTGGCTGAGCGATAGATTTGAGACATTTTACCCGCTATGTAGCAATCAGGCACAAGGAAAATTGCTGCTTCCATTGTAAAGTATTTAGGAATCTCAGACCACAAACAACCTTCACCCCGAAAAACAAGCAATTCTCCACAATAAAACTAGGTTTCCTTCCTGTCTGCAAGCATCTGCTCTCTTGAGTCTGAATGGCACAACTGGGGAAACCGTTTCAAACCCATGACCTGAAACAGCATATTCTCTTCCCCTAATTGGAGCTGTCTTGAATTGGCCACCACTGCCCGAGCAAGAATGAACTGGGAGATCTCACACTTGCTCCTTCACAGGTGAGACCTCCCTGTTCATTGGAGCTCCATATTATCCATCTTGCTCTATTTTGTTAACCTTAATCAAGTCTCCTCTCATTCTCCAACACTCCCATGAAAAATAAAAATCATGTATCCTGTAGTTCGCGAGTCCGGACACCAGGTGGTGGTATTATACCTCTCTCTCTCTCTCTCTCTCCCTAGCTTCATGCATGCAGTACTCGGTGTGAACAGGCGGTGGCAGCACTTTACAGCCCTTGCAATCTGCAGCTTGAACAGGAGATGTCGGAGTTACGGAGACATGGCTGCGGGAAGGGCAGGATTGGGAAATCAATGTTCCTGGGTACACGTCCTATAGAAAAGACAGAAAGTTGGGAAGAGGGGGTGGGTTAGCTCTGTTGGTAAGAAATGAAATTCAGGCGTTTGAAAGGAAAGACACTGAAAGAGGTGGGTCGAGTCTGTTTGGATAGAATTAAGAAATTGTAAAGGCATGAGGACCATAATGGGGGTCATTTACAGTTCTCCGAAAAGTAGCTCAGATATCGGTGGCAGTATAAATCAGGAATTAAGAGTGGCATGTCAAAGTGGTAGCAATACGGTAGTTATGGGGGACTTCAACATGAAGGTGGACTGGGATAATCAGACGGGGGCAGGAACACAAGAGAGTGAGTTTATTGAATGTCTACGAGATACTTTCTTCCATTGATTTAATTATAAATTTGGTTACTCTGTTCTTTCTGTTAATTTTTTTCCCAGTTTTATCCATATTTGAATCCAAATTCAGGTTGAAATCCCCTCCTATTAATATGTTCCCTTGCGTATCTGCTACCTTCAAAAAGATATCTTGCATAAACTTTTGATCTTCTTCGTTAGGTGAATATACATTGAGTAGATTCCAAAACTCCGAATATATCTGACATTTTATCATTACACATCTCCCTGCTGGATCTATTATTTCCTCTTCTATTTTAAATGGCACATTTTTACTAATTAATATAGCTCCTCCTCTTGCTTTTGAATTATATGCTGCTGTTACGTGTCCTACCCAATACGAGATACTTTCTTGGAGCAGCTATTGGAGGAACCTACCAGGAGGAAGTCGATTCTGGACTTGGTGCTGTGCAGCGACGCAGAGTTAATAAGTGACCTCGATGTAGGGGAGCCATTAGGGAATAGTGACCATGGTATGGTTATTTTTGAGCTGCAATTAGAAAGGGAAAAAGAAAGGAAGTCGGAAGCATCTGTACTGCAGTTAAATAAAGGGGATTATGCAGCTATGAGGGAGGAGCTAGCCAAAATAAAATGGAAAGATACACTAGCTGGGAGGACAACTCGGGAAAAATGGCAGGTGCTTTTGGACATTTTCCACAGGATTCAGGACAAATTTATTCCAAAGTGGAGGAAAGGCTCTAGGAGATGCAAATGGCAGTCGTGGCTAACTAATGAAATCAAGTGCAATATCAAATCCAAAGGGAGTAAGTATAAGATAGCGAAGTGGAGTGGGAAGCTAGAGTATTGGAAAACCTTCAAAGAGCATCAGAGGGTAACTAAGAAAGTCATAAGAGAGGGGAAAATGAAGTACGAGAGGAAATTAGCAAATAATATCATGCAGGATAGCAAAAGCTTTTTTAAATATGTGAAGAGGAAGAAATTGGTTCGGTCTAAAATTGGTCCATTAAGAATGGAAAAGGCTGGAATTATTACCGGAAACAAGGAGATGGCTGAGGAATTTAACAAATACTTTGCATCGGTCTTTACCAAGGAGGATATAGGTTATGGTCAGTTAGGGGGTAGTGGTCATGCGGTATCAAGAGACTTGGGGAACTTTCTTGTGGAAGTAGGGGATCTAATGGATATCCGGATCTAGAAGCAGGAGGTTGTGAATAAATTGTTGGGACTGAGGGCTGATAAATGCCCAGGGCCTGATGGGCTGCATCCCAGAAGTTGCTATGGAAATTGTGGAGGCACTGGTCGACATTTTCCAAAGTTCCATAGATTCGGGGGAGGTCCCTGAGGATTGGAGAGTGGCTGATGTGGTGCCGATTTTTAAGAAGGGAGGGAGGGAGAAAACGGGAAATTATAGACCGGTCAGCCTGATGTCAGTGGTGGGGAAGATACTGGAATCTATCATAAAAGGAGTAATAGCAGAACACTTAGGCAGAAATAATAGTATAAGGGCTAGTCAGCATGGATTCCTTAAGGGTAAGTCATGCTTGACTAACCTTCTGGAATTTTTCGAGGATGGGACAAAGAGGGTGGACTTGGGAGGGCCAGTGGATGTGGTGTATTTGGACTTCCAGAAGGCCTTTGATAAGGTACAGCACGGGAGACTAGTGGGTAAGATCAGGGAGCATGGTATTGGAGGTAAAGGTGCTGACATGGATAGGAAATTGGTTAAGAAATAGGAAACAAAGGGTTGGAGTAAGCGGGTCTTTTTCAGGATGGCAGGATGTGACGAGTGGATTGCCGTAGGAATCGGTATTGGGGCCTCAGTTGTTTGTAATTTATGTAAATGATTTGGATGAGGGGATTATTAATAACATGAGCAAATTTGCAGATGACACTAAACGGGGTGGTGGTGTGGGGTGTGAGGAGGATGTCAGGAAAATGCAGAGGGACTTGGACAGGTTGGGGGTGTGGGCTGCTGAATGGAAGATGACGTTCAATGTGAGCAAATGTGAGGTTATCCATTTCGGGGGCAATAATAGGAAAGCTGAGTATTATTTAAATGGAGACAAGCTAGGGAGTGGGGAGGAGCAAATGGATCTGGGTGTACTTGTTCACCGGTCACTGAAGGCTAACATGCACGTTCAGAAAGCTGTGAAATGGGCAAATGGCATGTTGGCTTTCATAAAGAGGGGATTGGAGTATAGGAACAGAGATGCCCTTCTGCAGTTGTACAGGGCCCTGGTGAGACCCCACCTGGAGTATTGCACCCAGTACAGGTCTCCAATTTTGAGGAAGGACATACTAGCTATAGAGGATGTGCAGCGCAGATTTACAAGGTTAGTTCCAGCGATGGCGGGGTTGACATATGCTGAAAGGCTAGAAAAACTAGACTTGTATCCGCTGGAGTTTAGAAGGATGAGGGGGGACATGATTGAGGTATACAAAATTATCAGGGGGATGGACAGGGTGAAGTCGGATTACTTGTTCCCAGTGATGGGGGAGACGAGGACTAGAGGGCATAGTTTAAGAATACAGGGTAGGCCCTTTAGGACGGAGATGAGAAAACATTGTTTTACTCAGAGAAGTGTGAATCTGTGGAATGCTCTGCCACAGAGGGTGGTAGAGGCAGATTTGCTGATTATGTTCAAAAGAGAGTTAGATAAGACTCTTGTGGGCAAAGGAGTTCAGGGTTATGGGGATAAGGCTGGAAAGGGGTACTGATAGTAGTGATCAGCCATGATCTGTGAAATGGCGGTCACTGAAGGCTCGACAGGCAGAAGGGCCTACTCCTGCTCCTATTGTCTATTGAACCATTCTTCCAAGATCCCTCTGTTCCTCAATGCCCTCCCCTTCACTGCATACGTCTTGGTTATTCTTACCAAAATAAAGCCCCTCACACTTACCTACATTAAACTCCATCTGCCATCTTTCCAAACAGTCCAAATCCTTTTGTACTCCATGAAAACCCTCCTCACTCTCCACAACTCTTGAAAATAAGCCAAATGTATTACGTTATGTTAAGCTTCTCTTTGAAAATTTTAATTTCACATGCATTAAATGCGTACGTAAATTTCTCATTCAAAGATAATGAAAAATTAATACATGGTATTTTTTTTAATTCCCCCTGCCCAACAACCCAATAGAAAAGATAGATAACATCTGGAAAGTATTTATAAAAAAATTACTAAAAAACTATCAAATAAAATCTAACAAATTTTCTTGATTTTTGGAGTCAGAAGGTTCAGGTTGGGCGATTACAACTTAATTCCTACAGTTTATAAATAGGATTCCCAAATCTTTCCAAAAATTTCAAATTTGTTACAGAAATTACATGTAATTATTTCAAGTGTCAAGGGACTTGGGGGGTTCTCGTTCAGGAAAACATAGTGAGTGGGTAACCACCAGGTTGGATCGGCAGGAAAAGAAAGCAAATTCTATGTTGGCCTTTGTTTCTAGGGTAGGGAGGTGTTGATGGGGCATGGGAGAGACCTCATTTGGAGAACTGCGAAGTTTATCTTAAAAAGGATGTGCTGATGTTGGAGAGAGAGCAGAGATTTACCAGGATGATATATCTCCACTCTTCATTGGAGTATAGAAGAAGGAGAGGAGATTTCAGAAACCTTTCCAATGCTGAAAGGATTGGACAGTAGATGTGAATAATGTTTCCCTTGGATAAAAAGACATTGTCTTAGAATTGGAAGGTACCTATTTAAAGCAGATGAGAAATTTATTTCACCAGAAGGTCATGGAATTTGTTGCTGGATTGTTGAGAGAGTTTAAGTGGTGGGGGGGGGGGGGGCGGAATTAATAGATGTTTAATGAGTCAGGGTATCAAGGGATCAGGGGAAAAAGCCATAACTTGGAATGAGAGGCGAGAACTGTTTAGATCAGGGGATAGCAGACACAGTGGGCTGAATGGCCAACTTCTGTTCCTTGTGATTTGACACCATTTTAACTAATGTACCTTTGAGAATTTTAACATCCATCCATATGTCCTCTGTATTTTGGATGTGAAACAACGGCTGTGCAGGAGAAGCCAGTGAGTTGGTGAGACCAATTGCTCTTCAGACTGGAGGCCTGTGATGAGAGATGTGCCTCAGGGATAGGTGCTGGAACAATAATGTGGTGAATTGGATTAGCAAGTTGGCAGGTGACACCAAGAACGGAGGAGTTGTGGACAGCCAGAAAATCTTGCAGAAGGTTCTGGACCAGCTGGAAAAAGGGCAGATGGAATTTAATGCAGACAAGTGTGAGGTGTCACATTTTGAAGGGCAAACCAAGAAAAGATAGACACGGTGAACGGTCGGGCACTGAGGAGTGAGGTTGAACAGAGGGACATGGTAAACGGGTGAAATTCCATGCAAGTGCTGTCACAGGTGGATTTGGGCGGGAATTGAAGATACCCAAGTTAACTAAAATTGAAAATTGTAAATGGGGCAAAAAAAGGGATCTATTTCAGAAATGTTTGTGACAACAGAAAATGGCTAAACCAACGTTAGATTAAATGGGAGATTCTTCTTTAGAATTAACCCAAGAAGAACGGACTACTTACTATGTGTGAAGATGGTGGATTAAATTGATGAATGTGCGATATAATTGGGTGAATTATAATTTTTTTTTTTTTTTTTTTACATCAGTTGTATTTAACTCCAGGAAAAAAAAGATAAGGATTTAGTAATTCAGACTAATGTTTTCATTGTGGGATTCAAATTAATACTTTTTTTTGTCTGTCTGGTTGTGTGATAAAGTTAAGCCTTTGAGGATTTATTTGAAACTACTTTAAAGAAACTCTTTTTATGTTCGATCCACTGCTTTTTCTAATGCGGTATATTACAACTTGAACAACGGGATTAAGAATGGATAAACCTCAAATTGAGTTTATTCAGTTAGTATTAGCAGTGGCCAGTAAATGCATTGTGATGACGTGGAAAATTAGGTTTGGTGTTTTCATTCTGCCGCAACGAATTGATATGATTTTTCTCTCCCTCAGTCAAGGGAGTTTGGGGGGGGGGTAATTATGGGTTGGGGGGATGGAATATAGTTTTTTTTGGGAGGTTGGTTTATTTTGTTTACTATGTATTTTATATGTTCATAAATAAAGTTTAAAAAAAGATACACAACCAGTGTTTCAGGCTTGAGCCTTTTAACAGGGCTACGAATATCTGCACTCTATAAAGGTTCACTGCTTGATCAGATGAGCTTCTCCAGCATTTGAGTCCTTACAGAATTTGGTTGAGTTACTATATGTGGACATCAGGTCATTTTTTCACCCTTAAACTGTCCATCCACACAGACAGGAACTTCTTTTTCACACAACTACCCCCATTTGGTGAAGTGTGTGGAATATTAGCTGTAGAATATCTTGTTCTGGGAATTATGATGAAGAAACCATCACACAGACTTTGCCAGAAAGCTGGGAAAGAGAGTTAAAAAGCACATTCCAGACAGGGATCAATTCTCACCTCCTCTACTGAGCCATACATATCCAAATGCCTGCCTGATCTGCAAAACAATGGTGCAAATTGTTAGACCTGATCCAAAGGCTGCAATAAGCCCCCAGCACCACTCAGACCCTGAATGGCATTGTTTCTGCTTTGAAGTGAAGAATTTAAGACTGCTATGAAATTCAGACATTTGGGTAAATTGGAAACCAGAAATCAGGCAGGCAGAGAATGATTACTAACGAGAACTGTGAGCAACTCTTCCAGACTCCTGTTGATTTTTTTGTGTTCCCTAACCCTAACTGGTACATGAGATTAGATGACCAACAAGAAGTCCTTTCCTTGTCTTTAGGAAGAGGATATGCAAAATGTAAAATACAGTGGCAGATAGAACAGTAACAGGTCATAACAAGCCCTGACCATCTGAAACAGGTCATGGGAATATAAATTTATTCAGTAATGTAGAAATGACTGCAAAAGCTGAGAAATTAGGAATTCATAAACTGAGGCAAAGATGGGATGGAGATTTGAACATAGAAAATGGACTGATCGTTATAAATGAGATAGACTGGTTCAATACAATTTTATTCACCAGACACCTCAAAAGAAAATACATGGAATCGGATTTGTTTCAAATGTTAACAAGTCATTTGTACTTTTCTGCATTTGACTTGGCAATGTCCTAAAGTTGGGCAGCTTGGTTGAAATAAGTATTTTTTTAAAAATTCCCACAGGATCCATGAGAAAGAGATGTTAAGGAATTAAATTTAAATTAAAACTGAATATTTACCAGGTTTAAATTGCTGCAAATTGTACAGCTAGAAAGTGCGTGGCCATATCTTGCAAACTGGCTGAGGTTCGGAACTGTTCACCACAGGAAAATAATGTATCGTTCACGAGATGAACATTCTATCTTTGGAGCCCACATTTCCTAAAGGTGGGTTGAAGTGAAGTTTTGAAATATTCACAATATTATGGTTAAATAAAACATCTGTTGAAGATCTCTGGTCCCTCATATGGGATGTGGAGAGGGTGGGTCTGGGTAGATCTCAATTTGTATTAATCAACCACATGTATCGGGATTTGAATTATATTCTTGTAAAATTAACAAGAATATAACTAACTCTTAAAAATTAATTTAAAAAAAAACCCTGACCCACACAAATGCCCCTGTTCACCTTGCCATTTTGTAAAAGGTGATGGGGGGAAAATCCTGACACAAGGGACAGATTTGAACCTGGGTCACTGTCATTTTCTGTTAAACATGCCAAGGTCAAAATTCGACTGACTGTCCTGCAATATTACACACACGTAAGGTAAGATGGTTACATCAGCAAAAATTAAATGAAATGCTTCTTACAGTCAAGAGCAAAAGAATTCCCTGCAGCCTCCAACACAGCCCTTGCCCACAAATAACACCCCCCGCCCCCCTCCCCACCCCAATACTGGGATCAAACCATCAGCAGCCTACACTTTGTTGGAATCTAGGGGTTAAAACATTATTAAAGAAATGATTAATTAATAAGTTGATATGTACTGCATGGTTCAGGGAAAAAGAGGAATGTGATTAAGTGGCAATCACAGCATGGAGCGAAGTTGGCTGAGCAAAATTGTCTGCTCCCAAATACAGGGAGAGGAAATTCATAAAACGATTTAGGAGGAAAGCTCCAACTGAAGGAGGTGGTGAGTAGCACAGGAGACACAGGCCAGACCAGAACAAAGAATGGCCTGCAAAAAACCAAGGGAATGGAAAACCAGTCTAGGAGGAAGATTAAGGCATGAGGAGGTGTTAAAGAGAACAGCAGAAATTGGCCAGACAGGAACAGAAAGGTGATTAGAAATATCTGGTGATGAATTAATTTCTGATCAAAACAACAGGATAGTCTGGCCTGGAGGATTAAGATGGGAGCGCTACACCCCAGATATCTGCAAAACAGGAGATGACTTGTGATAACCCTTATGCAAAAAGATCTAGCAAAGGAAGCCAACTTTTGTTCTGTATGATAAGGTTGATCTATATAAACTGAGCCAACTGGACAATAGGGGTCAGTCTTGGGGAATAGCTCACTGTGCAGGTGACCTATGAACTAACGACTGACCCAGAGCTCTGTTAAGTTTTATTCTTGTGCTGGGTAATAAATTGACTGTTGAACCGAATACCTTCTCCTATCACTTCATTCAAAGAACACGCTGGACTCAGACCACATACAGACTAAATTAAGAGTAAGGGAAAGCCAGAGTCCGACAACTTCAGAGCCAAACCTCAGGCACAAACATCCCAAAACCATCATCCCAAGACAAGAGCTAAAGTTGCAGGCACCGTAAACCACACACATTAAAGCAACACATTTCTCTGGCTCAATACCCACGAACCACATGGAACACCAGTTTGCAAACTACCCACAAACACCGGATTCCTTTCACCCCAACAACTCAAAGAACCACCCCAGAAAAAGCAGCCACAGTAAAACCAGGCTTCCTACCTTCCACTGATGGCAGCATCACCTCATCTCTGCCTGAAACCTGCAAGTGACTAGAGTGGGGAAACTCTCCTGTTTTAAACCCTGAGCTGGAATCAGGAGGACAATTAATTCAGGTGTGAAATATCTCAGTAAATTGTGGCTGGCCCTTTAAACAAGGCCCATCTCCGCCCTTCAAGAGAGCTGCAATTAAGGGAATAGCACCTTTTTAATTTGGAGTGGGAGTTAAAACAGTTTTCTCACCTGTGGCATTGAGATGTTTGAGGAGATGATACCTCTAGATAGGGGAGTGTTAGAGCTTTATGAGAGATTTGTTTGTTTGTGGGGCTTGTCTTTTGAATTTTGGTTTGGAAGCCTTTTGTGGTCTATGACAGCTGAAAACTAAGCAAACTAGGGTTTTCTTTGATCCTGATGGTTGTGCAGCAGTTCAAACTTCTCAAATGCAGAATTTGAGCTGTTTGCTCTCCCAGTGCCCTAGAGCATTGGTTTGGGAATATTTATGCCACAGGTGGTGTTATGGTCCTGTTAAGTCAATGACTCTGGATCAAATCTGGCCCCGTCTGTAAGGGGTTTGTGTGTTCACCCACTCTTCAGTGGAGGTGGCAGGTTAACAGGGGTTTGTGGGGGGGAAAATCGCAGGTGAATGAGGGGGAATGCACAGAGCTGGTGGGGTGAATAGGAGTGTGAGGCAGTTGTTGGCGAAGGAGAGTGTGTTGCAGGGATGTGTAGCTGAGGACTCACCATCCAATCTCAGACCAGAGTGAAACAGGATTCTTATCGTGCTCACAAATTCCTTCGTCACTCCTCAAACGATGATCAGTATTCTGACTCAAGCGTTTTCTGGCCTTGTGACGACAAGCGGGCCTAACGTTCCAATGGCAAATGAGGCAGGGAGGATGTTTCCTGTAATAGAGGTAGTAAAAGTTCCATTAGAGAGGAATACGTTGCCTTTAACTGATAACATGCGGTGGGGTCTCGGTACATTTGGTGATGTCTGGGATCTCTCTATCAATATAAAAAATGAAAATCAAGGCTGGGTCTCTCTGTGGGGGGGGGGGTATCTAATATTTGCTTATGTCATAATCTAATTCATCCCAACTGGCAGTGCGGGCTTTGTTCCCCAAGGCATCCGTATTGGCTGTCCATGGACCATCTCTGTCCCAATGCAGTCCTCAGTGTCTCTTGCATTTAAATCAATGATGGCATCAGCACCTTTTGGCCAATTTTAGCTGTGTTTACTCAGTCAATCTGGCCAGTTTAGTTTTTCATTCAGTACTGGTGTCTGGGGTTAATGGGAGTAGTGGATGATTGATAATTCCTGAAATAATTCTTCATTCATCTTATTTTTTTTAAATTATTTAATTTCACATATGCATTAAAAACTAATTTTTTATTTGAAATAACATCAAATGAATGCATAGTGATTAAAAAAAATTAACCCCTTGTCTTGGGATGATGGTTTTGGGATGTTTGTGCCTGAGGTTTGTCTCTGAAGTGGACGCTGCTGATGGGTTGATCCCAGAATGGGGGGGTGGGGGGTGTTTGTGGGCAAGGGCTGGATTGGAGGTATTCTCTTGCTCTTGACTGCAAGAACCATTTCATTTAATTTTTCCTGATGTAAAGAAAAAAAGAAAAAAACATCTGGATAGTATTTTTAAAAATTTACCAAACCTTTCAAATAAAATCTAACATCTTAAATTTCTTGATTTTAGGAGTCGGAAGGTTCATGTTGAGCTTCCAAGTTACTGCCACACATTTTACCCCTAGAACAATTACAGCACAGAAACAGGTCATTTGGCCCTTCTCGTCTGCTCTGAACTAAATACTCTCCTCCAGTACCACCTCTCTGCATTCCCCACCCCTCCAATTTTCTCTTAAATGACAAAATGGACCCTGCTTTCACTATTTCTCCCGGAAGCTCACTCCACTCAGCCACCATTGAGTCAAGAAGTTCCCCCTCACGTTACTTCAAAACTTTTGCCTCTTAACTCAAGACCTCTTGTTTCAATCTCTCCCACTTGCAATGGAATTGCCTATCCACATCAACTCTATCCATCCTTCTTGTAATTTTAAATACTCTACCAAATCCCCTCTCGGCTTTCGAGTTGACAGGAATGCACTCATGGATGGTTGGATGAATTCTCTTGGGGAACAGTTCATAGTGGCTCAAAAGTGCTTGATTAGATGCAAGGAGAGCTGCCACTGAATGTTGCATGTATTTGGTTCTGGGTTTCGAAGGTACCTCAGCTCTCTCTCTTTTGTACTCGGTCCAAAAGACATTGCTGATCTTATTTGGAATTAGACCAGTTTCAATGAAGCAATGCTGAAGATTTTTGCTGGGGGGGGGGAATAAGCATTGCATTAAATTAAGCTGCGGCTGGTCATCCTTAAGTGTTGATCTGCAGTCCAAGTCTGGTGAGCTTTCTGGGATGGGCTAACGTTCCAGGCAACTCCTTCTTCACACAACAGGATCCAACATTTAATATGACGGGGGGTGGGGGAATAATCTTGGGTTAAGTTCCATTTGTGTTTTAGTTCATAAAGCCCATTGGATTTTGACTTCTATCGGGAGCACAGTGGGATATGAACAACATTTCTTGTTGTTTTCAGAGTATATCTTTCCCCTGGTTTATAATTCTTTGTGTGAATCATTTTTTTACTCCTGTCCAAGTTAGTAACAGGAAACACTGTGGGAGTGGGACGCTGTTTCATCGCTGGTAAAGTCCAACAACTGGTGAAACATTGACATGATTGAAGCTCTCTGGAAGGCAGGTTTCCAATTACTGCAGGTAACTTTCAGTTCAAGATCTTTCACCCCATCTTCCTCACTCGTGCACAGTGTCACGGCCGTCAATGACGGAGGGAGGAAAGTTGGTTTGAAAATGAGCAAATTGTTTACGTCAGAGCCAATCTGAAACCACCTTTTATTGAATCAAGTGAGATGCAGGACTGGTCACGGTGGCTGCTGGGAAGCACATGCAGATAGCCTTGCCCACAAGGAATCTTTTGAGTCCTCATTCTCAACATAGGGTGGCAGGGTCCTAGGGTCTCCTTCTTTCGCCTCGTCTTCCTTAATCATCTGAAGCCTGATTTCTTTCCCCTCTCATTCAGCCTGCATTATTTTCTGCATCCTCTCCCTGTTACTCCCTTGCTTTCTATTCCCTTCATTTTCTCCCTCATCATTAATTTTAGCAAAGATGACTGGCTTGGTTTAGTCTGTAACATGTTTGAGTTTCAAGTGGAACATTTAACGTGGGCTCAGTGCTGTTTTGAAATATTAGCAGAACAGAGGATGACACCAGTCACTGATGGATAGAAGAGAAAAAGATCCCCCTCTCTCTGGTAAGGTCGTGGGCAAGAGACCTAAGAGAGGAACAAGTCTGAATAAACATCTTTCCTGATTAACTGTGTCCGGTGCATTGATTGAGTGGTGCTGTTGCAGCAGACCCCACTCTTATCCATAATTGATTGGAAACTAATCTATGGTCACTGGACCCAAAATGTTCACATACACGTTTTACCTCTCTAACTATTACAGCATCGAAATAGGCCAACTTTGCCCTTCGAGTCCACGCCGAACACTTTGTCCTACCTAATCCCATTGACCTACACTCGCCCCTTGACCCTCCATTCCTTTCCTGTCCAAATACATATCCAACTTCTCCTTAAGAGCTAATATTGAGCCTGCCTCCTCCACTTCATCTGCAAGTCCATTCCACACACCCACCACTCTGAGTGAAAGTCCCCCCCTCACATTTCCTCGAAACTTCTGCCCCTTTCTCTCAACCCACGTCAAATCTATACCCCAATAATTTTAAATACCTCAACCCAATCCAACCTCAACCTTTTATGCTCCGCAGAATAAAAATTTTGCTTAACCTTTCCCTATAACTTAGACCTGTGGTTTTCAAAATGCTCTCAAACTCAAATTCCACTTGAAGCAATCCCTACACCAGAAGTGCTCTGTGATTAGTCAGGAATTGATTCAGGTGCTATGAAAGGAACCATCTACATCCTACAGGATGGAGCGCCAGAATAGCGTACATAGTTGAAGAAATTAAATTCTAAGACTTTGCTCTGCAAAGTGTTTCAACTTCAAAAGTACTGCCCCTCATGGCCAATCCCGGGAATTTACTGGGACAGGGTCCAGTGGAAAAGGGACACTGTCCAAATGCCAGTGTCAAACGATGTCATTTCACGCCACCTCTAACCCTACTCATATCCTCGGCGTTTGCCGACGTCGGCCTGATGGTAAAACCAGTGGAAGAGAGACAGCAGAGAATCACCTGTTTCCAGTCGAAGGCAGAACACTCCGCTCCCCGGGGATGAGTTGTGTTCAGTGGAAAAGCAATCTTGTGTCCCAGTGGAAATGGCACCAAGGGCTTCCTAACCTGAGACACTGCATGGCCAATGAACTGGGATTCCCGTGGAAAAAGGGTTTCAGACTACTTTGTAAAATCTGCATGCAGTGCTTCAACCAAAATGAAGGCCAATGGGATGATGAGCTTCATTAAACTTTTCTACGTGGTCGTGCGTGAAAGTGAGGCCATTTTGGCAAGAAAGCACAGAAAAATTAACCACGATCACAGGAGTGGCCTCCACGTGAGACCAGGAGCAATATCTTCATGGAAACAAGCGACAACTTGACCAAATATCTAATCTCATTTATAAAAATAGCACTGGCCTTCGCGAAAAGATGTATCACGATCAACTGGATGTCCGATAGCACGCTGGGCTGTGGAAATGAACTGCTGTTACCTACGGGAAAAAAAAATCACATAAACGTGACCCTTTGGTAAAGGTCTGTCAGCTGTACCTGGACCACATAGGGGCCCAGACACTAATATAAATGAACAATAAAAGGGGATGAATGTAACCATTATATATACCAAAACCAAGTTTCCCCAACTGGACTCATCTACTTGTAATCTCTGAAAATGTGGATATGAAAACAAACTGCAATAGAGAGAGAAAAAATTCAAAGTGCAAAAGGGAGAGTCTTTAAATGAGTCCCTGAATGTGTGTTGAGTCTCGTGATGAAGGGGTAGCTGCTGTTCCTGAACCTGGCTATACCTCTTTCCTGATGGGAGCAGTGAGAACAGAGCGGGTGATGTGGATCCTTGATTGCTGCTGCTCTCTGACAGCAGCGTTCCCTGCAAATGTTCTCAAATGTGGCAGGTTTTTACCTGAGATGTCCTGGGCGGTGTCCATACTTTTGTAGAGATTTTTGCTCAGGGGTATTGGTGTCACAAGACAACTGATCAAACCTACTACAAACTGAACCTTTCACCCCTCACACCCGTAAACCCACTATTTTTCTTGCATCAATGTGCCTGTCTAAATGTTAAAGGTCCCTATTATTCCAGACCACACCATCCTGCCCGGCCATGCACTCCAGGCACCCGCAGCCTTCTGCACGTTCTCTTTCTACAAGTCCTTCAGCAGCCTTGTGTTTCCTCAGCACTGCCTGCTCCTCCACCAAGCTCTGCCTGAAATCCAACACTCTATGAGCTTCCTGCATCACTCCAGAGAAAAGCCCAAGGTTTCTCTCTCTGGATATTGCATTTACTTCATTCTGATGGGCTGAATTCCTGCAGCTTCCCAATCAAACATCTGCAATCGCCTTTAAATTGTGCCCCTCTGCACAGATTTGTGCCACCTGCTTTTAAACAGGTTAAATCCTATGGGCATTCTGACAGTATCCTTCCACTCTCTCTCTCTCTCTCTACCGGTGGAACTAAATCCTTCTGCTCAAATTGTTGCTTGGTCTGGGCTTCTGTCCTTTTGCCTGGATTCTCATTCTCTGCTATTTCAATCTGAAATACGAGGAATAAAACCGTGGGAATATGGATCGGAATTCTTTCTGGCTAGAGCATCTCAAACACTGCTCTCATCCTCGTGTGTGCACAGGTAGAGACAAGAACAAATCTTGTCCTTAGTCACTGTGAAATCCATCTCCAAGATGATGGCACTTGATTCCTGTGTGTTTTTTTTTAACCTTGCTTAGTGCTAGTTTTTCCTTTTGAATTGAACATTGCAATATATGTTAATGCACTTTCCAAATGGTTTTACAATGTAAACAATATTTTAAAGAAAAATCTGAAGACTTCACCATCTGAGATGCAGATTCTAATCTGTGGCTTCGGCGGGTCCGCGCCCAGGGGTATTTGAATTATTTTAACATAACACAACATAACATAACAATTACAGCACGGAAACAGGCCATTAGGCCCTTCTAGTCCGCACCGAACCAAACACCCCTTTCTAATCCCACCTCCCTGCACAATGCCCATAACCCTCCATCTTCCTCTCATCCATATACCTGTCCAACCTTTTCTTAAATAATACAATTGACTCCGCCGCCACTATTTCTCCCGGAAGATCATTCCACACAGCTACCACTCTCTGAGTAAAGAAGTTCCCCCTCATGTTACCTCTAAACCTCTGCCCCTTAATTCTTAAATCATGTCCTCTTGTTTTAAACTTTCCTCCTCTTAACGGAAATAGTCTATCCACATCCATTCTGTCTATCCCTTTCATAATCTTAAATACTTCTATCAAATCCCCTCTCAACCTTCTACGCTCCAAAGAATAAAGACCCAATCTGTCCAATCTCTCCCCATACTCCAGATGCTTAAGCCCAGGCAACATTCTGGTAAACCTTCTCTGCACTCTCTCCACTCTGTTTATATCCTTCCTATAATTAGGCGACCAGAACTGCACACAGAACTCCAAATTAGGCCGCACCAACGTCTTATACAATCTCAACATCACCTCCCAACTCCTATATTCCATGCAATGATTGATAAAGGCCAGCATACTAAAAGCCTTCTTCACCACCCTATTCACGTGAGTTTCTACCTTCAGGGAACGATGTACCGTCACTCCTAAATCTTTCTGCTCTTCTGTATTCCTCAATGCTCTCCCATTTACCACATATGTCCTATTCTGATTCTTCTTACCAAAATGAAGCACCTCACACTTATCAGCATTAAATTCCATCTGCCATTTTTCAGCCCACTTTTCTAAGCAGCCCAAATCCCTCTGCAATCCTTGAAAACCTTCTTCATTATCCACTATTCCACCTATCTTAGTATCGTCTGCATATTTACTAATCCAATTCACCACCCCATCATCTAGATCATTAATGTATATAACGAACAACAATGGGCCCAATACAGATCCTTGAGGCACACCACTGGTCACCGGCCTCCAACCTGACAGACAATTATCCACTACCACTCTCTGGCCTCTCTCTTTCAGCCAATGTTCAATCCATTTGACTATCTCAAAATTTATACCTAAAGACTGCACCTTCCTAACTAACCTTCCATGTGGTACCTTATCGAAGGCCTTACTGAAGTCCATATAGACAACATCCACTGCGCTACCCTCATCCACATTCCTAGTCACCTCTTCAAAAAATTCAATCAGATTGGTCAAACATGACCTTCCTCCCACAAATCCATGTTGAGTGCTCCTGATCAGACCCTGTCTATCCAGATGTTTATAAGTACTATCTCTAAGAATTTTCTCCATTAATTTACCTACCACATACGTCAAACTTACAGGCCGATAGTTGCCAGGCTTCCTCCTTGAACCCTTTTTAAATAACGGAACCACATGCGCAATGCGCCAATCCTCCGGCACTATCCCCATATCTAATGACATTTGAAAAATTACCGCCAGAGCCTCTGCTATTTCCTCCTTCACTTCTCTCAATGTCCTGGGGAAGATCCCGTCTGGTCCCGGAGACTTATCCACCTTTATATTCTTCAAAAGCCTTAAAACTACACCTTTTGTAATCTCTATATTCCCCATATTTACCCAATTTGCTTTTTTTATCCCACATCTCCCAACATCCTTCTCCTTAGTGAATACCGAAGAAAAGAAACTGTTCAATATCTCCCCCATTTCTCTAGGTTCCACACACAGTTTTCCACTCTGATTTTCTAAGGGACCAATTTTGTCTCTAGCTTTCCTCTTACCATTAACATATTTGTAGAATTTAAAGAGGACCGTCTTCCAATGTCTGCAGTGAAACTGGGAGAAAGAGGGTTGGGCTGTCGGTGTCATAGTTAATGACGTCTCATTACAGAGCTGAAAGCTTACAGTCTGTGGTGAACTGATATTCTTGTCCCACTGACCAGCAGACCTTCCTGCTCATTCCCATCCATGGGGCCGGGATTCCCTCAACCTCACGGGTCCCCCTCACACTCGCAGTTCTCCGATCCCCTCAACCATACGGATCCCCCAAACCACGCGGGTTCCCACCCCCACCTTCAGCCTCGCAGGTGCCCTCAGCCTTCTGGGTCCACGTCCCGGTCCCCCCTCCGCCCTCTGGGTCATCGTACCTCCTCAACCTTCTGGGTCCCCGTCCCCTTCCCCCCTCAGCCTTCTGGGTCCCCGTCCCCTTCCCCCCTCAGCCTTCTGGGTCCCCGTCCCCGTCCCCCCTCAGCCTTCTGGGTCCCCGTCCCCCCTCAGCCTTCTGGGTCACCGTCCCCCCTCAGCCTTCTGGGTCCCCGTCCCCCCTCAGCCTTCTGGGTCCCCGTCCCCCAGCAGCCTTCTGGGTCCCCGTCCCCCCTCAGCCTTCTGGGTCCCCGTCCCCCCTCAGCCTTCTGGGTCCCCGTCCCCCCTCAGCCTTCTGGGTCCCCGTCCCCCCTCAGCCTTCTGGGTCCCCGTCCTCCCTCAGCCTTCTGGGTCCCCGTCCCCCCTCAGCCTTCTGGGTCCCCGTCCCCCCTCAGCCTTCTGGGTCCCCGTCCCCCCTCAGCCTTCTGGGTCCCCGTCCCCCCTCAGCCTTCTGGGTTCCCGTCCCCCCTCAGCCTTCTGGGTCCCCGTCCCCCCTCAGCCTTCTGGGTCCCCGTCCCCCCTCAGCCTTCTGGGTCCCCGTCCCCCCTCTGCCTTCTGGGTCCCCGTCCCCCCTCAGCCTTCTGGGTCCCCGTCCCCCCTCAGCCTTCTGGGTCCCCGTCCCCCCTCAGCCTTCTGGGTCCCCGTCCCCCCTCAGCCTTCTGGGTCCCTGTCCCCCCTCAGCTTTTTGGGTCCCCGTCCCCCCTCACCTTTCTGGGTCCTGATCACCCTCACCCTTCTGCGTCCTGATCACCCTCACCCTTCTGGGTCCTGATCACCCTCACCCTTCTGGGTCCTGATCACCCTCACCCTTCTGAGTCATCACCCTCACCCTTCTGTGTCCTGATCACCATTACCCTTCTGGGTCCTCATTCCCCTCACCCTTCTGGTTCCACGAGTACCTCAGCCTTGCGTGTCCCTCAAACTTCTGGATACCCGTCCCCAGTCTCGCAGGATTCCCGCCCCCCACAGCCTTGCGTGTCCCTCACTCCTCTGGCAGATCTCCCACACCCCTCTGGCGGGTCCCCCTCACCCTTCTGGGTCCTCGACCCCCCTCACCCTTCTGGGTCCCCGACCCCCTCACCCTCCTGGGTCCCCGACCCCCTCACCTTTCTGGGTCCCCGTCCCTCTCCCTCATCCGCCTCGCGGGCCCCAACCCCCCCTCTGCCTCGCGGGCCCCGACACCCGTCTGCCTCGCGGGCCCCGACACCGCTCAGCCTCGTTGGAGCGTTCCCCCCTCAGCCTCGTGGGCCCCGACCCCCCTCAGACTCGCGGGCCGCGACGCCCCTCAGCCTAGCGGGCTACGACCCCACTCAACCTCGCGGGCCGCAACCCTCCTCAGCCTCGCGGGTCCCCGATCCCCCTCAGCCTCGCGGATCCCCCTCCCCCCCCACAGCCTCACGGACCCCGACCGCCCCCTTCAGCCTCGCGGGTCCCCGACTACCACAAACCCTAACGCCACCCCGACCCAAACTCCCTCACGGTTCCCCGGCCCCACCTCACAACCATCCCCCTGCCCGTTCCCCTCCGAGCTCCGGCCGCCCCCGACCCAAAGGGCGACCCGTGGAATCTCTGTCCTCCCTGGTCTCGCTCCCAAAATGCCCCGATTCCCGCCCGTGAGGAACCGACATGAACCTCTCTCCCCCTCCCGCTCGCCACCAACTCCTCCAAACGCGGCAAAGATCAACAACATGGCAGCCACCAGGGGTCGCTCTCGCGAGAGCTTGGGCCACCCCTCCACGGGATCTCCTCTCCACCACCCGAGCCCCTGGATGGAGCCCCAGGGCTCGAGGTCCAGCCCTTTGGAGCCCCCTCTCTCCTGAGAACCTCGTCCCACTGGGGAAGGGTCCGAGAGCTGCCTCGGGCCTCCAGTCCATCTCCCCTTCAGGGTGCACATTTCCACACCAGGACCTGCCCCACATTCCCCCCCCCCCCCCCCAAGAGTCCAGTCCATCCCACCTCCACCACCTTGGCCCAAAGCTCATTCCACGCTCCCACCTTCCTCTGAGGGAAAAAAATCCCCCTTCAATCTCAATCCATGTCCTCCTCTTTGAATCTCTCCCACTCTCCTTGGAAACAGCCTGTCCCCATGGACACGATCCGTCCCCCCTCACAATTTTCAAATCTTCCTCAATCTTCTACGCTCCAGGGAATAAAGTCCCAGCCTGTCCAACCTTCCCCTGGAACTCAAACCCCGAAAGCCAGACCACCTTCTTGTCCCTCTCCTCGACGCGCTGTCTCATTCCTATCCTTCCTCTCCTCCGGCCACCCAAACGGCACACAACGTTCCCAAGTTGGCCTCACCCATGCCTCGTCCAACTTCCTCGTGGCCTCCCACCTCCTGCACTCAATCCTCTCATTTCTGAAGGCCAAAATACCAGAAGCTTTCTTCACTTCCCCCCACCCCCCCATCTCTACAAGGGACTCCACTTTCGGGCAGTTCTGTACCACAGTTCCTCAATCCCTTTGTTTGACAACACTCCTCAATGGTCTGCCATTTAACATTCAAACTCTTACGTTTTAAGAATCAATTGCAGAGATCCATGGATGTGAGAAGTCAGGAGGGTTAGGGACTGGGTGCAGGTCGATGAGACTGGCAGAATGATATTTCACCATGGACGAGAAGGGCAGAAGGGTCTCTTTTCTTTGCTGTGGGGTTTCTAGGGTAGAGTTCACACCATTCTCAGGAAGGAGGATGAGCAGACAGATGTCATGGTCCACGGGTAGGAAAGGTGATGAGATCCTGCCAGGAGAGATGAGGGAGTTAAGTGCACAACCAAGGGGTCTCTCTCTGTCAGTCTGTGTGTGTCTCTATCTCTCTGTGTCTCTCTCTCTCCCTGTCTGTGTCTGTCTGTCTGTGTGTCTCTCTCTCTGTCTGTGTCTCTCTCTCAGTCTGTGTCTATGTCTCTCTATCTGTGTCTCTCTTTGTGTCACTCTGTGTTTGTCTCTGTGTCTGTCTCTGTCTGTGTGTGTCTCTTTGTGTGTATGTCTGTGACTCTCTCGCTGTGTCTCTCTCTGTCTGTGTCTCTCTCTCTGTCTCTCTCTCGCTGTCAGTGTCTCTCTCTCTGTCTGTATGTGTCTCTCTGTGTGTCTGCGTCTGTATATCTGTCTCTCTGTGTCTGTGTGTGAGTGTGTCTGTCTGTCTGGGTATGTGTGTGTGTGTCTCTCTCTGTCTGTGTCTCTGTGTCTGTCTCTGTGTCTGTCTCTGTGTGTGTGTCTCTCTCTGTGTGTGTGTCTCTCTCTGTGTCTGTGTGTCTGTGTCCGTGTGTCAGTGTCTCTCTGTCTGTGTCTCTCTGTCTGTGTCTCTCTGTCTGTATCTCTCTGTTTGTGTCTCTCTGTCTGTGTCTCTCTGTCTGTGTCTCTCTGTCTGTGTCTCTCTGTTTGTGTCTCTCTGTCTGTCTGTGTCTCTCTCTGTGTGGGTCTGTGTGTGTGTGTGTGTCTCTCTCTCTCTCTGTGTCTCTCTCTCTGTCTGTTTTTGTGTGTTTCCCTCTCTGTGTCTCTGTGTGTGTCGCTGTCTGTGTGTGTGTCTCTCTCTCTGTCTCTCCCTCTGTGTCTCAATGTGTGACTCTCTCTGTGTCTGTATGTGTGTGTCTCTGTGTGTGTGTGTATCTGTCTCTCTGTGTCGTGTGTGTGTCTCTCTCTGTCTCTATGTGTGTCTCTCTGTGTCTGTCTGTGTGTATGTCTGTCTCTGTGTCATGTGTGTGTCTCTCTGTCTCTATGTGTGTCTCCCTGTCTCTGTCTGTGTGTATCTCTCTCTCCGACTGTGTGTGTCCATCTGTCTGTGTGTGTCTGTCTGTGTCTGTCTCCGTCTGTGTGTATCTCTCTGTCTCTCTCTCGCTGTCAGAGTCTCTCTCTGTTTCTGCCTGTGTGTGTGTGTGTGTGTGTGTCTGTCTGTCTGTCTGTCTGGGTATGTGTGTCGCTCTCTATCGGTGTCTCTAATATTTGCTAATTCATTACCCACCATTATCCATCCCGACTGGTGGTGCGGGCTTTGTTCCCCAAGACGTCCGTATTGGCTGTCCATGTACCATCTCTGCCCCAACGCATTCCTCGGTGTCACCTGCATTAAAATCAAGGTGGCATCAGCACCTTTTTGGGCACTTTTAGCCGTATTTCCTCAGTTGTTCTGGCCAGTTTTGTGTTTCGTTCACACATTCCTGCTGCCTGGGGTTAATGGCACTCGTGGAAGATCACCAGTTCCTGAAACAATTCTTCATTTTTCTTATTTGTAACATTTTTACATTTAATTTAACATATGCATGAAAAAACCTAAATTTCTTACTTGAATATAAGATAAAATTAATGCATAGTGACTTAAAAAGTAACCCCTCCCACAGCTGCCCAATAGAAAACAATAAAGAGAGGAAACATCTAGATAGTATTCATAAAAATTGAGCAAAACTCTCAAATAAAATCTTGCTTTTCTTGGTTTTAGGAGTCAGAAAGTTCGTGTTGGGTGATTACAACTTAATTCCTACAATTGGAAAATACACATCCCAAATCTTCAAAAGAGAAATTCAAATTTGTTCCGTGAATTCAATGTAATTATTTCAAGTGGGATACAACGGCCTATTTCAGTGTGGCTATCGACCCATTCCCAAATACGCATCGGACTTCCAAGTTACTGCCACACATTTTAACCCTATAACAATTACAGCACAGAAACAGGTCATTTGGCCCTTCTTGTCTACACTGAACGAAATATTCTCCTCTCGTACCACCTCTCTGCATTCCCCTCCCCTCCAATTTTCCCTGAAATGACAAAATGGACCCTGCCGCCACTACTTTTCCCGGAAGCTCACTCCACTCAGCCACCACTCTGAGTAAAGAAGTTCCCCCTCATGTTACTTCCAAACTTTTACCTCCTGTTTCAATCCCTGCTCCCCGCAATGAAAAAAGTCTCTCCACATCAACTCGTTCTATCCTCCTAGTAATTTTAAAGACTTCGATCACATCCCCTCTCAACCATCTACAATCCAAAGAATAAAGACTTCATTTGCTCAATCTTTCTTTGTAATCTAGTTGCTGATATCCAGGTAACATTGACGTAAATCTTCTCTGCACCCTCTTTACTTTATTGATAGCTTTCCTCTCATTTGGTGACCAGAACTGCACACAGTACTCACAAAAGAGCCTCACCAACATCTTGTCTAGTCTCAACCTCACTGCCCGACTCCTGTATTCTATGCGATGGTTGATCAAGGCCAGCTATTTGAACAGATTCTTTTCGAGGTACTCTCTGATTACCCTCCAATAATTTACCTATTTTGTCAGGCTCACCTGGTTTGCTTTTGAAGCCGTTTTTAAACAAGGGAACATTAGATTACATCCATTCCTCTGGCACCTCACCCGTGGATAAACAGGTTTTAAATATTTCTGTCAGAGCCCTTGCAATTTCTACTCTTCTTTCCCTCAAGGCCAAGGGAATATCATGTCAGACCTCCATCCACCAACAGACAAAAATCAGCCATCACAAGGTGAAGGCAGGACAGTAGTCCCACCTCTCCAGCACGAGTCACCCCAGGATCAAGTCAGCACTGACTGCAAGAAGTTTCTACATCCTCTCGGTGTCTGTGTGGATTTCCTCCCACACTCCACAGCTCAAGGGGGCCGTAAGTTCATTGGCGATTTGGAAAGCTCAAGACCATGGGGTGGAAGTGCACATTCTGGACCTGGGGGCATCAATTCAATTCAACAGCACAGATGAACCTTTGGGCACGACATGATCTTTTTCTGGTTTCAAACTCATTATTTTTGAAAATTGTATGTGCCCCTCTAATGCAACACGACTGCTGCAAAACAGGCTTCATGATACATATCCATGACAAGAACTCGGGAGAATCTGATTTGGTTACTAGACTTTTGAACAGAACAGTGTCTGGACATTTTATCCCTAAACTGAAACTTTATAGACATACAGAACAAAAAGAGGGCAAAACAAGCTTGTGTCTCACCAATACCACAATTCACGGACACTTTTTAAGTTCTCAAGGGTGGCAGAAAACACAAAGAACAGACAAACTCCTTCCACACTGTCACTTTGAGAGCTTTGGACTCACCATGCTATAAATATTGCCAAGCCATCACTCTCTCTCCAAATCAATGACCCAAAGTCCTGGCTGAGCGATAGATTTGAGACATTTTACCCGCTATGTAGCAATCAGGCACAAGGAAAATTGCTGCTTCCATTGTGAAGTATTTAGGAATCTCAGACCACAAACAACCTTCACCCCGAAAAACAAACAATTCTCCACAATAAAACTAGGTTTCCTTCCTGTCTGCAAGCATCTGCTCTCTTGAGTCTGAATGGCACAACTGGGGAAACCATTTCAAACCCATGACCTGAAACAGCATATTCTCTTCCCCTAATTGGAGCTGTCTTGCAATTGGCCACCACTGCCCGAGCAAGAATGAACTGGGAGATCTCACACTTGCTCCTTCACAGGTGAGACCTCCCTGTTCATTGGAGCTCCATATTATCCATCTTGCTCTATTTTGTTAACCTTAATCAAGTCTCCTCTCATACTCCAACACTCCCATGAAAAATAAAAATCATGTATCCTGTAGTTCGCGAGTCCGGACACCAGGTGGTGGTATTATACCTCTCTCTCTCTCTCTCTCTCTCCCTAGCTTCATGCATGCAGTACTCGGTGTGAACAGGCGGTGGCAGCACTTTACAGCTCTTGCAATCTGCATCTTGGACAGGAGATGTCGGAGTTACAGAGACATGGCTGCGGGAACGGCAGGATTGGGAAATCAATGTTCCCGGGTACACGTCCTATAGAAAAGACAGAAAGTTGGGAAGAGGGGGTGGGGTAGCTCTGTTGGTAAGAAATGAAATTCAGGCATTTGAAAGGAAAGACATTGAAACAGGTGGGTAGAGTCTGTTTTGATAGAATTAAGAAATTGTAAAGGCATGAGGACCATAATGGGGGTCATTTACAGGCCTCCGAAAAGTAGCTCAGATATCGATAGCAGTATAAATCAGGAATTAAGAGTGGCATGTCAAAGTGGTAGCAATACGGTAGTTATGGGGGACTTCAACATGAAAGTGGACTGGGATAATCAGACGGGGGCAGGAACACAAGAGAGTGAGTTTATTGAATGTCTACGAGATACTTTCTTCCATTGATTTAATTATAAATTTGGTTACTTTGTTCTTTCTGTTAATTTTTTTCCCCAGTTTTATCCATATTTGAATCCAAATTCAGGTTGAAATCCTCTCCTATTAATATGTTCCCTTGCGTATCTGCTACCTTCAAAAAGATATCTTGCATAAACTTTTGATCTTCTTCGTTAGGTGAATATACATTGAGTAGATTCCAAAACTCCGAATATATCTGACATTTTATCATTACATATCTCCCTGCTGGATCTATTATTTCCTCTTCTATTTTAAATGGCACATTTTTACTAATTAATATAGCTACTCCTCTTGCTTTTGAATTATACGATGCTGCTGTTACGTGTCCTACCCCATACGAGATACTTTCTTGGAGCAGCTAGTGGAGGAACCTACCAGGGGGAAGTCGA
This sequence comes from Narcine bancroftii, assembly GCF_036971445.1. Lineage (NCBI taxonomy): Eukaryota > Metazoa > Chordata > Chondrichthyes > Torpediniformes > Narcinidae > Narcine > Narcine bancroftii. Next base: position 78,560 of record NW_027211968.1, read on the forward strand.
TTCTGGACTTGGTGCTGTGCAGCGATGCAGAGTTAATAAGTGACCTCGATGTAGGGGAGCCATTAGGGAATAGTGACCATGGTATGGTTATTTTTGAGCTGCAATTAGAAAGGGAAAAAGAAAGGAAGTCGGAAGCATCTGTACTGCAGTTAAATAAAGGGGATTATGCAGCTATGAGGGAGGAGCTAGCCAAAATAAAATGGAAAGATACACTAGCTGGGAGGACAACTCGGGAAAAATGGCAGGTGCTTTTGGACATTTTCCACAGGATTCAGGACAAATTTATTCCAAAGTGGAGGAAAGGCTCTAGGAGATGCAAATGGCAGTCGTGGCTAACTAATGAAATCAAGTGCAATATCAAATCCAAAGGGAGTAAGTATAAGATAGCGAAGTGGAGTGGGAAGCTAGAGGATTGGGAAACCTTCAAAGAGCATCAGAGGGTAACTAAGAAAGTCATAAGAGAGGGGAAAATGAAGTATGAGAGGAAATTAGCAAATAATATCATGGAGGATAGCAAAAGCTTTTTTAAATATGTGAAGAGGAAGAAATTGGTTCGGTCTAAAATTGGTCCATTAAGAATGGAAAAGGCTGGAATTATTACCGGAAACAAGGAGATGGCTGAGGAATTTAACAAATACTTTGCATCGGTCTTCACCAAGGAGGTTATGGTCAGTTAGGGGGTAGTGGTCATGCGGTATCAAGAGACTTGGGGAACTTTCCTGGGGAAGTAGGGGATCTAATGGATATCCGGATCTAGAAGCAGGAGGTTGTGAGTAAATTGTTGGGACTGAGGGCTGATAAAACCCCAGGGCCTGATGGGCTGCATCACAGGGTGCTTAAAGAAGTTGCTATGGAAATTGTGGAGGCACTGGTCGACATTTTCCAAAGTTCCATAGATTCGGGGGAGGTCCCTGAGGATTGGAGAGTGGCTGATGTGGTGCCGATTTTTAAGAAGGGAGGGAGGGAGAAAACGGGAAATCATAGACCGGTCAGCCTGACGTCAGTGGTGGGGAAGATATTGGAATCTATCATAAAAGGAGTAATACCAGAACACTTAGGAAGAAATAGTATAAGGGCTAGTCAGCATGGATTCCTTAAGGGTAAGTCATGCTTGACTAACCTTCTGGAATTTTTCGAGGATGTGACAAAGAGGGTGGACTTGGGAGAGCCAGTGGATGTGGTGTATTTGGACTTCCAGAAGGCCTTTGATAAGGTACCGCACGGGAGACTAGTGGGCAAGATCAGGGAGCATGGAATTGGAGGTAAGGTGCTGACATGGATAGGAAATTGGTTAAGAAATAGGAAACAAAGGGTTGGAGTAAGCCGGTCCTTTTCAGGATGGCAGGATGTGACGAGTTGAGTGCCGCAGGGATCGGTATTGGGTCCTCAGTTGTTTGTAATTTATGTAAATGATTTGGATGAGGGGATTAATAACATGAGCAAATTTGCAGATGACACTGAACTGCGTGGCGGTGTGGGGTGTGAGGAGGATGTCAGGAAAATGCAGAGGGACTTGTACAGGTTGGGGGTGTGGGCTGCTGAATGGAAGATGACGTTCAATGTGAGCAAATGTGAGGTTATCCATTTTGGGGGCAATAATAGGAAAGCTGAGTATTATTTAAATGGAGACAGGGTAGGGAGTGGGGAGGAGCAAAAGGATCTGAGTGTACTTGTTCACCGGTCACTGAAGGCTAACATGCACGTTCAGAAAGCTGTGAAGAAGGCAAATGGCATGTTGGCTTTCATAAAGAGGGGATTGGAGTATAGGAACAGAGACGCCCTTCTGCAGTTGTACAGGGCCCTGGTGAGACCCCACCTGGAATATTGCACCCATTACTGGTCTCCAATTTTGAGGAAGGACATACTAGCTATAGTGGGTGTGCAGCGCAGATTTACAGGGTTAGTTCCAGCGATGGCGGGGTTGACATATGCTGAAAGGCTAGAAAAACTGGACTTGTATCTGATGGAGTTTAGAAGGATGAGGGGGGACATGATTGAGGTATACAAAATTATCAGGGGGATGGACAGGGTGAAGTCGGATTACTTGTTCCCAGTGATGGGGGAGACGAGGACAAGAGGGCATAGTTTAAGAATACAGGGTAGGCCCTTTAGGACGGAGATGAGAAAACATTTTTTTACCCAGAGAAGTGTGAATCTGTGGAATGCTCTGCCACAGAGGGTGGTAGAGGCAGATTCACTGATTATGTTCAAAAGAGAGTTAGATAAGACTCTAGTGGGCAAAGGAGTTAAGGGTTATGGGGATAAGGCTGGAAAGGGGTACTGATAGTAGTGATCAGCCATGATCTGTAAAATGGCGGTCACTGAAGGCTCGACAGGCCGAAGGGCCTACTCCAGCTCCTATTGTCTATTGAACCATTCCTCCAAGGTCCCTCTGTTCCTCAATGCCCTCCCCTTCACTGCATACGTCTTGGTTATTCTTCCCAACATAAAGCACCTCACACTTACCTACATTAAACTCCATCTGCCATCTTTCCAAACAGTCCAAATCCTTTTGTACTCCATGAAAACCCTCCTCACTCTCCACAACTCTTGAAAATAAGCAAAATGTATTACGTTATGTTAAGCTTCTCTTTGAAAATTTTAATTTCACATGCATTAAATGCGTACATAAATTTCTCATTCAAAGATAATGAAAAATTAATACATAGCATTTTTTTTTAAATTCCCCCTGCCCAACAACCCAATAGAAAAGAAAGATAACATCTGGAAAGTATTTATTGAAAAATTACTAAAAAACTATCAAATAAAATCTAACAAATTTTCTTGATTTTAGGAGTCAGAAGGTTCAGGTTGGGCGATTACAACTTAATTCCTACAGTTTATAAATAGGATTCCCAAATCTTTCCAAAAATTTCAAATTTGTTACAGAAATTACATGTAATTATTTCAAGTGTCAAGGGACTTGGGGGGTTCTCGTTCAGGAAAACATAGTGAGTGGGTAACCACCAGGTTGGATCGGCAGGAAAAGAAAGCAAATTCTATGTTGGCTTTTGTTTCTAGGGTAGGGAGGTGTTGATGGGGCATGGGAGAGACCTCATTTGGAGAACTGCGAAGTTTATCTTAAAAAGGATGTGCTGATGTTGGAGAGAGAGCAGAGATTTACCAGGATGATATATCTCCACTCTTCATTGGAGTATAGAAGAAGGAGAGGAGATTTCAGAAACCTTTCCAATGCTGAAAGGATTGGACAGTAGATGTGAATAATGTTTCCCTTGGATAAAAAGACATTGTCTTAGAATTGGAAGGTACCTATTTAAAGCAGATGAGAAATTTATTTCACCAGAAGGTCATGGAATTTGTTGCTGGATTGTTGAGAGAGTTTAAGTGGTGGGGGGGGGGGCGGAATTAATAGATGTTTAATGAGTCAGGGTATCAAGGGATCAGGGGAAAAAGCCAGAACTTGGAATGAGAGGCGAGAACTGTTTAGATCAGGGGATAGCAGACACAGTGGGCTGAATGGCCAACTTCTGTTCCTTGTGATTTGACACCATTTTAACTAATGTACCTTTGAGAATTTTAACATCCATCCATATGTCCTCTGTGGAGGTTTGTGACAAGAGCGGTGCCTCAGGGATAGGTGCTGGAACAATAATGTGGTAAATTGGATTAGCAAGTTTGCAGGTGACACCAAGAACGGTGGAGTTGTGGACAGCCAGGAAAGCTTGCAGAAGGATCTGGACCAGAAGGAGAAAGGTCAGATGGAATTTAATGAAGACAAGTGTGAGGTGTCACATTTTGAAGGGCAAACCAAGAAAAGATAGACACTGTGAACGGTCGGGCACTGAGGAGTGAGGTTGAACAGAGGGACATGGTAAACGGGTGTCATTCCATGCAAGTGCTGTCACAGGTGGATTTGGGCGGGAATTGAAGATACCCAAGTTAACTAAAATTGAAAATTGTAAATGGGGCAAAAAAAGGGATCTATTTCAGAAATGTTTGTGACAACAGAAAATGGCTAAACCAACTTTAGATTAAATGGGAGATTCTTCTTTAGAATTAACCCAAGAAGAACGGACTACTTACTATGTGTGAAGATGGTGGATTAAATTGGATGAATGTGCGATATAATTGGGTGAATTATAATTTTTTTGACATCAGTTGTATTTAACTTTAGTCATTCAGATTTATGTTTTCATTGTGGGATTCAAATTAATACTTTTTTTTGTCTGTCTGGTGGTGTGATAGAAGTTAAGCCTTTGAAGATTTATTTGAAAGGTTAACACAATTCCATTACACCTCCTTCCCATGGAGAAATTTTTAGACTTCTGAAAGGTCAAAATTTTAAACTGCAATCTCTGATTTCTTCTTAATAGATTTCACAGCCATAATCAATAGAATAGAAACAAATATAGCAGAAACCTCTAAATCCAACATCTAAATAAGCAATCCTCAATGACACTGGCCCTTAATATCATTATAGTGTCTTATACTTCAGTCCTATTCTTGCAAAATTAAACTCCAGTTGAATCATCATCTATTCTTATTTTTAATCTTACTCAAAAATTATGATCAATACTTAATCCCATAGCAGCACAAACACATTCTTCTACATGTTGCAGAGCTAATACAAGGGACAAAAATGATTTTCCAGCAGCAGAATAAATCTTTTGAGTGTTTATTCAACGACTGAGATACATAAGCCAGTGGATTTTTAACATCATCAGACATATTTATTTTTAATACAGCACCGGCTGCATCCATCAAATCCCGGGATGAAGCGGTTGTAAAAGTAGTCCATACCCGCAAACTCCTGCAGCTCCTTGAAGCTGTCCGGACATGGTAACTCCCTGAGAGCGGAGACCTTTGCAGCGGTGGGCGTGGCTCCTTCGGCCGTGATGGTATGGCCCAGGAACTGCATGGACTCTTTCCCAAACTAGCACTTGGCCAGGTTGATGGCAAGGCTGAAATCGGCCAGCCGGTAGAAAAGGGCACAAAGGTGGGCCTTGTGTTGCGCCTGGTCCTTGCTGGCGACGAGAATGTCGTCCTAATAAATAAAGCCAAAATCCAAGTCCCTGCCCACAGAGTCCATGAGGCGCTTGAAGGTCTGAGCGGGATTCTCGAGCCCGAATGGCATGCACAGGAATTCGAACAAGCCAAAGGGGGAGATGATTGCTGTCTTTGGTATGTCCTCAGGGTGCACCGGGATCTGGTGATATCCACGCACCAGGTCAACCATGGAGAAAACCCTCGCACCATGCAGGTTGGCCGCAAAGTCTTGGATGTGAGGGATGGGATAACGGTCAGGAACTGTTACCTCATTGAGTCGTCGATAGTCTCCGCAGGGACGCCAGCCACCGGAGGCTTTCAGGACCAGGTGGAGCGGCGAGGCCCATGGGTTTTCAGACCGCCGAATGATCCCGAGTTCCAACAGGTGCCAAAACTTCTCCTTCGCCTCCTTGAGCTTGTCAGGCAGGAGCCGGCGAGCCTTGGCGTGAACCAGTGGGCCCTGCGTGGGGATGTGGTGGAACACCCCGCGGTGCGGTGAGGAAGCGGAGAACTATGGCTTGATGAGTGTCGTGAACTCTTCCGGCATTCACTGGAACGAGTCTCTGGGTGTGCTGATCGTGGCCATCTGTGGTTGCTCCGAGCGGGAGGCGTCGAGGCGAACGGCCTGGAAGGTACGGCGTCCACCAGGCACCTACCTCGAATGTCTACCAGAAGCCCATGTGCGAGGAGGAAGTCTGCACCCAGGATGGCAGTTGGAAAGGACAAGACGGTGAACCTCCATGTGAAATTTCGTTGGCTGATCTGGAAGTGGACTGTCTTGTCTCCATACATCTGGCTGCACGGAGGGGAGGACCACAAGGCCAGTTCCTGGACTCGACGGCCGTGGCCAGGATGACATTGATCTGGGCTCCAGTGTCAACGAGGAACTGCCAGCTGCTGACTGAGTCCCGCAGATAGAGGAGGCTGTGTTCTTGGCCAGCCCCCGCAGCCATTAACCCTGGCCGAACTGGTCATTTCCCTGGAATGAGCCAGACTGATGACACTTCCGAGCCTTGGCTCCCCAGCACTGGTGGTAGGAGCAGAGGCACGGAGCGGATGCTGTGGCCTTGGTTATGCTCTTGGGCACCCCTGCAGGAGCCAAATGCTCTACTGCAGCGCTTGGGGCAGGCTTGGCGTGGTCATGTCTGTGCCTCGAGACCAACTGGACCACTGAGCCCTCTGGGAATAGTGCGTGCCATAGCTCCTGGGCCCTCTTGGGGACCTTCCTCAGGTCAGTGAAGCTCTCCTGGACCAGCAGCAGCTGGACGTCCCCGGGCATATGGTCGAGGAAAATGCACTCGAAGAGTGGGGAGTTGGTGTGTTCACCCATGAGCGTGAGCATCTCGTCCATCAGCTCCATTGGGGACCTGTCCCTCAGGGCACCGAGGTGTAGCATCTGAGCGGCATGCTGGTGTTCTGGATCGTCCGAAGGATCCAGTAAGCACTTGCTTGACGGTCTCGTATTTGTCTTCGGCGGGTGGGTGCTGAGCAAGGTGCAGCACGTGTCTGCCGATGGCCAGGTCCAGGGCAGCGACCACATGATAGAATTTGGTTGTGTCGGACGAAATCTGGCAGAGGCGAAACTGAGCCTCCACGTGGCTGACGCAAGTCTCCAGCTCCTGAACCCAGAATTCATGGAGTTTCGCGGCTTAATCGCTGATCACCCCAGGCTCACTCATGATGGGTTCAAAGACGTTTGATCCAATCAGGGTCACCAATTGTAGCATCAGCTATACTGTTCCTGAAAGAACACACACAACCAGACAGTTTGAGCTCAGTGAGCAGACTAGTTTATTGCAGGCTGCTAAGCTGTACTTATACTCCCATCCTGGACCTGGCTGAAAACCATGCTGGAGGGCGCTGACGTCACCTGGGCATCACGTGGTCCCCCAGCTCGGGGCTTCTGAGCCCCGTGCTGGGAGGAAGGGAACACACCCAATGGCGCCATTTTGGCCGGCTGTCCCACCGCGTGGCTTACAAGCGGGGATGGTTCGCCTGCCTGGTGGTGAGCCGCCACACATCACACATTCTGGGTGATTTGCAGACAATGCAATTTGGTTTTTTTAATACTTTATTTCTCAATTTTTCACCAAAATAATAATTGTATTACATTCAACTGTAAATTATTTTTAAAAATTAAACATGTGGTATTATCCTCCCATCCCCCTCAACCCACCTTCCCAACATCCCCCCCACTCCTTAAAAAAAGAAATAAACTGGAGAATGCCAAGAACATAAAGCATTCCTGGAGAAATATCTATTGGGATGTCTGGGAATGGACCAAGCGTTTGGCCTTCACGTCCAAAGGCAGGCTGTGTGCTCGTCGAAAGTCTGCGCCGGGAAGTGATGTGTCCACAGTGGCTCGAATGAAATTCCACTAGAAATTTTCTCTGCCGAGTTGTTTTTGGACATTGTGCGTGTCAAAGGTCTTGATGGCAGTCTTTTTTGTCGCCCAGAGGGTGGGACCTTGTGGGTATGTTCGTCTCTTCAGGGCGATTGGTGGGATGACACTGAGTTCAGCACCCGTGCCGGCCACTAGCCTTGTCAGTAATGTTCAAGAGGCTATTGGTGAGGTCAGCCACCTTGTCCATGAGCGGCGGCTGGCCTGGGCATTTTCTGAAAATGAGCAGGGCTGGCTGCATCTTCACGCTCGAGCCCATCGGTGTTGCTGATAAAGACACCAGCTAACGTTCAGTGCCTCTGCTAATTTGGTGGGGGGCGGTTGTGCTCGGTTCGGGTGGGATCAGTTCTGCTGCCCCACATGAGGATGAGTCAATCGGTTCATGGCGGACTCATTTTCCTGTTTCATGTGCCACAGCGCATCAGCTCTGGCCGTGACCTTACGTGGGTCTGAGAAATTTTCGTCCGTCAACGGCAGTTGTATGTCATCTGGCATCTGTTCCAAGAAAGCCTACTCAGACATGAGGCATGACTTGTGGCCCTCTGCTCGTGCGACCATCTCATCCGTCAGGGCACATGGTGTTCTGTCTCCTTAGCTGTGCAGGTGCATCAGCCTGGCAGCGCACTGTCGTCTGAACAGGCCGAAAGCCCTCAAGAGGAGTTTGTTTTTTTTTAAAAATTTTTTTATTTTTCACACCATAAATCACAATAGCCATGATATACACTTTTTCTTTTCCACACATTTACAGTGACTTTTTCTCCCTCCCCCCTCCCTCCTCCCAAGCCACCCCCCCATCCCCCCCCCTCTCATCCATTTTAGTTATACAATCTAGGTTGCATTAATTCAGTTAGACAATGTTGTCATTCAACAAAAATACACCAGAAATTCTACTGAGTCCATTCTTTTCTTTTCTTCTCCTTCCATCAACTTAGGTAATGTTTGTTCCCGGTAGGTTTTCGCTATTGTATTTAATGTAAGGCTCCCATACTTGTTCGAATATTTCAATATTATTTCTTAAACTATATGTTATTTTTTCTAATGGAATACATTTATTCATTTCTATATACCATTGTTGTATTTTCAAATTATCTTCCAATTTCCAGGTTGACATAATACATTTTTTTGCTACGGCTAGGGCTATCTTAACAAATCTTTTTTGTGCATCCTCCAAGTCAATTCCAAATTCTTTATTTTTTATGTTACTTAGGAGAAAGATCTCTGGATTCTTTGGTATATTGTTTTCTGTTATTTTATTTAATATCTGATTGAGATCATCCCAAAATTTTTCTACTCTCTCACATGTCCAGATTGCATGAATTGTTGTTCCCCTTTCTTTTTTACATCGAAAACATCTATCAGATACTGTTGGGTCCCATTTATTTAACTTTTGCGGTGTAATGTATAGTCTGTGTAACCAATTATATTGTATCATACGCAGCCTCGTATTTATTGTATTTCTCATCGTTCCAGAGCATAACTTCTCCCATGTTTCCTTTTTTATCTTTATATTTAAATCTTGTTCCCATTTTTGTTTAGTTTTACCATTTGTTTCCTCATTTTCCTTTTCTTGCAGTTTAATATACATATTTTTTATAAATCTTTTGATTAACATTGTATCTGTAATCACATATTCAAGGTTACTTCCCTCTGGTAAACTCAAGTTGCTTCCTAATTTATCTTTCAAGTAGGATCTCAGTTGGTAATATGCCAGCGCTGTATCTCCCGTTATATTGTACTTATCTCTCATTTGTTCAAGGGATAAGAATCTACTTCCTGAAAAACAATTTTCTATTCTTTTAATCCCTTTTTTTTCCCATTTTCTAAAGGCAAGGTTGTCTATTGTAAAAGGGAGTAGCTTATTTTGCGTCAATATTAGTTTTGGTATTTGGTAATTTATTTTATTTCTTTCTACATGAATCTTCTTCCATATATTGAGGAGATGGTGTAATACTGGAGAAGTTCTATGTTGTACCAATTTTTCGTCCCATTTATATAATATGTGTTCAGGTATCTTTTCCCCTATTTTATCTAATTCTAGTCTCGTCCAGTCTGGTTTTTCCCTTGTTTGATAAAAATCTGATAGGTACCTTAATTGTGCGGCTCTATAATAATTTTTGAAGTTTGGCAGTTGTAAGCCTCCTTGTTTATACCATTCTGTTAATTTGTCTAGTGCTATCCTCGGTTTCCCCCCTCTCCATAAAAATCTCCTTATTATTTTCTTTAACTCTTTGAAGAATTTTTCTGTCAGTTGTATTGGCAATGCCTGAAATAAGTATAGTATCCTTGGAAAAATGTTCATTTTAATACAGTTTATCCTTCCTATCAGTGTTAGTGGTAGCTCTTTCCAATGCTCTAAATCGTCCTGTAATTTTTTCATTAGTGGATTGTAATTGAGTTTATATAATTGGCCTAGATTTTTGTTTATTTGCACACCTAGGTATCTTATTGCCTGCGTTTGCCATCTGAATGGGGATTCCTCCTTAAATTTTGAGAAATCCGCGTTATTCATAGGCATTGCTTCACTTTTATTTACGTTTATCTTGTATCCCGACACTTCTCCATATTCCTTCAATTTCTTATATAGTTCTTTTATTGATAGTTCTGGTTCTGTTAAGTACACTATCACATCATCCGCAAACAGACTGATTTTATATTCCCTGTCTTTTATTTTTATTCCTTTTATATTATTATCTCTTCTTATCGATTCTGCTAGTGGTTCTATAGCTAGCGCAAACAATAATGGTGATAGTGGGCATCCCTGCCGCGTTGACCTGCTTAAGTTAAATTGCTTTGATACATGTCCATTTACTGTCACTTTCACTAACGGTCCCTTATATAATGCTTTAATCCAATTAATATACTTCTCCGGTAAACTGAATTTTTGCAATACTTTGAACAAGTAATTCCATTCTACTCTGTCGAAGGCCTTCTCTGCGTCTAAAGCAACTGCTACTGCCGGTGCTTTATTTCCTTCTACTGCATGAATTAAGTTAATAAATTTACAAATATTGTCTGTTGTGCGTCTTTTTTTGATAAATCCAGTTTGGTCTAAATTTACCATTTTCGGTAATCTAATAAAAAAACTAAAGAGACACAAGAATTACTAGCCCAAAAAATAGATATAATGGAAAATTATAACAGAAGAAATAACATAAAGATAGTGGGCCTTAAGGAAGATGTAGAAGGCAAGAATATGAGGGAGTTTATAAAAGAATGGATCCCTAAGGCCCTAGGATGTCCAGAACTACAGCAAGAAATGGAAATAGAAAGGGCACATAGAGCATTGGCCCCTAAACCACAACCACAACAAAAACCAAGATCTATTGTAGTAAAATTCCTAAGATATACTACAAGAGAAAAGGTACTGGAGAAGACAATGGAAAAAGTAAGAGAGGGCAACAAACCACTGGAGTATAAAGGGCAAAAAATCTTCATTTATCCAGATATAAGCTTTGAACTCCTAAAGAAGAGAAAAGAGTTCAATGCAGCAAAAGCGATTTTATGGAAGAAAGGATATAAATTTACACTGAAGCATCCTGCGGTATTGAAAATATTTATTCCAGGACAACAAAACAGACTATTCTCGGATCCAGAAGAAGCACGAAAATTTGCAGAACAATTACAAAAATAGACTGAGGGAGGAAGACGGGTAATGAGAGCAAAAATTATCACGATTGATATGTATGTGGGTAAAGACAAAAATAGACTGAGGGATGAAGACGGGTAAGGAGGGTAAAAATGACCACGATTGATATGTATGCGGGTAAAGAGGTATAAGAGTGAATAGAGACAATGGGCATATGTGAAAGTATCTGTAATTAGAGGAAAACATAGAGAGTATAGACAAGAATTAATAAGGGAAGGTAATGGAATAGAGAGAATAAGGAGGGAACTAAAAGAGTGACCTTTGTGACATATAAAAAGCGAAATCTTTTCTGGGGGGGGCTGGGTGGGGGAAAAGAGCGGTCACTGCAAAATCAGTTGACGCTTGCGAGTGGATTCGCAAATCCAAATGGAGAGGGGAGATGTGGTTGTCCGACAAGGGATAAAGGGCAACTCAGGAGGGGAAGGGGAGATTGGGGATAAAGAAGATAGAAATAGGGGAATAAGGAAAATGTTGGATGTTGTAGGAATGTTGTCTGGTAAAGAGTTGAAAATAAGAAAACAGAAATGGAAAAGGAGGAAAGGTAATGATGGAAAAACGGAAAGAGAAGATAAACAAAATATAAAATGGCTACGCTGAACTATATGACTCTAAATATTAATGGAATACATAACCAAATTAAAAGGAAGAAACTACTAAATTTACTGAAAAAGGAAAAAATAGATATAGCATTTGTCCAAGAAACACACTTAACTGAATTGGAGCACAAGAAATTAAAGAGAGATTGGGTAGGACATGTAACAGCAGCATCGTATAATTCAAAAGCAAGAGGAGTGGCTATATTAATTAGCAAAAATGTGCCATTTAAAATAGAAGAGGAAATAATAGATCCAGCAGGGAGATATGTTATGATAAAATGTCAGATATATTCAGAGCTTTGGAATCTACTTAATATATATTCACCTAACGAAGAAAATCAAAAGTTTATGCAAGATATCTTTTTGAAGGTAGCTAATACGCAAGGGAACATACTAATAGGAGGGGATTTCAATCTGAATTTGGATCCAAATATGGATAAAACGGGGAAAAAAATTAACAGGAAGAACAAAGTAACCAAATTTATAATTAAATCAACGCAAGAAATGAAACTTGTGGACATATGGAGGAAACAAAACCCAAAAGAAAAGGAATACTCATACTACTCGACTAGACATAAAACATACTCAAGGATAGACCTATTCCTGATATCAGCCCACATACAAGGGAGAGTTAGGAAAACGGAATATAAAGCTAGACTATTATCGGACTACTCACCCCTGTTATTGGCAATAGAGCTAGAAGACATCCCTCCAAGAATGTATAGATGGAGATTAAACCCCATGCTATTTAAAAGACAGGATTTTAGAGAATTTATTGAAAAACAATTAAAAATGTACTTTGAAGTAAATACGGAATCAGTGGAAGATAAGTTTATACTATGGGACGCAATGAAAGCATTCATTAGAGGGCAAATAATAAGTTATGCAACCAAGATGAAGAAGGACTATAATCAGGAAACAGAGCAGTTGGAAAGGGAAATAATAAACATAGAAAAAAAATTAGCAATAAAGGAAGATACAACCAAAAGAAGAGAATTGGCGGATAAAAAAATAAAATATGAAACATTACAAACATATAAGGTGGAGAAGAATATAATGAAGACAAAACAGAAATATTATGAACTAGGGGAAAAAACACACAAAATCCTAGCATGGCAGCTTAAGACAGAGCAAACTAAGAAAATGGTATTGGCAACAAGGAAAAAAGACAAACAAATTACATATAATCCAAAAGAAATTAAGGAAAACTTCAGAGAATTCTATGAACAATTATACCGAACCGAAAACGAAGGGAAAGAAGGGAAAATAGATGAATTTTTGACTAAAATTGAACTACCAAAACTACAAATAGAGGAACAAAATAAATTAACAGAACCATTTGGAACAGTAGAAATACAAGAGATAATAAAAAATTTACCAAATAATAAGACACCAGGAGAGGATGGACTCCCAATAGAATTCTACAAAACATTTAAAGACCTAATAATACCGCCCCTCCTGGATGTAATCAACCAGATTGATGAAACACAAAACTTACCAGATTCATGTAAAACAGCAATAATTACAGTGATACTAAAACAAGGGAAAGATCCACTCTCACCAGCGTCATATAGACCAATATCTCTGCTAAACACAGATTATAAGATAATAGCTAAACTATTAGCGAACAGAAGAGGAGTTTGTTGAGGGCTGGGTATTTCCTTCCTCCGGGGATCGTGTATCAGGTCGTCCACCCTGGCCGCGGTCTCTTGGTCCAGGGAACTGACGACATGGTAGAACGTTGTCGAGTCAGACGTGATCTGCCGGAGGTGAAATCGTGCTTCCGCTTGCCTGAACCAAGTGCGTGGGCGAAGCGTCCAGAGGTTGGCAATTTCATAGCCACTGCGTTGACTGCTGCAGCATCCATGGTGTGGAGTCCAGAATCGTCTGGACTCGTCGGGGTCACCAATTGTAGCGGTAGCTACAAGGAGAAATGAAATAAGGAGATGACTCTGTTAGTCGCTTGCACTTCCAACAGTTTATATTGGAAAATTCCCATGCTGCACCTTATCAGGTGGCCCGTAAGTGCCGCCCACACAGGGGCGGTGATGTAACGACGCAGCCAAGTGCATCTGCATGGCCCGTTTGAGCTGGGGAGAAGATGCGCCCAGCAGTACCATCTTGACACGGCTACACTGCTGCTGCGGCCGTAACAGTGCAGAGCCGATTCGACTGCGTCTCGATGTGTGCCGCTACAGCTATACATTTCCGAGCAACTGCTGAAGCAATTGACACAAATTCAATGTGATAAATATTTCAATTTAATTTTGGCCTCATAACCTTAATCTTTCTTTGGCTTGGCTTCGCGGACGAAGATTTATGGAGGGGTAATGTCCACGTCAGCTGCAGGCTCGTTTGTGGCTGACAAGTCCGATGCAGGCCAGGCAGACACGGTTGTAGCGGTCGCAAGGGAAAATTGGTGGGTTGGGGTTGGGTGTTGGGTTTTTCCTCCTTTGTCTTTTATCAGTGAGGTGGGCTCTGCGGTCTTCTTCAAAGGAGGTTGCTGCCGGCCAAACTGAGAGGTGCCAAGATGCACGGTTTGAGGCGATATCGGCCCACTGGCGGTGGTCAATGTGGAAGCCACCAAGAGATTTCTTTAGGCAGTCCTTGTACCTCTTCTTTGGTGCACCTCTGTCTCGGTGGCCAGTGGAGAGCTCGCATAACACCATCTTGGGAAGGCGATGGTCCTCCATTCTGGAGACGTGACCTACCCAGCACAGTTGGATCTTCAGCAGCGTCGGCCTCTGCCATCTCGAGTACTTCGATGTTGGAGATGAAGTCGCTCCAATGAATGTTGAGGATGGAGCAGAGACAACGCTGGTGGAAGCATGATGCCGGTAGAGGACCCATGATTCGGAGCCAAACAGGAGTGTGGGTATTACAACGGCTCTGTATACGCTAATCTTTGTGAGGTTTTTCAAAACTCTTTTGTGTAGTCTTCCAAAGGCGCTATTTGCCTTGGCGAGTCTGTTGTCTATCTCGTTGTCGATCCTTGCATCCGATGAAATGGTGCAGCCGAGATAGGTAAACTGGTTGACCATTTTGAGTTTTGTGTGCCCGATGGAGATGTGGGGGGGCTGGTAGTCATGGTGGGGGGCTGGTAGTCATGGTGGGGAGCTGGCTGATGGAGGACCTCAGTTTTCTTCAGGCTGACTTCCAGGCCAAACATTTTGGCAGTTTCCGCAAAACAGGACGTCAAGCGCTGAAGAGCTGGCTCTGAATGGGCAACTAAAGCGGCATCGTCTGCAAAGAGTAGTTCACGGACAAGTTGCTCTTGTGTCTTGGTGTGAGCTTAATATTACTCGGTAAAAATAACATGAAGGCCTGTGAAAATTACGTACCCCAATCCAAAATTGTCTAACTTTAGGACATTGCCAAGTTGAATGCAAAAATTTTCCAATCTCAGGTGCACATCGAAAACATTAATCCGATACGGCAGGATTTAATCTATTTGATTTTTGTGGAGTCAAATAGAACTGATGTAAAAAATTATATTGAACCAACCTATATCATAGTCATATTATTTACACAAATCCATCCAATCCTTTTCGCTTATTTGAGAATTTAAATCTATTTCCCATCTTCATCTAGATTTATTCACTCCAGTTTTGGGGGCCTTAGATTGAAGCAAGTTATACATTACTGAAATAAATTTATTTCCAGTAGGATAACAAATCAGTAATTCTAATTCACTTTGATTAGGTAACATCAAAGTAAGACCTATTTTTACAGATAAAAAAGCTTTAACTTGGTAATAACAAGATAATTCTTTCAAAGATTTCAATCTCACATCCTCAAAACTAATTTTCTTAATACCCTTCCATCTCCAAATCTTCCAGGATTGGTTGTCTATTGAAGAAGGAAAATGCCTATTTCAATATTAAACCTTTCATGCCAATTTCATTATCAACTCAATCAAATGTTTCAAAATAGATGATTCCCCACTTCCAAATAAAGCTTAGGATTCCATTTGTAAATAAAATCTTGGGGATCCGTATTCCCTATTGCATTGAATTCAACACAAACCCAAGCTGGAATATCATCTAAATTATACAATATATTTATAAATCTTAATTGAGCTGCTTTTCAAAATTCTTAAAATGCGGAAGACACAAACCACACCCCGCCCCCCCACCAACTCATATTTCCAAGTCAATTTTTCCTAAGAAACCCTGGGCATTTTATCTTTACATAATTTCCGAACCGCCATATTTAAATCCTGACAATGCAATTTGTTGAGCTCCTTGTTTATAAACTAACGGTTGAAATACATCTGACATAAAATTCTTTCCCTGATCTGATTTCATTTCTTGAGGCAAAACAAACCAATTGAAAAAATTTTTCTCGAGCCCCAGACACAGTTTATGCTTTAATGTTCCCAAGTGGTATGGGTTCTGTACACCTGGAAACATCCAAGCTAACTCATCAAGAATACAGGTACAATATTTTACCTCAGTAATTTAATTTACTAAGACATTTTTATATACGAGAAATATTAAATTAATATTAAAGGTTAACACAACTCCGTGACATATTTGAATAGTCAAGGTATTAAAGGTGAGTGGGAGAATGGATCAGTTCATGATGGAATGGACACAATGGGCGAAATGGCCTACTTCTGCTCCTGTATCTTATTGTCTCATATTTTACAAAGCACAGATGTTTTTTTCAACCCCAATTTGTAAATATCAGTTTTGGCTTTTGAAATGAAAATTGCACACATTTTTGCACAGCAAAGATGTCGGTTTTGACCCAAAAACAGGACATAGTTTGAAAAATACAACTTTTGTCCCTTTTTAGCAAAACACTCCATACTTTCCTTCAAAACACAACCTTCAGTTTTTGTTTATTAGAACCTCCACTTCTCCCAAAACAACCATTGTACACAAATTCTCCAAAACACCACAACCATTCCTTAATTTGGCAACATTTCTCCTAAATATTGGCAACATTTATGCTGGCATTGCTCGGACGCCCTAATCAGAGTGACCCACAGTCGCCAGGAGTGGGTGCTGCCACGCGAGCCATCATCCAAGTAAATGGCTCGCGAGACTATCTTGTGACTTGAAGTCAAGCTGGTGTAAATACGATCAATAACTCTCTCTCTGTTTTGTGCAAAGAATCTTGCATATAAGAACGAAAGAGAGTTGGAGTGTGGTTTGGTGAAACTCTGTGTCCTTCATTAATTCTCTGAGTCAACTCAAAGTGGGAGTTCGATTCCTCATCTACGTGTGCAGCCCAGACAGTTTGGGCACAGTTACACCAGGTGTACACATTGCCCAAAGCCTTTGGGATCAGCATTGTGGTGCACACAATAATCACGTCAAATAGGATGGAGTGATTAAACACCTTCAATGACCAAAAACCTGAGCATTACTGATACACGACTGGGCCAGGTTCCATGAACAGAAGCAAGAGGGGGCAAGTCCGGGAAATCCAGGGTGGAGCTAAGGGAGAGGTTGGAGAAGGTCAGGTAGATATGGACTGGCCAGTCCATACATCTATATCAAAGCCTTTCACCACTTCTTTGAGATAAAACCCAACGAGGTGATGGGGCGACACAGAGCACATACTGTACTTTATGACATACATAGTTCATAGTGTCCATCACAGGTTCAGCCTGTCGGGTGGTCTTGTGATGCTCTGTGGCTTCCGAGGCACTAGGCCCTCCCAATTTTGTGCCAGCTCCCCTTCTCGCTTCAGTCTGTGTACGGACCTGAATCATTAACTGACCATCTCTCTCCATGGACACTGCCTAACCAGCTGAGTTCCTCCAGCTTCATTCTTTATTCCTCATTCTGGTGGTCCTTCACCTAAAGGCAGAATGGGCTCACAGGGAGAAACAGCCTCCTGCTCCTACTTTATTCTGTGTTGGGGAAAACCTATTCTAAATCCTCGTTCACTCCTTGAGGTGATCGGTCCTTGGCATCTGTTGGCCCTTGTACAGAACAAAGGCCACTCTTCTGCCTCTCACCCTGAAAGGACTCAGTTCAACCTTGTGCCATTTGGGGGATTAGTATTGGGGGAGTGTCAGGTATTGAAGGTTGAGGGTAATAAGACGTGGGTTTGTTGGGGGATCAGTTAGAGGTTATCTGCCCACTCATTTCAACTGAATCCACATAGACCTGCATCATTCTGTGTCATATTAAGCCCTGACCACAAAAATCCCCCCATTCACTTTCCAATTTGATGAAGGGTGCCGAATATTAGCTGGATCTTGTTCTGATAATTGCGATGAAGACATCATCACACAGATTTTGCCAGGAAGCTAGGAGAGAGAGTGACCAAGGACATTTCAGACAGGAATAAATTCTCAACTCCTCGACTGAGTCTCATATCCTAATGCCTGCCTCATCTCTAAAACAATAGTGCGAATTGACTACAGCTGGAGCCACTTTCAGCTGCATTCTACGTCAAGAATCAGTCTGCAGAAGCAGAAACAGCCCTATGGAATGTTCTTTCAGATGGCAGCCTGAAAGGGACAGCTGCAGGAGAGGCGCCTCAGAGCGCACTCCAGTTCCTGTCAGCGCAGGACATCAGGGCAGGTGCGGCTGGCACAGGATGTTGGGGCAGAGGAGGCTGTCAGGCAGCAGTGATTGGTGGTGTCGGGTGCGGTGATGGGGGCTCTCGGGTGAGGTGAATGGGGCTGTCGGACGTGGGAAGGGTGGGTTGTCGGGCATGAGGAGGGGGGCTGTCAGGCGCGGGGATTTGGGTCCCTGACTGATTATCATCAGGCGGCTGCATTCAGGTTCCTCGAGGGAATTGCTCAGACACGGAGATCATACCTCCCGAAGGAAGATTGGTAAGTACTCTTCCGAGCCGCATCAGGCTCTTTCACATGGCCTCCTTACAGCCGCATTCAGGTAGAATATGTGACTTTACATCGGGGGTATTCTGGCCACCTGAAGGAGGCTCATCAGGCCTGATCCAAAGGCTGCAATAAGCCTTCAGCACCACTCAGTCCCAGAATGGCAGTTTCTGCTTTGAACTGTTAGCCACCATTGTCAACTTCAAGAATTAAAAATTCCTATGAAATTAGACATTTACATGTGTAAATTGGAAACCAGAAATCAGACAGGCAGAGAATGATTA
This sequence comes from Narcine bancroftii, assembly GCF_036971445.1. NCBI lineage: Eukaryota > Metazoa > Chordata > Chondrichthyes > Torpediniformes > Narcinidae > Narcine > Narcine bancroftii. Next base: position 97,302 of record NW_027211968.1, read on the forward strand.
CCAATGTGGACTGTGAGCAACCCTTCCAGATTTCTGTTGAAATTTTGTAGACCAGAAGGATGTTCTTAATTATAATGGGCACATGAGATTAAATTGCCAACAACAAATCCTTTCTATGTCTTGAGGAAGAGGATGTGCAAAATGTAAAGCAGAAGCTGTACTAATACCTTCCAAGAAATGTTATCCAATTTGTTGGCAGGAAAATGTCTTAAAAGCTCTACCATGTGACTGTGTTCTTTAACTCCCGTTCAAACATTGATAGTGAGGTGAGTCTGTTCACCCACCACTGGTACCCCTCATTCTTACTGGCATGACTCAATAAAGACTGTGTTTTAGAGTTTGTGGTTTGTTACTGTACCTTTTTGTACCTTGACAGGAAATCGACTTCAACAAGGGTGAGAAAAAAAAAACACTCAAACCCCTTACATGGTGACAGATTGAAACTGGGTTACTGTCACGAAGAACATTCTTCCAAACATGCCAAGATCAAAATTCAATTGATTGTCATGGTATAAAGTGCAATATTACACAAAATTCACTTCATTCAGTCATAAAGCAGACAGAGTCACATCAGCAGGAAGTTAGACATAGTGTTCCTTGCAGTTAAGAGGAAAAGAGAATTCCCTGAGTCCCCTACAGCCCACAAACCCAGCCCTTGCCCACAAACACCCAGCCCCCTGCCCCCAAAATCCAGCGCAAACCATCAAATGCAGTCGCCTTGTTTAGAAAAGGTAATGGGGAGAATCTTGGGAATTATAGACCAGTATAGGATCTATGAGCATTTGCAGAAGTACAGACTTCTCAAGGTCAGTCAGCATGGCTTTGTGATGGGAAGGTCATGCCTCATGAGTCTAAATGAGTTTTATTTGAGTGGGGTAACAAAGGAAATGAATGAGGGTCGTGTGGTAGATGTGGTCTACATGGATTTTAGCAAGAATTTGACGAGACTCATCAGAAAGCAATTTGGCAAAGGATCAGGGTAACTTTGGCTGTGGATAAAAAATTGTCTTGTTCGAAGAAAGCAGAGAGGAGTGGAGTGCCACAAGGATCTGTTCTGGGACCCCTGCTCTTGATGATTTTTATAAATGACCTGGATGAAGAGGCAGAAGATGGGTCAGTATGTCTGCAGATGATGTGAAGGTTGGAGGAGTTGTGGATGAAGCTGAAGGTTGTCGAAGGATAAGGATTTCAATCCAGGTAAGTGTGAGGTGATGCATTTTGGAAGGACAAACCAGAAGGCTGGGTACAAGGTTACCAGTCGGTTACATGAGTGAGGATAAACAGAGGGACTTTGGGGTTCAAATCCAAACATCCCTCAAGGTTGCCGCTCAGGTTGATAGGATAGTTATGAAGGCCAATGGGATGATGAGCTTCATTAAACTTTTCTACGTTGCCGTGCGTGAAAGTGAGGCCATTTTGGCAAGAAAGCGCAGAAAAATTAACCACGATCACAGCAGTGACCTCCACGTGAGACCTGGAGCAATCTCTTCACTGAAACAAGCGACAACTTGACCAAATATCTAATCTCATTTATAAAAATAGCACTGGCCTTCGCGAAGAGATGTATCACGATCAACTGGATGTCCGATAGCACGCTGGGCTGTGGAAATGAACTGCAGTTACCTACGGAAAAAAAAAATCACATAAACGTGACCGTTTGGTAAAGGTCTGTCAGCTGTACCTGGACCAAATAGGGGCCCAGACACTAATATAAATGAACAATAAAAGGAGTTAAAAGTAACCATTATATAGACCAAAACCAAGTTTCCCCAACTGGACTCATCTACTTGAAATCTCTGAAAATGTGGAAATGAAAACAAACTGCAATAGAGAGAGAAAAAATTCAAAGTGCAAAAGGGAGAGTCTTTAAATGAGTCCCTGAATGTGTGTTGAGTCTCGTGGTGAAGGGGTAGCAGCTGTTCCTGAACCTGGCTATACCTCTTTCCTGATGGGAGCAGTGAGAACAGAGCGGGTGATGTGGATCCTTGATTGCTGCTGCTCTCTGACAGCAGCGTTCCCTGCAAATGTTCTCAATGGTGGAGGGTTTTTACCTGAGATGTCCAGGGCGGTGTCCAAGACAATACCTCAAGCCTTCTACAAACTGAACCTTTCCCCCCTCACACCCGTAAAACACTATTTTTCTCGCATCAATGTGCCTGTCTAAATGTTAAAGGTCCCTATTATTCCAGACTCCACTATCCTGCCCGGCCATGCGCTACAGGCATCCGCAGCCTTGTGGGTCCCTGTCCCCACTCAGCCTTCTGGGTCCCCGTCGCCCCTCAGCATTCTGGGTCCCCGTCCCCGTCCCCCCTCAGCCTTCTGGGTCCCAGACCCGTCCTCCCTCAGCCTTTTGGGTCCCCGTCCCCCCTCAGCCTTCAGGGTCCCCGTGCCCTGAGCCTTCTGGGTCCCCGTCCCCCCTGAGCCTTCTGGGTCCCCGTCCCCCCTGAGCCTGCTGGGTCCCCGTCCCCGTACCCCCTCAGCCTTCTGGGGTCCCCGTCCCCCCTCAGCCTTCTGGGTCCCCGTTCCCCCTCAGACTTCTAGGTCACCGTCCCCGTCCGCCCTCAGCCTTCTGGGTCCCCGTCCCCCCTCAGCCTTCTGGGTCCCCGTCCCTCCTCAGCCTTCTGGGTCCCCGTCCCCCCTCAGCCTTCTGGGTCCACGTCCCACCTCAGCCTTCTGGGTCCCCGTCCCCCCTCAGCCTTCTGGGTCCCCGTCGCCCCTCAGCCTTCTGGGTCCCCGTCCCCCCTCAGCCTTCTGGGTCCCTGTCCCCCCTCAGCCTTCTCGGTCCCCGTCCCCCCTCAGCCTTCTGGGTCCCCGTCCCCGTCCCCCCTCAGCCTTCTGGGTCCCAGTCCCCCCTCAGCCTTCTGGGAACCGGTCCCTCCTCAGCCTTCTGGGTCCCCGTCCCCCCTCAGCCTTCTGGGTCCACGTCCCCCCTCAGCCTTCTGGGTCCCCGTTCCCCCTCAGCCTTCTGGGTCCCCGTCCCCCTCAGCCTTCTGGGTCCCGGTCCCCCCTCAGCCTTCTGGGTCCCCGTCCCCACACAGCCTTCTGGCTCGCCGTCCCCTCTCAGCCTCTGGGTCGCCGTCCCCCTCAGCCTTCTGGGTCCCCGTCCCCCCTCAGCCGTCTGGGTCCCCGTCCCCCCACAGCCTTCTGGGTCCCCGTCCCCCCTCAGCCCTCTGGATCCCCGTCCCCGTCCCCCCTCAGCTTTTTGGATCTCAGCCTTCTGGGTCCCCGTCCCCCCTCAGCCTTCTGGGTCCCCGTCCCCCCTCAGCCCTCTGGATCCCCGTCCCCGTCCCCCCTCAGCCTTTTGGATCCCCGTCCCTCTCAGCCTTTTGGATCCCTGTCCCTCTCCCCCCTCAGCCTTCTGGGTCCCGTCCCCCCTCAGCCTTCTGGGTCTCCGTCCACCCTCAGCATTCTTGGTCCCCGTCCCCCCTCAGCCTTGTGGGTCCCCGTCCCCCCTCAGCCTTCAGGGTCCCCGTCCCCCCTCAGCCTTCAGGGTCCCCGTCCCCCCTCAGCCTTCTGGGTCCCCGTCCCCCCTCAGCCTTCTGGGTCCCCGTCCCCCCTCAGCCTTCTGGGTCCCCGTCCCCCCTCAGCCTTCTGGGTCCCCGTCCCCCCTCAGCCTTCTGGGTCCCCGTCCCCCCTCAGCCTTCTAGGTCCCGGTCCCCCCTCATCCTTCTGGGTCCCCGTCCCCACACAGCCTTCTGGGTCCCCGTCCCCTCTCAGCCTTCTGGGTCGCCGTCCCACTCAGCCTTCTGGGTCCCCGTCCCCGTCCCGCCTCAGCCTTCTGGGTCCCAGTCACCCTCAATCTTCTGGGTCTGCGTCCCCCCTCAGCCCTCTGGATCCCCGTCCCCCCTCAGCCTTCTGGCTACCCGTCCCCCCTCAGCCTTCTGGGTCCCGGTCCCCCCTCAGCCTTCTGGGTCCCCGTCCCCACACAGCCTTCCGGGTCCCCGTCCCCTCTCAACCTTCTGGGTCGCCCTCCCGCTCAGCTTTCTGGATCCCCGTCCCCCCTCAGCCGTCTAGGTCCCCGTCCCCCCACAGCCTTCTGGGTCCCTGTCCCCCCTCAGCCCTCTGGATCCCCGTCCCCATCCCCCCTCAGCCTTTTGGGTCTCAGCCTTCTGGGTCCCCATCCCCCCTCAGCCTTCTGGGACCCCGTCCCCCCTCAGCCCTCTGGATCCCCGTCCCCGTCCCCCCTCAGCCTTTTGGATCCCGATCCCTCTCCCCCCTCAGCCTTCTGGGTCCCCGTCCCCCCTCAGCCTTCTGGGTCCCCGTCCCCCCTCAGCCTTCTGGGTCCCCGTCCCCCCTCAGCCTTCTGGGTCCCCGTCCCCCCTCAGCCTTCTGGGTCCCCGTCCCCCCTCAGCCTTGTGGGTCCCCGTCCCGCCTCAGCCATGTGGGTCTCCGTATCCCCTCAGGCTTGTGGGTCCCCGTACCCCCTCAGGCTTGTGGGTCCCCGTACCCCCTCAGGCTTGTGGGTCCCCGTCCCCACTCAGGCTTGTGGGTCCCCGTCCCCCCTCAGGCTTGTGGGTCCACGTTCCCCCCTCAGCCTTCTGGGTCTCCGTCCCCCCTCAGCCTTCTGGGTCCCAGTTCCCCCTCAGCCTTCTGGGTCCCCGTCCCCCCTCAGCCTTCTGGGTCCACGCCCTCGCTCAGCCTTCTGGGTCTCCGTCCTCCCTCAGCCTTCTGGGTCCCAGTTCCCCCTCAGCCTTCTGGGTCCCCGTCCCAGTTCCCCCTCAGCCTTCTGGGTCCCCGTCCCCGTCCCCCCTCAGCCTTCTGGGTCCCCGTCCCCGTCACCCCTCAGCCTTCTGGGTCCCCGACCCCCTCAGCCTTCTGGGTCCCCGTCCCCCCTCAGCCTTCTGGGTCCCCGTCCCCCCTCAGCCTTCTGGGTCCCCGTCCCCCCTCAGCCTTCTGGGTCCCCGTCCCCCCTCAGCCTTCTGGGTCCCCGTCCCCCCTCAGCCTTTGGGTCCCCGTCCCCCCTCAGCCTTCTGGGTCCTGATCACCCTCACCCTTCTGGGTCCTGATCACCCTCACCCTTCTGGGTCCTGATCACCCTCACCCCTCTGGGTCCTGATCACCCTCACCCCTCTGGGTCCTGATCAACCTCACCCCTCTGGGTCCTGATCACCCTCACCCTTCTGGGTCCTGATCACCCTCACCCCTCTGGGTCCTGATCACCCTCACCCCTCTGGGTCCTGATCACCCTCACCCCTCTGGCGGGACCCCCTCACCCTTCTGGGTCCTTGTCCCCTCTCCCAGCAGCCTCACCATTCCCCTGCCCCCCTCAGCCTCGCGAGTCCCTGACCCCCCCTCAGCCTCGTGGGTCCCCGACGCCCCCCTCAGCCTCGCGGGTCCCCGACACCCACCCCTCAGCCTCGCGTGTCCCCGACACCCCCCCTCAGCCTCGCGGGTCCCCGACCCCCCCCTCTCAACCTCGCGGGTCACCGACCCCCGCCTCAGCCTCGCGGGTCCCCCGACCCCCCTCAGACTCGCGGGTCCCCCGACCCCCCTCAGCCTCGCGGGTCCCCCGACCCCCCTCAGCCTCGCGGGTCCCCCAACCCCCCTCAGCCTCGCGGGCCCCGACTCCCCTCAGACTCGCGGGCCCCCTCAGTCTCGCGGGTCCCCCTCCCCCCCTCAGCCTCGCGGACCCGACCCCCCCCTCTCAGCCTCGCGGGCCCCGACCCCCCCCCCTCAGCCTCGCGGGCCCCGACCCCCCCCTCAGCCTCGCGGGCCCCGACCCCCCCCTCAGCCTCACGGACCCCGACCCCGCTCAACCTCGCGGGCCCCGAGCCCCCCTTCAGCCTCTCGGGCCCCGACCCCCCTCAGCCTCGCGGGTCCCCGACTACCACACACCCTAATGTCACCCCGCCACAAACTCCCTCACGGTTCCCCGGCCCCACCTCACAACCATCTCCCCGCCAGTTCCCCTCCGAGCTGCGGCCGCCCCGGACCCAAAGGGCGACCCGTGGAAACTCCCTCCTCCCTGGTCTCGCTCCCAAAATGCCCCGATTCCCGCCCGTGAAGCACCGACACGAACCTCTCCCGCTCGAGACCAACTGCTCCAAAGGCGGGAAAGATCAACAACATGGCGGCCCCCAGGGGTCGCTCTCGCGAGAGCTTGAGCCACCCCTCCACGGGATCTCTTGCCAGCCCAGTCCCACTGGGGAAGGGGCCGAGAGCTGCCTCGGGCCTCCAGTCCATCTCCCCTTCAGGCTGCACATTTCCACACCAGGACCTGCCCCACATTCCCCCCCAAGATTCCAGTCCATCCCACCTCCACCACCTTGGCCCAAAACTCATTCCACGCTCCCACCCCCCTCTGAGGGAAGAAAATCCCCCTTCAATCTCAATCCATGTCCTCCTCTTTGAATCTCTCTCACTCTCCTTGGAAACAGCCTGTCCCCATGGACACGATCCGTCCCCCCTCACAATTTTCAAATCTTCCTCAATCTTCTACGCTCCAGGGAATAAAGTCCCAGCCTGTCCAACCTTCCCCTGGAACTCAAACCCCGAAAGCCAGAACACCTTCTTGTCCCTCTCCACGACGCGCTGTCTCATTCCTATCCTTCCTCTCCTCCAGCCACCCAAACGGCACACAATGTTCCCAAGTTGGCCTCACCCATGCCTCGTCCAACTTCCTCGTGGCCTCCCACCTCCTGCACTCAATCCTCTCATTTCTGAAGGCCAAAATACCAGAAGCTTTCTTCACTCCCCCCACCACCCCCCCCCCATCTCCACATGGGACTCCACTTTCGGGCAGTTCTGTACCACAGTTCCTCAATCCCTTTGTTTGACAACACTCCTCAATGGTGTACCATTTAACATTCAAACTCTTACGTTTTAAGAATCAATTGCAGAGATCCATGGATGTGGGGAGTCAGGAGGGTTAGGGACTGGGTGCAGGTCGACGAGACTGGCAGAATGATATTTCACCATGGACGAGAAGGGCTGAAGGGTCTCTTTTCTTTGCTGTGGTGTTTCTAGGTAGAGTTCACACCATTCTCAGGAAGGAGGATGAGCAGACAGATGTCATGGTCCAAGGGTAGGAAAGGTGATGAGATCCTGCCAGGAGAGACGAGGGAGTTAAGTGCGAAGGTGAAGGGCACAACCAAGGGGTCTCTCTCTCTCTGTCTGTGTGTGTGTGTGTGTCACTACGACTGTGTGTGACTCTCTCTGTCTGTGTGTCTCTCTGTCTGTGTGTCTCTCTGTCTGTGTGTCTCTCTGTCTGTGTCTCTCTCTCTGTCTGTGTCTCTCTCTCTGTCTGTGTCTCTCTCTCTTTCTGTGTCTCTCTCTGTCTGTGTCTCTCTGTCTGTGTGTGTCTGTCTGTGTGTGTCTGTCTGTGTGTGTCTGTCTGTGTGTGTCTGTCTGTGTGTGTCTCTCTGTCTCTCTCGCTGTCAGTGTCTCTCTCTCTGTCTCTGTCTGTGTGTGTTTCTGTGTGTGTGTGTCTGTGTATCTGTCTCTCTGTGTCTGTGTGTGTGTCTGTCTGTCTGGGTATGTGTGTGTCTCTCTCGGTGTCTCTCTGTCTGTTTGTGTGTGTGTCTCTCTCTGTGTCTCTGTGTGTGTCACTGTCTGTGTGTCTCTCTCCCTCTGTCTAAATGAGTGTCTCTGTGTCTGTATGTGTGTGTGTCTCTCTCTCTGTCTGTGTATCTGTGTGTGTCTCTGTATCTGCGTGTCTCTGTGTCTGTGTGTGTCTCTGTCTCTCTGTGTGTCTCTCTGTGTGTCTGTCTCTGTCTGTGTGTGTGTCTGTCTCTCTGTCGTGTGTGTATCTCTCTCTGTCTCTATGTGTGTCTCTCTGTCTCTGTGTGTGTGTCTCTCTCTCTCCGTCTGTGTGTGTCTCTCTCCGTCTATGTGTGTCTATCTGTCTGTCTGTGTCTCTGTCTGTGTGTGTCTGTCTGTCTCTCTGTCAGTGTCTCTCTCTCCGTCTGTGTGTGTCTCTCTCCGTCTGTGTGTGTCTATCTGTCTGTGTGTGTCTCTGTCTGTGTGTGTCTGTCTGTCTCTCTGTCTCGCTGTCAGTGTCTCTCTCTCTGTCTGTGTGTGTTTCTGTGTGTGTCTCTCTGTGTGCATGTGTGTCCGTGTGTGTGTGTATCTGTCTCTCTGTGTCTGTGTGTGTGTGTCTGTCTGGGTATGTGTGTGTCTCTCTCTCAGTGTCTCTAATATGTGCTTATTCATTACCCACCATTGTCCATCCCTACTGATGGTGCAGGCTTTGTTCCCCAAGGCGTCCGTATTGGCTGTCCATAGACCATCTCTGCCCCAACGCATTCCTCGGTGTCACCTACGTTAAAATCAAGATGGCATCAGCACCTTTTTGGGCACTTTTAGCCGTGTTTCCTCAGTTGTTCTGGCCAGTTTTGTGTTTCGTTCACATATTCCTGCTGCCTGGAGTTAATGGCACTCGTGGAAGATTGCCAGTTCCTGAAACAATTCTTCATTTATCTTATTTGTAACATTTTTACATTTAATTTAACATATGCATTAAAAAACTTAAATTTCTTCTTTGAAAATAAGATAAAATTAATGCATAGTGATTTAAAAAGTAACCCCTCCCACAGCTGCCCAATAGAAAACAATAAAGAGAGAAAACATCTAGATAGTATTTATAAAAATTGAGCAAAACTCTCAAATAAAATCTTGCTTTTCTTGGTTAATAGGAGTCAGAAAGTTCGTGTTGGGTGATTAAAACTTAATTCCTACAATTAGTAAATACACATCCCAAATCTTCAAAAGAGAAATTCAAATTTGTTCCGTGAATTCGATGTAATTATTTCAAGTGGGATACAACGGGCTATTTCAGTGTGGCCATCGACCCATTCCCAAATACGCATCGGACTTCCAAGTTACTGCCACACATTTTACCCCTATAACAATTACAGCACAGAAACAGGTCATTTGGCCCTTCTTGTCTGCACTGAACTAAATACTCTCCTCTCGTACCACCTCTCTGCATTCCCCTCCCCTCCAATTTTCCCTGAAATGACAAAATAGACCCAGCCGCCACTATTTCTCCCGGAAGCTCACTCCACTGAACCACCACTCTGAGTCAAGAAGATCCCCCTCATGTTACTTCCAAACTTTTGCCTCTTAACTCAATACCTCCTGTTTCAATCTCTGCTCCCCGCAATGAAAAAAGTCTCTCCACATCAATTCGTTCTATCCTCCTAGTAATTTTAAAGACCTCAATCAAATCCCCTCTCAACCATCTACAATCCAAAGAATAAAGACATCATTTGCTCAATCTTTCTTTGTAATCTAGTTGCTGATATCCAGGTAACATTGACGTAAATCTTCTCTGCACCCTCTCGACTTTGTTGATAGCTTTCCTCTCATCTGGTGACCAGAACTGCACACAGTACTCTCAACAGGGCCTCACCAATACCTTGTCTAGTCTCAACCTCACTGCCCGACTCCAGTATTCTATGCTATGGTTGATTAAGGCCTGCTATTTGAACAGATACTTTTCGAGGTACTCTCTGATTACCCTCCAATAATTAACCTATCACTGTCAGGCTCACCTGGTTGGCTTTTGAAGCCGTTTTTAAACAAAGGAACATTAGATTACATCCATTCCTCTGGCACCTCACCCGTGGATAAACAGGTTTTAAATATTTCTGTCAGAGCCCTTGCAATTTCTACTCTTCTTTCCCTCAAGGCCAAGGGAATATCATGTCAGACCTCCATCCACCAACAGACAAAAATCAGCCATCACAAGGTGAAGGCAGGACAGTAGTCCCACCTCTCCAGCACGAGTCACCCCAGGATCAAATCAGCACTGACTGCAAGAAGTTTCTACATCCTCTCGGTGTCTGTGTGGATTTCCTCCCACACTCCACAGCTCAAGGGGGCCGTAAGTTCATTGGCGATTTGGGAAGCTCAAGGCCATGGGGTGGAAGTGCACATTCTGGTCCTGGGGCCATCAATTCAATTCAACAGCACAGATGAACCTTTGGGCACGACCTGATCTTTTTCTGGTTTCAAACTCATTATTTTTGAAAATTGTATGTGCACCTCTAATGCAACACGACTGCTGCAAAACAGGCTTCATGATACATATCCATGACAAGAACTCGGGAGAATCAGATTTGGTTACTAGACTTTTGAACAGAACAGTATCTGGACATTTTATCCCTAAACTGAAACTTTATAGACATACAGAACAAAAAGAGGGCAAAACAAGCTTGTGTCTCACCAATACCACAATTCACGGACACTTTTTAAGTTCTCAAGGGTGGCAGAAAACACAAAGAACAGACAAACTCCTTCCACATTGTCACTTTGAGAGCTTTGGACTCACCATGCTATAAATATTGCCAAGCCATCACTCCAAATCAATGACCAAAAGTACTGGCTGAGGGATAGATTTGAGACATTTTAACTGCTATGTAGCAATCAGGCACAAGGAAAATTGCTGCTTCCATTGTAAAGTATTTAAGAATCTCAGACCACAAACAACCTTCACCCCAAAAAACAAGCAATTCTCCACAATAAAACTAGGTTTCCTACCTGTCTGCAAGTATCTGCTCTCTTGAGTCTGAATGGCACAACTGGGGAAACCGTTTCAAACCCATGACCTGAAACAGCATATTCTCTTCCCCTAATTGGAGCTGTCTTGCAATTGGCCACCACTGCCCGAGCAAGAATGAACTGGGAGATCTCACACTTGCTCCTTCACAGGTGAGACCTCCCTGTGCATTGGAGCTCCATATTATCCATCTTGCTCTATTTTGTTAACCTTAATCAAGTCTCCTCTCATTCTCCAACACTCCCATGAAAAATAAAAATCATGTACCCTGTAGTTCGCGAGTCCGGACACCAGGTGGTGGTATTATACCTAGATCTCTCTCTCTCCCTTGCTTCATGCATGCAGTACTCAGTGTGAACAGGCGGTGGCAGCACTTTACAGCCCTTGCAATCTGCAGCTTGGACAGTAATGGTTGGTTTGCACCAAGATTGAAGATTTGGAGATTTCCCATTGATTGGCAGAGAACATACTCGACATCACATCCAACCCTGAGATTCCCTTTTTTCTGTGGACACGGCCGAATTACCACGAATGGGTCGTGCAAAAATAAACGGTTCAGTGGAAACCTGGAAAGATAAAAGAATTGAAAACAAAGAAAATCAATAAAGTGCTGCAAGGGTCCTGAAATGAGTTCCTGATTGAGTTTGTTGTTGAGGAGTCTGAAGGTGGAGGGAGAGCAGCTGTTCCTGAACCTGGGGGTCTGAGTCTTGAGGCACCGAGAATTCTTTCCTGATGGCAGCAGTGAGAAGAGAAAGAGAGAGTGTGGATCTTTGGTGATTGCTGATGTTTTCTGACAGCACCATTCCCTGTCGATAAACTCAATAGTGGGGAGAGTTTTGTCTGTGATGTCCTGGGCTGTGTCCACGACCTTTTGGAGGGCTTTATTCTCAGGGGTATTGGTGTCCCCATACCAGACCATGATGCAGCCAGTCAGCACACTTTCCACCACATCTCTGTCAAAATTTGCCAGGGTTTCTGGTGTCATCCCAAACCTCCACAAACCCCTGAGGAATTAGAGGCGCTGACATGCTTTCTTCACGAGGACATTGGTGTTGGGTCCAGGAAGAATTTTTGAGATGGTGACTCCCAAGAACCTAAATTCGCTCACCCTCTCCACCCCTGATCCCCCAATCATCACTGGATTTTAAACCTCTGGCTTTCCATTCCTGAACTCAACAATCAACTCCTTGGTTTTGGTGACATTGAGTGCGAGGTTGTTGTTGATGCACCATTCAGCTCGGTTTTCAAACTCCCTCCTGCATGTGGACTCATCCCCTTCCTTTATACAACCCACGTCCGTGGTATCGTCATCAAATTTGGAGGGGATATTGTTGATGTACCGAGCCACACAGTCGTGGGTGTAAAGTGAGTAGAGTGGGGGCTAAGAACACAGCCCTGTGGTGCTCTGGTACTGATGGAGATCGTGGAGGGGATATTCTTACCAACCTTCACTGATTGTGGTCTGGAGGTGTTAACTCCCAGGTCTTGGAGTTTGCTGGTCAGTTTGGAGGGGATGATGGTGTTAAATGCCGAGCTGTAGTTGATAAAGAGCATCTTTACTGTTCAGGTGCTCCAGGGATTGGTGTAGGGCCAGTAAGACAACATCTGCTGTTATTATGAGAGGCGAACTGGAATGGATCCACATCACCACTCAGACAGGAGCCTTTCCAAACACTTCTTCACTGTTAATGCAAGTGCAACTGGTCGATAGTCATTCAGGCAGGTGATTACACTCTTCTTGGGCTCCGGTGTGATTGACACCTGTTGGAAACAGATGGGGACCAGTCAGGATGCTTTCCTTGGATACCAGATGGCAGTTTGGCAGGGGGACGGGAACCACAATATGAGAGCAGAAGTTCAAAAGCATGAGGGGACATGTTCTGAGTTTGTCAAAAAAAAAGACAGGCAGAGGAAAAAAACAGATGGAGTCAGTCAGAGGGTTTGAAATGTCTATTTCAATGCAAGGAATAAAGGGGATGAACTTTGAGCATGGATCAGTATGTACAACTATGATGTTGTGACTGTTACAGAGTCTTGGTTGGAGGAAGGGCAGGATTTGCTGATGCAGGTCCTAGGGTTTGGGTTTAAAAGGAATAGAATGAGGGGTAGTGGGGTGGGGGGCGAATAATGTTACTGGTCAGGGATAGTATCCCAGCTATAGAAAGGGAGGAAATTGCAGAGGGGGTGTCCACTGAGACAGTGAGGATATTTAAAAGATATGGATAGAAGAAGAGTAGTAGCCTGTATTGTCATTTAAAACCAGGACACAGTTTAAAAATGAAATGACAGCCTCCAGAAACTACAATGCTAACCAGCAAACTGTGATTCCACATCAGGCAACACAAGATGCCATTTCAACTCCAGATAAAAGATCAAAACTACACAAGACTAAAATGCACCTATATAACGAGAAGAAAAAAGTCCCAACAATGGCACAGACTCGGGAACCTCCAGGCCAGGTTCACTCCAGTCACCGGGACATCTCCTCTGCAGATCAGACAGCCAGGCATACACCATTCACTCCAGGCGTCCAGATGCAGATCTGCCACAGCAGGTGGGGAAACAGAGGAGGAGAAAGCAAAGTAGGGAAACAGAGGGATGGAAATATCGAAGTGGAAACGGAGGGGGTGAAACGGAGGGAGACAAACAGAGGCGGGGAAACGGAGGCGGCAAAACAGGAAGGGAAACAGAGGCGTTGGAACAGATGGTTGGAATAAGAATAGAGGAAAGAGTGGTGGAGAAATCAAGGTAGGGAAAGAGAGACGGGGAATGAGAGACGGGGAATCAGAGGCGGGGATTCAGAGGGGGGAAAAGAGAGGCGGGGAAAGAGAGGCGGGAAAAGAGCCAGGGACTCTGAAGCAGGGAATCAAAGACGGGGAATCAGATTCGGGGAATCAGAGGTGGGGAATCAGAGGACGGAAAAGAGATGTGGGGAATGAGAGGCAGAGAAGGAGGTGCGGAAAAAACGCAGGGAAATAGAGGCAGGGTATCAGACGTGGGGAATCAGAGGCAGGAAATTAGAGGCGGGGAATCAGAGGGGGGAACAGAGATGTGGGGAAAGAGAGGCAGAGAAAGAGGCACGGAAATAGATGGAGGGAAAGAGAGGTGGTTAATCAGAGGTGGGGAATCAGACACGGGAAAACATAGGCGGGAAATCAGAGGCGGGGAATCAGAGGCGGGGAATCAGAGTCATGGTATCAGAGGCGGGGAATCTGAGGCGGGGAATCAGAGGCGGGAAAAGAGATGTGGGAAAAGAGAGGCAGAGAAGGAGGCACAAAAATAGTGGCAGGGAAAGAGAGGCGGTGAATCAGGGGTGGGGAATCAGAGGCGGGGACACAGAGGCGGGGAATCAGAGGCGGAGAAACGGAGGTGGAGAATCAGAGGGCGGAAAAGAGATGTGGGGAAAGAGAGGCAGGGAAAGAGGCACGAAAATAGTGGCAGGGAAAGAGAGGCGGGGTATCAGAGGTGGGGAATCAGAGGATGGGAATCAGAGTCGTGGTATCAGAGGCAGGGTATCAGAGACGGGGTATCAGAGGCAGAGGAACGGAGGCGTGGAATCAGAGGTGGGGAATCAGAGGGGGGAAAAGAGATGTGGGGAAAGAGAGGCCAGGAAAGAGGCACGGAAAGAGAGGCGGGGAAAGAGGCCAGGAAAGAGAGGCGGGAAATGAGAGGTGGCAAATCAGAGGAGGGGAATCAGAGGCGGGGAATCAGAGGCGGGGATTCAGAGGCGGGGATTCAGAGGCGGGGAATCAGAGGAGGGGAATCAGAGGAGGGGAATCAGAGGCGGGGAATCAGAGGCGGGGAATCAGAGGTGGGGATTCAGAGGCGGGGATTCAGAGGGGGGGAATCATAGGCGGGGATTCAGAGGCGGGGAATCAGAGGCGGGGAATCAGAGGCGGGAAATCAGAGGCGGGCAATCAGAGGCGGGGAATCAGAGGCGGGGAAGCAGAGGCGGGGAAGCAGAGGCGGGGAAGCAGAGGCGGGGAAGCAGAGGCGGGGAAGCAGAGGCGGGGAATCAGAGTCGGGGAATCAGAGGCGGGGAATTTGAGGTGGGGATTCTGAGGTGGGAAATCAGAGGCTGAGATTGAAAGGGGGAGAATCAGAAGGGGGAAAAGAAATGTGGGGAAAGAGAGGCATGGAAAGAGCCAGGGACTCTGAAGCAGGGAATCGGAGGCAGGGAAACAGAGTCGGAGAAACGGAGGCGGGGAATCAGAAGCGGGGAATCAGAGGGTGGAAAAGAGATGTGGGGAAAGAGAGGCAGGGAAAGAGGCGCGGAAATAGACGCAGGGAAAGAGAGGCGGAGTATCAGATGTGGGGAATTCAAGGCGGGGAATCAGAGGCGGGGAAAGAGATGTGGGGAAACAGAGGCAGGGAAAGAGGCAAGGAAATAGAGGTGGGGAATCAGAGGCAGGGAATCAGAGGCGGGGAATCAGAGGCGGGGAATCAGAGGCGGGGAATCAGAGGGGGGAATAGAGATGTGGGAAAAGAGAGGCGGCGAAAGGGAGGCGGGGAAAGAGTCAGAGACTCTGAAGCAGGGAATCGGAGGCAGGGAATCGGAGGCAGGAAAACAGAGGAAGGGAATCAGAGTCGGAGAAATGGAGGCGGGGAATCAGAAGCGAGGAATCAGAAGCGGGGAATCAGAGTCATGGAATCAGAGGCGGGGAATCAGAGGGCAGAAAAGAGATGTGGGGAAAGAGAGGCAGAGAAGGAGGCACGAAAATAGTGGCAGGGAAAGAGAGGCAGGGAATCAGAGGCGGGGAATCAGAGGCGGAGTATCAGATGTGGGGAATTCAAGGCGGGGAATCAGAGGCGGGGAAAGAGATGTGGGGAAAGAGAGGCAGGGAAAGAGGCAAGGAAATAGAGGTGGGGAATCTGAGGCGGGGAATCAGAGGCGTGGAATCAGAGGGGGGAATAGAGATGTGGGAAAAGAGAGGCGGCGAAAGAGGCACGAAAATAGTGGCAGGGAAAGAGAGGCGGGGAATCAGAGGCGGGGAACCACAGGCGGGGAATCAGAGGCTGAAATTAAAAGGGGGTGAATCAGAGGGGGGTAAAGAGATGTGGGGAAAGAAGGGCAGGGAAAGAGCCAGGGAAAGAGCCAGGGACTCTGAAGCAGGGAATCGGAGGCAGGGAAACAGAGGAAGGGAATCAGAGTGGGAGAAATGGAGGCGGGGAATCAGAGGCGGGGAATCAGAGGCGGGGAACCACAGGCGGGGAATCAGAGGCTGAAATTAAAAGGGGGTGAATCAGAGGGGGGAAAAGAGATGTGGGGAAACAAGGGCAGGGAAAGAGCCAGGGAAAGAGCCAGGGACTCTGAAGCAGGGAATCGGAGGCAGGGAAACAGAGGAAGGGAATCAGAGTGGGAGAAATGGAGGCGGGGAATCAGAGGCGGGGAATCAGAGGCGGGGAAGCAGAGGCGGGGAATCAGAGGCGGGGAATCAGAGGCGGGGAATCAGAGGCGGGGAATCTGAGGTGGGGATTCTGAGGCAGGGAATCTGAGGTGGGGAATCCGAGGCTGAGATTCAAAGGGGGAGAATCAGAAGGGGGAAAAGATATGTAGGGAAAGAGAGGCATGGAAGGAGCCAGGGACTCTGAAGCAGGTAATCGGAGGCAGGTAAACAGCGTCGGAGAACGGAGGCGGGGAATCAGAAGCGGGGAATCAGAGGGCGGAAAATAGATGTGGGGAAAGAGAGGCAGGGAAAGAGGCGCGGAAATAGACGCAGGGAAAGAGAGGCGGGGTATCAGATGTGGGGAATTCAAGGCGGGGAAAGAGATGTGGGGAAAGAGAGGCAGGGAATCAGAGGGGGGGAATCAGAGGCAGGGAATCTGAGGCAGGGAATCTGAGGTGGGGAATCTGAGTCGGGGAATCAGAGGCGTGGAATCAGAGGGGGGAATAGAGATAGTATCAGAGGCGGGGAATCAGAGTCGTGGTTTCAGAGGCGGGGAATCTGAGGCGGGGAATCAGAGGCTGGGAAAGACATGTGGGAAAAGAGAGGCAGGGAAAGAGGCGCGGAAATAGACGCAGGGAAAGAGAGGCGGGGATTCAGAGGGGGGGAATCAGAGGCGGGGAATCAGAGGCGGGGAATCAGAGGCGGGAAATCAGAGGCGGGGAATCAGAGGCGGGGAATCAGAGGCGGGGAAGCAGAGGCGGGGAAGCAGAGGCGGGGAAGCAGAGGCGGGGAAGCAGAGGCGGGGAAGCAGAGGCGGGGAAGCAGAGGCGGGGAAGCAGAGGCGGGGAATTTGAGGTGGGGATTCTGAGGTGGGAAATCAGAGGCTGAGATTGAAAGGGGGAGAATCAGAAGGGGGAAAAGAAATGTGGGGAAAGAGAGGCATGGAAAGAGCCAGGGACTCTGAAGCAGGGAATCGGAGGCAGGGAAACAGAGTCGGAGAAACGGAGGCGGGGAATCAGAAGCGGGGAATCAGAGGGTGGAAAAGAGATGTGGGGAAAGAGAGGCAGGGAAAGAGGCGCGGAAATAGACGCAGGGAAAGAGAGGCGGAGTATCAGATGTGGGGAATTCAAGGCGGGGAATCAGAGGCGGGGAAAGAGATGTGGGGAAAGAGAGGCGGCGAAAGGGAGGCGGGGAAAGAGTCAGAGACTCTGAAACAGGGAATCTGAGTCGGGGAATCAGAGGTGGGGAATCAGAGGCGGGGAATCAGAGGCGGGGAATCAGAGTCGGGGAATCAGAGGCGGGGAATCAGAGGCGGGGAATCTGAGGCAGGGAATCAGAGGCTGGGAAAGACATGTGGGAAAAGAGAGGCAGAGAAGGAGGCACAAAAATAGTGGCAGGGAAAGAGAGGCGGGGAATCAGGGGCGGGGAATGAGAGGCGGGGAATCAGAGGCGTGGAATCAGGGGCGGGGAATGAGAGGCGGGGAATCAGAGGCGTGGAATCAGAGGTGGGGAATCAGAGGCAGGGAATCTGAGGCGGCGAATCTGAGTCGGGGAATCAGAGTCGGGGAATCAGAGTCGGGGAATCAGTGTCGGGGAATCAGAGTCGGGGAATCAGAGGCGGGGAATCAGAGTCGGGGAATCAGAGGCAGGGAATCAGAGGCGGGGAATCAGAGGCGGGGAATCAGAGGCGGGGAATCAGAGGCGGGGAATCAGAGGCGGGGAATCAGAGGCGGGGAAAGAGATGTGGGAAAAGAGAGGCAGGGAAAGAGGCACAAAAATAGTGGCAGGGAAAGAGAGGCGGGGAATCAGGGGCGGGGAATGAGAGGCGGGGAATCAGATGCGTGGAATCAGAGGCGGGGAATCAGAGGCGGGGAATCAGAGTCATGGTATCAGAGGCGGGGAATCTGAGGCGGGGAATCAGAGGCGGGGAAAGAGATGTGGGAAAAGAGAGGCAGGGAAAGAGGCGCGGAAATAGACGCAGGGAAAGAGAGGCGGGGTATCAGATGTGGGGAATCTGAGGTGGAAAATATGAGGCGGGGAATCAGAGGAAGGAAAAGAGATGTGGGGAAAGAGAGGCCGGGAAAGAGGCACGGAAAGAGAGGCAGGGAATCAGAGGCGGGGAATCAGAGGCGGGGAATCAGAGGCGGGGAATCAGAGGCGGGGAATCAGAGGCGGGGAATCAGAGGCGGGGAATCAGAGGCGGGGAATCAGAGGCGGGGAATCAGACGCGGGGAATCAGAGGCGGGGAAGCAGAGGCGGGGAATCAGAGGCGGGGAATCAGAGGCGGGGAATCAGAGGCGGAGAATCAGAGGCGGGGAATCAGAGGCGGGGAAAGAGATGTGGGAAAAGAGAAGCAGAGAAAGAGGCGTGGAAATAGACGCAGTGAAAGCGAGGAGGGGTATCAGATGCGGGGGATCCGAGGCGGGGAATCAGAGGTGGGGAAAGAGATGTGGAGAAAGAGAGGCAGGGAAAGAGGCAAGGAAAGAGAGGCGGGGAAAGAGGCACGGAAAGAGAGGCGGGAAATCAGAGGCGAGGAATCAGAGGCGGGGAATCAGAGTCGTGGTTTCAGAGGCGGGGAATCAGAGGCGGGGAATCAGAGGCGGGGAAAGAGATGTGGGGAAAGAGAGGCCGGGAAGGAGGCACGGAAAGAGAGGCAGGGAATCAGAGGCGGGGAATCAGAGGCGGGGAATCAGAGGCGGGGAATCAGAGGCGGGAAATCAGAGGCGGGGAATCAGACGCGGGGAAGCAGAGGCGGGGAATTTGAGGTGGGGATTCTGAGGTGGGAAATCAGAGGCTGAGATTGAAAGGGGGAGAATCAGAAGGGGGAAAAGAAATGTGGGGAAAGAGAGGCATGGAAAGAGCCAGGGACTCTGAAGCAGGGAATCGGAGTCGGGGAATCAGAGGCGGGGAACCACAGGCGGGGAATAGAGGCTGAAATTAAAAGGGGGTGAATCAGAGGGGGGAAAAGAGATGTGGGGAAAGAAGGGCAGGGAAAGAGCCAGGGAAAGAGCCAGGGACTCTGAAGCAGGGAATCGGAGGCAGGGAAACAGAGGAAGGGAATCAGAGTGGGAGAAATGGAGGCGGGGAATCAGAGGCGGGGATTCAGAGGCGGGGAAGCAGAGGCGGGGAATCTGAGGTGGGGATTCTGAGGCAGGGAATCTGAGGTGGGGAATCCGAGGCTGAGATTCAAAGGGAGAGAATCAGAAGGGGGAAAAGATATGTAGGGAAAGAGAGGCATGGAAAGAGCCAGGGACTCTGAAGCAGGGAATCGGAGGCAGGGAAACAGAGTCGGAGAACGGAGGCGGGGAATCAGAAGCGGGGAATCAGAGGGCGGAAAAGAGATGTGGGGAAAGAGAGGCAGGGAAAGAGGCGCGGAAATAGACGCAGGGAAAGAGAGGCGGGGTATCAGATGTGGGGAATTCAAGGCGGGGAAAGAGATGTGGGGAAAGAGAGGCAGGGAAAGAGGCAAGGAAATAGAGGCGGGGAATCAGAGGTGGGGATTCAGAGGCAGGGAATCAGAGGGGGGGAATCAGAGGCAGGGAATCTGAGGCAGGGAATCTGAGGTGGGGAGTCTGTCGGGGAATCAGAGGCGTGGAATCAGAGGGGGGAATAGAGATGTGGGAAAAGAGAGGCGGCGAAAGGGAGGCGGGGAAAGAGTCAGAGACTCTGAAGCAGGGAATCGGAGTCGGGGAATCAGAGTCGGGGAATCAGAGGCGGGGAATCAGAGGCAGGGAATCAGAGGCGGAGAATCAGAGGCGGGGAACCAGAGGCGGGGAATCAGAGGCTGAAATTAAAAGAGGGTGAACCAGAGGGGGGAAAAGAGATGTGGGGAAAAGAGATGTGGGGAAAAGAGATGTGGGGAAAGAAGGGCAGGGAAAGAGCCAGGGAAAGAGCCAGGGACTCTGAAGCAGGGAATCGGAGGCAGGGAATCGGAGGCAGGAAAACAGAGGAAGGGAATCAGAGTCGGAGAAATGGAGGCGGGGAATCAGAGGCGTGGAATCCGAGGCGGGGAATCAGAGGCAGGAAAAGAGATGTGGGGAAAGAGAGGCCGGGAAAGAGGCACGGAAAGAGAGGCGGGAAATCAGAGGCGAGGAATCAGAGGCGGGGAATCAGAGTCGTGGTTTCAGAGGCGGGGAATCAGAGGCGGGGAATCAGAGGCGGGGAAAGAGATGTGGGAAAAGAGAGGCGGGGAAAGAGGCGCGGAAATAGACGCAGGGAAAGAGAGGCGGGGTATCAGATGTGGGGAATCCGAGGCGGGGAATCAGAGGCGGGGAAAGAGATGTGGGGAAAGAGAGGCAGGGAAAGAGGCGCGGAAATAGACGCAGGGAAAGAGAGGCGAGGTATCAGATGTGGGGAATCTGAGGTGGAAAATCTGAGGCGGGGAATCAGAGGCGTGGAATCCGAGGCGGGGCATCAGAGGCAGAAAAAGAGATGTGGGGAAAGAGAGGCCGGGAAAGAGGCACGGAAAGAGAGGCAGGAAATCAGAGGCGGTGAATCACAGGCGGGGAATCAGAGGCGGGGAATCAGAGTCGTATTATCTGAGGCGGGGAATCGGAGGCAGGGAATCTGAGGCGGGGAAAGAGATGTGGGAAAAGAGAGGCAGAGAAGGAGGCACGAAAATAGTGGCAGGGAAAGAGAGGCAGGGAATCAGAGGCGGGGAATCAGAGGCGGGGAATCAGAGGCGGGGAATCAGAGGCGGGGAATCAGAGGCGGGGAAGCAGAGGCGGGGAAGCAGAGGCGGGGAAGCAGAGGCGGGGAAGCAGAGGCGGGGAAGCAGAGGCGGGGAATTTGAGGTGGGGATTCTGAGGTGGGAAATCAGAGGCTGAGATTGAAAGGGGGAGAATCAGAAGGGGGAAAAGAAATGTGGGGAAAGAGAGGCATGGAAAGAGCCAGGGACTCTGAAGCAGGGAATCGGAGGCAGGGAAACAGAGTCGGAGAAACGGAGGCGGGGAATCAGAAGCGGGGAATCAGAGGGTGGAAAAGAGATGTGGGGAAAGAGAGGCAGGGAAAGAGGCGCGGAAATAGACGCAGGGAAAGAGAGGCGGAGTATCAGATGTGGGGAATTCAAGGCGGGGAATCAGAGGCGGGGAAAGAGATGTGGGGAAAGAGAGGCAGGGAAAGAGGCAAGGAAATAGAGGTGGGGAATCAGAGGCAGGGAATCAGAGGCGGAGATCCAGAGGCAGGGAATCTGAGGCGGCGAATCTGAGGCGGGGAATCAGAGGCGTGGAATCAGAGGGGGGAATAGAGATGTGGGAAAAGAGAGGCGGCGAAAGGGAGGCGGGGAAAGAGTCAGAGACTCTGAAACAGGGAATCTGAGTCGGGGAATCAGAGTCGGGGAATCAGAGTCGGGGAATCAGTGTCAGGGAATCAGAGTCGGGGAATCAGAGGTGGGGAATCAGAGGCAGGGAATCAGAGGCGGGGAATCAGAGGCGGGGAATCAGAGGCGGGGAATCAGAGTCGTGGTTTCAGAGGCTGGGAATCTGAGGCGGGGAATCAGAGGCGGGGAAAGAGATGTGGGAAAAGAGAGGCAGGGAAAGAGGCACAAAAATAGTGGCAGGGAAAGAGAGGCGGGGAATCAGGGGCGGGGAATGAGAGGCGGGGAATCAGATGCGTGGAATCAGAGGCGGGGAATCAGAGGCGGGGAATCAGAGTCATGGTATCAGAGGCGGGGAATCTGAGGCGGGGAATCTGAGGCGGGGAAAGAGATGTGGGAAAAGAGAGGCAGGGAAAGAGAGGCGGGGTATCAGATGTGGGGAATCCGAGGCGGGGAATCAGAGGCGGGGAAAGAGATGTGTGGAAAGAGAGGCAGGGAAAGAGGCGCGGAAATAGACGCAGGGAAAGAGAGGCGGGGTATCAGATGTGGGGAATCTGAAGTGGAAAATCTGAGGCGGGGAATCAGAGGCGTGGAATCCGAGGCGGGGCATCAGAGGCAGGAAAAGAGATGTGGGGAAAGAGAGGCCGGGAAAGAGGCACGGAAAGAGAGGCAGGAAATCAGAGGCGGTGAATCACAGGCGGGGAATCAGAGGCGGGGAATCAGAGTCGTATTATCTGAGGCGGGGAATCGGAGGCAGGGAATCAGAGGCGGGGAAAGAGATGTGGGAAAAGAGAGGCAGAGAAGGAGGCACGAAAATAGTGGCAGGGAAAGAGAGGCGGGGAAAGAGGCACGGAAAGAGAGGTGGGAAATCAGAGGCGGGGAATCTGAGGCAGGGAATCATAGGCTGGGAAAGAAATGTGGGAAAAGAGAGGCAGAGAAGGAGGCACGAAAATAGTGGCAGGGAAAGAGAGGCGGGGAATCAGAGGCGGGGAATCAGAGGCGGGGAATCAGAGGCGGGTAAGCAGAGGTGGGAAAGCAGAGGCGGGGAAGCAGAGGCGGGGAAGCAGAGGCGGGGAAGCAGAGGCGGGGAGGCAGAGGCGGGGAATCAGAGGCAGGGAATCAGAGGCTGGGAATTTGAGGTGGGGATTCTGAGGTGGGAAATCAGAGGCTGAAATTGAAAGGGGGAGAATCAGAAGGGGGAAAAGAAATGTGGGGAAAGAGAGGCATGGAAAGAGCCAGGGACTCTGAAGCAGGGAATCGGAGGCAGGGAAAGAGAGTCGGAGAAACGGAGGCGGGGAATCAGAAGCGGGGAATCAGAGGGTGGAAAAGAGATGTGGGGAAAGAGAGGCAGGGAAAGAGGCGCGGAAATAGACGCAGGGAAAGAGAGGCGGAGTATCAGATGTGGGGAATTCAAGGTGGGGAATCAGAGGCAGGAAATCAGAGGCGGAGAATCAGAGGCAGGGAATCTGAGGCGGGGAATCATAGGCTCGGAAAGAGATGTTGGAAAAGAGAGGCAGAGAAGGAGGCACAAAAATAGTGGCAGGGCAAGAGAGGCGGGGAATCAGTGGCGGGGAATCAGAGGCGGGGAATCAGAGGCGGGGAAAGACATGTGGGAAAAGAGAGGCAGAGTAGGAGGCACAAAAATAGTGGCAGGGAAAGAGAGGCGGGGAATCAGGGGCGGGGAATCAGAGGTGGGGAATCAGAGGCGGGGAATCAGAGGCGGGGAATCAGAGTCATGGTATCAGAGGCGGGGAATCTGAGGAGGGGAATCAGAGGCGGGGAATCAGAGGCGGAGAATCAGAGGCGGGGAATCAGAGGGCGGTAAAGAGATGTGGGGAAAGAGAGGCAGGGAAAGAGGCGCGGAAATAGACGCAGAGAAAGAGAGGCGGGGTATCAGATGTGGGGAATCCGAGGCGGGGAATCCGAGGCGGGGAATCCGAGGCGGGGAATCAGAGGCGGGGAATCAGAGGCGGAGAATCAGAGGCGGGGAATCAGAGGCGGGGAATCAGAGGCGGGGTATCAGAGGCGGGGAATCTGAGGTGGGGAATCAGAGGGTGGAAAAGAGATGTGGGGAAAGAGAGGCAGAGAAAGAGGCGTGGAAATAGACGCAGTGAAAGAAAGGAGGGGTATCAGATGCGGGGAATCCGAGGCGGGGAATCAGAGGCAGGAAAAGAGATGTGGGGAAAGAGAGGCCGGGAAAGAGGCACGGAAAGAGAGGCGGGAAATCAGAAGTGGGGTATCAGAGGCGGGGAATCAGAGGCTTGGACTCAAAGGAGGTGTATCAGAGTCGGAGAAAAGGCGGCGTGGAATCAGAGGCGGGGAATTTGAGGTGGGGAATAAGAGGCGGGGAATCAGAGGGCGGAAAAGAGATGTGGGGAAAGAGAGGCAGGGAAAGAGGCGTGGAAATAGACGCAGGGAAAGAGAGGCGGGGTATCAGATGTGGGGAATTCAAGGCGGGGAATCAGAGGTGGGGAAAGAGATGTGGGGAAAGAAAGAGGCAAGGAAATAGAGGCGGGGAATCAGAGGTGGGGACTTAGAGTCGGGGAATCAGAGGCGGGGAATCAGAGGCGGGGAATCAGAGGTGGGGACTTAGAGTCGGGGAATCAGAGGCGGGGAATCAGAGGCGGAGATCCAGAGGCAGGGAATCTGAGGCGGGGAATCTGAGGCGGGGAATCAGAGGCGTGGAATCAGAGGGGGGAATAGAGATGTGGGAAAAGAGAGGCGGCGAAAGGGAGGCGGGGAAAGAGTCAGAGACTCTGAAGCAGGGAATCGGAGTCGGGGAATCAGAGGCGGGAAATCAGAGGCGGGGAATCAGAGGCGGGGAATCAGAGGCGGGGAATCAGAGGCGGCGAATCAGAGGCGGTAAATCAGAGGCGGGGAATCAGAGGCGGGGAATCAGAGGCGGGGAATCACAGGCGGGGAATCAGAGGCGGGGAATTAGAGGTGGGGAATCTGAGGTGGTGAATCAAAGGCTGAGTTTCAAAGGGGGTGAATCAGAGGGGGGAAATGAGATGTGGGGAAAGAGAAGCCGGGAAAGAGCCAGAGACTCTGAAGCAGGGAATCGGAGGCGGGGAAACAGAGGCAGGGAATCAGAGTCGGAGAAACGGAGGTGGGGAATCAGAAGCGGGGAATCAGAGGGCGGAGAAAGAGATGTGGGAAAAGAGAGGCAGAGAAGGAGGCACAAAAATAGTGGCAGGGAAAGAGAGGCGGGGAATCAGGGGCGGGGAATCAGAGGCGGGGAATCAGAGGCGTGGAATCAGAGACGGGGAATCTGAGGTGGGGAATCTGAGGCGGGGAATCAGGCGGGGATTCAGAGGGCGGAAAAGAGATGTGGGGAAAGAGAGGCAGGGAAAGAGGGGCGCAAATAGACGCAGGGAAAGAGAGGCGGGGTATCAGATGTGGGGAATCCGAGGCGGGGAATCCGAGGCGGGGAATCCGAGGCGGGGAATCAGAGGCGGGGAATCAGAGGCGGGGAATCAGAGGCGGGGAATCAGAGGCGGGGAATCAGAGGCGGGGAATCAGAGGCGTGGAATCAGAGGCGTGGAATCAGAGACGGGGAATCTGAGGCGGGGAATCTGAGGAGGGGAATCAGAAGCGGGGATTCAGAGGGGGGAATAGAGATGTGGGAATGGAGAGGCGGGGAAAGAGCCTGGGACTGAAGCAGGGAATCGGAGTCGGGGAATCAGAGTCGGGGAATCAGAGTCGGGGAATCAGAGTCGGGGAATCAGAGGCGGGGAATCAGAGGCGGGGAATCAGAGGCGGGGAATCAGAGGCGGGGAATCAGAGGCGGGGTATCAGAGGCGGGGAATCTGAGGTGGGGAATCAGAGGGTGGAAAAGAGATGTGGGGAAAGAGAGGCAGAGAAAGAGGCGTGGAAATAGACGCAGTGAAAGAGAGGAGGGGTATCAGATGCGGGGAATCCGAGGCGGGGAATCAGAGGCAGGAAAAGAGATGTGGGGAAAGAGAGGCCGGGAAAGAGGCACGGAAAGAGAGGTGGGAAATCAGAGGTGGGGAATCAGAGGCGGGGAATCAGAGGCGGGGAATCAGAGGCGGGGAATCAGAGGCTTGGACTCAGAGTGTATCAGAGGCGGAGAAAAGGCGGCGTGGAATCAGAGGTGGGGAATCAGAGGGCGGAAATGAGGTGTGGGAAAAGAGAGGCAGAGAAGGAGGCACGAAAATAGTGGCAGGGAAAGAGAGGCAGGGAATCAGAGGCGGGGAATCAGAGGCGGGGAATCAGAGGCGGGGAATCAGAGGCGGGGAATCAGAGGCGGGGAATCAGAGGCGGGGAATCAGAGGCGGGGAACCAGAGGCGGGGAACCAGAGGCGGGGAACCAGAGGCGGGGAACCAGAGGCGGGGAAAGAGATGTGGAGAAAGAGAGGCAGGGAAAGAGGCAAGGAAAGAGAGGCGGGGAAAGAGGCACGGAAAGAGAGGTGGGAAATCAGAGGCGGGGAATCAGAGGCGGGGAATCAGAGTCGTGGTATCAGAAGCGGGGAATTTGAGGTGGAGAATCTGAGGCGGGGAATCAGAGGCGTGGAATCAGAGGCAGGAAAAGAGATGTGCGGAAAGAGAGGCCGGGAAAGAGGAACGGAAAGAGAGGCGGGAAATCAGAGGCAAGGAATCAGAGGCGGGGAATCAGAGTCGTGGTATCAGAGGCAGGGAATCTGAGGCGGGGAATCAGAGGCTGGGAAAGAGATGTGGGAAAAGAGAGGCAGAGAAGGAGGCACAAAAATAGTGGCAGAGAAAGAGAGGCGGGGAATCAGGGGCGGGGAATCAGAAGCGGGGAATCAGAGGGCGGAAAAGAGATGTGGGGAAAGAGAAGCAGGGAAAGAGGCGCGGAAATAGACGCAGGGAAAGAGAGGCGGGGTATCAGATGTGGGGAATCCGAGGCGGGGAATCAGAGGCGGGGAAAGAGATGTGGGGAAAGAGAGGCAGGGAAAGAGGCAAGGAAATAGAGGTGGGGAATCAGAGGCGGGGAATCAGAGGCGGGGAATCATAGGCGGGGAATCAGAGGCGGGGAATTAGAGGTAAGGAATCTGAGGTGGTGAATCAAAGTCTGAGATTCAAAGGGGGTGAATCAGAGGGGGGAAAAGAGATGTGGGGAAATAGAAGCCGGGAAAGAGGCAGGGACGCTGAAACAGGGAATCGGAGGCAGGGAAACAGAGGCAGGGAATCAGAGTCGGAGAAACGGAGGTGGGGAATCAGAAGCGGAGAATCAGAGAGCGGAAAAGAGATGTGGGGAAAGAGAGGCAGAGAAAGAGGCGCGGAAATAGACGCAGGGAAAGAGAGGCAGGGTATCAGATGTGGGGGATCTGAGGCGGGGAATCAGAGGTGGGGAAAGAGTGGAGAAAGAGAGGCAGGGAAGGAGGCAAGGAAAGAGAGGCGGGGAAAGAGGCACGGAAAGAGAGGTGGGAAATCAGAGGCGGGGAATCTGAGGCAGGGAATCATAGGCTGGGAAAGAAATGTGGGAAAAGAGAGGCAGAGAAGGAGGCACAAAAATAGTGGCAGGGCAAGAGAGGCGGGGAATCAGGGGTGGGGAATCAGAGGCGGGGAATCAGAGGCGGGGAATCAGAGGCGGGGAATCAGAGGCGGGGAATCAGAGGCGGGGAAAGAGATGTGGGAAAAGAGAGGCAGAGAAGGAGGCACAAAAATAGTGGCAGGGAAAGAGAGGCGGGGAATCTGGGGCGGGGAATCAGAGGTGGGGAATCAGAGGCGGGGAATCAGAGGCGGGGAATCAGAGTCATGGTATCAGAGGCGGGGAATCAGAGGCGGAGAATCAGAGGCGGGGAATCAGAAGCGGGGAATCAGAGGGCGGAAAAGAGATGTGGGGAAAGAGAGGCAGGGAAAGAGGCGCGGAAATAGACGCAGGGAAAGAGAGGCGGGGTATCAGATGTGGGGAATCCGAGGCGGGGAATCCGAGGCGGGGAATCAGAGACGGGGAATCAGAGACGGGGAATCTGAGGCGGGGAATCAGAGGCGGGGAATCAGAGGCGTGGAATCAGAGACGGGGAATCTGAGGTGGGGAATCTGAGGCGGGGAATCAGGCGGGGATTCAGAGGCGGGGATTCAGAGGTGGGAAGAGAGATGTGGGAATGGAGAGGCGGGGAAAGAGCCAGGGACTGAAGCAGGGAATCGGAGTCGGGGAATCGGAGTCGGGGAATCAGAGTCGGGGAATCAGAGGCGGGGAATCAGAGGCGGGGAATCAGAGGCGGGGAATCAGAGGCGGGGAATCAGAGGCGGGGAATCAGAGGCGGGGAATCAGAGGCGGGGAATCAGAGGCGGGGAATCAGAGGCGGGGAATCAGAGGCGGGGAATCAGAGGCGGGGAATCAGAGGCGGGGAATCAGAGGAGGGGAACCAGAGGAGGGGAATCAGAGGCGGGGAATCAGAGGCGGGGAATCAGAGGCGGTGAATCAGAGGCGGGGAATCAGAGGCGGGGAATCAGAGGCGGGGAATCAGAGGCGGGGAATCAGAGGCAGGAAAAGAGATGTGGGGAAAGAGAGGCCGGGAAAGAGGCACGGAAAGAGAGGCGGGAAATCAGAGGCGGTGAATCAGAGGTGGGGAATCAGAGTCGTATAATCAGAGGCGGGGAATCTGAGGCGGGGAATCAGAGGCGGGGAATCAGAGGCGGGGAATCAGAGGCGGGGAATCAGAGGCGGGGAATCAGAGGCGGGGAAGCAGAGGCGGGGAAGCAGAGGCAGGGAATCTGAGGTGGGGAATCAGAGGCTGAGATTCAAAGGGGGAGAATCAGAAGGGGGAAAAGAAATGTAGGGAAAGAGAGGCATGGAAAGAGCCAGGGACTCTGAAGCAGGGAATCGGAGGCAGGGAAACAGAGTCGGAGAAACGGAGGCGGGGAATCAGAAGTGGGGAATCAGAGGGCGGAAAAGAGATGTGGGGAAAGAGAGGCAGGGAAAGAGGCGCGGAAATGGACGCAGGGAAAGAGAGGCGGGGAATCAGATGTGGGGAATTCAAGGCGGGGAATCAGAGGCGGGGAAAGAGATGTGGGGAAAGAGAGGCAGGGAAAGAGGCAAGGAAATAGAGGCGGGGAATCAGAGGTGGGGAATCAGAGGCGGGGAATCAGAGGCGGGGAAGCAGAGGCGGGGAAGCAGAGGCGGGGAAGCAGAGGCAGGGAATCTGAGGTGGGGAATCAGAGGCTGAGATTCAAAGGGGGAGAATCAGAAGGGGGAAAAGAAATGTAGGGAAAGAGAGGCATGGAAAGAGCCAGGGACTCTGAAGCAGGGAATCGGAGGCAGGGAAACAGAGTCGGAGAAACGGAGGCGGGGAATCAGAAGTGGGGAATCAGAGGGCGGAAAAGAGATGTGGGGAAAGAGAGGCAGGGAAAGAGGCGCGGAAATGGACGCAGGGAAAGAGAGGCGGGGTATCAGATGTGGGGAATTCAAGGCGGGGAATCAGAGGCGGGGAAAGAGATGTGGGGAAAGAGAGGCAGGGAAAGAGGCAAGGAAATAGAGGCGGGGAATCAGAGGTGGGGAATCAGAGGCGGGGAATCAGAGGCAGGGAATCTGAGGCGGGGAATCTGAGGCGGGGAATCAGAGGCGGGGAATTAGAGGTGGGGAATCTGAGGTGGTGAATCAAAGACTGAGTTTCAAAGGGGGTGAATCAGAGGGGGGAAATGAGATGTGGGAAGCGAGAAGCCGGGAAAGAGCCAGAGACTCTGAAGCAGGGAATCGGAGGCGGGGAAACAGAGGCAGGGAATCAGAGTCGGAGAAACGGAGGTGGGGAATCAGAAGCGGGGAATCAGAGGGCGGAAAAGAGATGTGGGGAAAGAGAGGCAGAGGAAGAGGCGTGGAAATAGACGCAGGGAAAGAGAGGCGGGGTATCAGATGTAGGGGATCTGAGGCGGGGAATCAGAGGTGGGGAATCAGGCGGGGATTCAGAGGGCGGAAAAGAGATGTGGGGAAAGAGAGGCAGGGAAAGAGGGGCGCAAATAGACGCAGGGAAAGAGAGGCGGGGTATCAGATGTGGGGAATCCGAGGCGGGGAATCCGAGGCGGGGAATCAGAGGCGGGGAATCAGAGGCGGGGAATCAGAGGCGGGGAATCAGAGGCGGGGAATCAGAGGCGTGGAATCAGAGGCGTGGAATCAGAGACGGGGAATCTGAGGCGGGGAATCTGAGGAGGGGAATCAGAAGCGGGGATTCAGAGGGGGGAATCAGAGGCGGGGAATCAGAGGCGTGGAATCAGAGGCGTGGAATCAGAGACGGGGAATCTGAGGCGGGGAATCTGAGGTGGGGAATCAGAGGGTGGAAAAGAGATGTGGGGAAAGAGAGGCAGAGAAAGAGGCATGGAAATAGACGCAGTGAAAGAGAGGAGGGGTATCAGATGCGGGGAATCCGAGGCAGGAAAAGAGATGTGGGGAAAGAGAGGCCGGGAAAGAGGCATGGAAAGAGAGGCGGGAAATCAGAGGCAGGGAATCAGAGGCGGGGAATCAGAGGCGGGGAATCAGAGGCGGGGAATCAGAGGCGGGGAATCAGAGGCGGGGAATCAGAGGCTTGGACTCAGAGGAGGTGTATCAGAGGCGGAGAAAAGGCGGCGTGGAATCAGAGGTGGGGAATCAGAGGGCGGAAATGAGGTGTGGGAAAAGAGAGGCAGAGAAGGAGGCACGAAAATAGTGGCAGGGAAAGAGAGGCAGGGAATCAGAGGCGGGGAATCAGAGGCGGGGAATCAGAGGCGGGGAATCAGAGGCGGGGAATCAGAGGCGGGGAACCAGAGGCGGGGAACCAGAGGCGGGGAACCAGAGGCGGGGAACCAGAGGCAGGGAAAGAGATGTGGAGAAAGAGAGGCAGGGAAAGAGGCAAGGAAAGAGAGGCGGGGAAAGAGGCACGGAAAGAGAGGTGGGAAATCAGAGTCGTGGTATCAGAAGCGGGGAATTTGAGGTGGAGAATCTGAGGCGGGGAATCAGAGGCATGGAATCCGAGGCGGGGAATCAGAGGCAGGAAAAGAGATGTGCGGAAAGAGAGGCTGGGAAAGAGGAACGGAAAGAGAGGCGGGAAATCAGAGGCAAGGAATCAGAGGCGGGGAATCAGAGTCGTGGTATCAGAGGCAGGGAATCTGAGGCGGGGAATCAGAGGCTGGGAAAGAGATGTGGGAAAAGAGAGGCAGAGAAGGAGGCACAAAAATAGTGGCAGAGAAAGAGAGGCGGGGAATCAGGGGCGGGGAATCAGAAGCGGGGAATCAGAGGGCGGAAAAGAGATGTGGGGAAAGAGAAGCAGGGAAAGAGGCGCGGAAATAGACGCAGGGAAAGAGAGGCGGGGTATCAGATGTGGGGAATCCGAGGCGGGGAATCAGAGGCGGGGAAAGAGATGTGGGGAAAGAGAGGCAGGGAAAGAGGCAAGGAAATAGAGGTGGGGAATCAGAGGCGGGGAATCAGAGGCGGGGATTCAGAGGGGGGGAATCAGAGGCGGGGAATCAGAGGCGGGGAATCAGAGGCGGGGAATCAGAGGAGGGGAATCATAGGCGGGGAATCAGAGGCGGGGAATTAGAGGTAAGGAATCTGAGGTGGTGAATCAAAGTCTGAGATTCAAAGGGGGTGAATCAGAGGGGGGAAAAGAGATGTGGGGAAATAGAAGCCGGGAAAGAGGCAGGGACGCTGAAACAGGGAATCGGAGGCAGGGAAACAGAGGCAGGGAATCAGAGTCGGAGAAACGGAGGTGGGGAATCAGAAGCGGAGAATCAGAGAGCGGAAAAGAGATGTGGGGAAAGAGAGGCAGAGAAAGAGGCGCGGAAATAGACGCAGGGAAAGAGAGGCAGGGTATCAGATGTGGGGGATCTGAGGCGGGGAATCAGAGGTGGGGAAAGAGTGGAGAAAGAGAGGCAGGGAAGGAGGCAAGGAAAGAGAGGCGGGGAAAGAGGCACGGAAAGAGAGGTGGGAAATCAGAGGCGGGGAATCTGAGGCAGGGAATCATAGGCTGGGAAAGAAATGTGGGAAAAGAGAGGCAGAGAAGGAGGCACAAAAATAGTGGCAGGGCAAGAGAGGCGGGGAATCAGGGGTGGGGAATCAGAGGCGGGGAATCAGAGGCGGGGAATCAGAGGCGGGGAATCAGAGGCGGGGAATCAGAGGCGGGGAAAGAGATGTGGGAAAAGAGAGGCAGAGAAGGAGGCACAAAAATAGTGGCAGGGAAAGAGAGGCGGGGAATCTGGGGCGGGGAATCAGAGGTGGGGAATCAGAGGCGGGGAATCAGAGGCGGGGAATCAGAGTCATGGTATCAGAGGCGGGGAATCAGAGGCGGAGAATCAGAGGCGGGGAATCAGAAGCGGGGAATCAGAGGGCGGAAAAGAGATGTGGGGAAAGAGAGGCAGGGAAAGAGGCGCGGAAATAGACGCAGGGAAAGAGAGGCGGGGTATCAGATGTGGGGAATCCGAGGCGGGGAATCCGAGGCGGGGAATCAGAGACGGGGAATCAGAGACGGGGAATCTGAGGCGGGGAATCAGAGGCGGGGAATCAGAGGCGTGGAATCAGAGACGGGGAATCTGAGGTGGGGAATCTGAGGCGGGGAATCAGGCGGGGATTCAGAGGCGGGGATTCAGAGGTGGGAAGAGAGATGTAGGAATGGAGAGGCGGGGAAAGAGCCAGGGACTGAAGCAGGGAATCGGAGTCGGGGAATCGGAGTCGGGGAATCAGAGTCGGGGAATCAGAGGCGGGGAATCAGAGGCGGGGAATCAGAGGCGGGGAATCAGAGGCGGGGAATCAGAGGCGGGGAATCAGAGGCGGGGAATCAGAGGCGGGGAATCAGAGGCGGGGAATCAGAGGCGGGGAATCAGAGGCGGGGAATCAGAGGCGGGGAATCAGAGGCGGGGAATCAGAGGAGGGGAATCAGAGGAGGGGAATCAGAGGCGGGGAATCAGAGGCGGGGAATCAGAGGCGGGGAATCAGAGGCGGGGAATTAGAGGCGGGGAATCAGAGGCGGGGAATCAGAGGCGGGGAATCAGAGGCGGGAAAAGAGATGTGGGGAAAGAGAGGCCGGGAAAGAGGCACGGAAAGAGAGGCGGGAAATCAGAGGCGGTGAATCAGAGGTGGGGAATCAGAGTCGTATAATCAGAGGCGGGGAATCTGAGGCGGGGAATCAGAGGCGGGGAATCAGAGGCGGGGAATCAGAGGCGGGGAATCAGAGGCGGGGAATCAGAGGCGGGGAAGCAGAGGCGGGGAAGCAGAGGCGGGGAAGCAGAGGCGGGGAAGCAGAGGCAGGGAATCTGAGGTGGGGAATCAGAGGCTGAGATTCAAAGGGGGAGAATCAGAAGGGGGAAAAGAAATGTAGGGAAAGAGAGGCATGGAAAGAGCCAGGGACTCTGAAGCAGGGAATCGGAGGCAGGGAAACAGAGTCGGAGAAACGGAGGCGGGGAATCAGAAGTGGGGAATCAGAGGGCGGAAAAGAGATGTGGGGAAAGAGAGGCAGGGAAAGAGGCGCGGAAATGGACGCAGGGAAAGAGAGGCGGGGTATCAGATGTGGGGAATTCAAGGCGGGGAATCAGAGGCGGGGAAAGAGATGTGGGGAAAGAGAGGCAGGGAAAGAGGCAAGGAAATAGAGGCGGGGAATCAGAGGTGGGGAATCAGAGGCGGGGAATCAGAGGCAGGGAATCTGAGGCGGGGAATCTGAGGCGGGGAATCAGAGGCGGGGAATTAGAGGTGGGGAATCTGAGGTGGTGAATCA
This sequence comes from Narcine bancroftii, assembly GCF_036971445.1. Lineage (NCBI taxonomy): Eukaryota > Metazoa > Chordata > Chondrichthyes > Torpediniformes > Narcinidae > Narcine > Narcine bancroftii. The sequence goes on from NW_027211968.1 coordinate 130,164, forward strand.
AAGACTGAGTTTCAAAGGGGGTGAATCAGAGGGGGGAAATGAGATGTGGGAAGCGAGAAGCCGGGAAAGAGCCAGAGATTCTGAAGCAGGGAATCGGAGGCGGGGAAACAGAGGCAGGGAATCAGAGTCGGAGAAACGGAGGTGGGGAATCAGAAGCGGGGAATCAGAGGGCGGAAAAGAGATGTGGGGAAAGAGAGGCAGAGGAAGAGGCGTGGAAATAGACGCAGGGAAAGAGAGGCGGGGTATCAGATGTGGGGGATCTGAGGCGGGGAATCAGAGGTGGGGAAAGAGATGTGGAGAAAGAGAGGCAGGGAAAGAGGCACGGAAAGAGAGGTGGGAAATCAGAGGCGGGGATTCAGAGGCGGGGAATCGGAGTCGTGGTATCAGAAGCGGGGAATTTGAGGTGGAGAATCTGAGGCGGGGAATCAGAGGCGTGGAATCCGAGGCGTGGAATCAGAGGCAGGAAAAGAGATGTGCGGAAAGAGAGGCCGGGAAAGAGGAACGGAAAGAGAGGCGGGAAATCAGAGGCAAGGAATCAGAGGCGGGGAATCAGAGTCGTGGTATCAGAGGCAGGGAATCTGAGGCGGGGAATCAGAGGCTGGGAAAGAGATGTGGGAAAAGAGAGGCAGAGAAGGAGGCACAAAAATAGTGGCAGAAAAAGAGAGGCGGGGAATCAGGGGCGGGGAATCAGAAGCGGGGAATCAGAGGGCGGAAAAGAGATGTGGGGAAAGAGAAGCAGGGAAAGAGGCGCGGAAATAGACGCAGGGAAAGAGAGGCGGGGTATCAGATGTGGGGAATCCGAGGCGGGGAATCAGAGGCGGGGAAAGAGATGTGGGGAAAGAGAGGCAGGGAAAGAGGCAAGGAAATAGAGGTGGGGAATCAGAGGCGGGGAATCAGAGGCGGGGATTCAGAGGGGGGGAATCAGAGGCGGGGAATCAGAGGCGGGGAATCAGAGGCGAGGAATCAGAGGCGGGGAATCATAGGCGGGGAATCAGAGGCGGGGAATTAGAGGTAAGGAATCTGAGGTGGTGAATCAAAGGCTGAGATTCAAAGGGGGTGAATCAGAGGGGGGAAAAGAGATGTGGGGAAATAGAAGCCGGGAAAGAGGCAGGGACGCTGAAACAGGGAATCGGAGGCAGGGAAACAGAGGCAGGGAATCAGAGTCGGAGAAACGGAGGTGGGGAATCAGAAGCGAAGAATCAGAGAGCGGAAAAGAGATGTGGGGAAAGAGAGGCAGAGAAAGAGGCGCGGAAATAGACGCAGGGAAAGAGAGGCAGGGTATCAGATGTGGGGGATCTGAGGCGGGGAATCAGAGGTGGGGAAAGAGTGGAGAAAGAGAGGCAGGGAAGGAGGCAAGGAAAGAGAGGCGGGGAAAGAGGCACGGAAAGAGAGGTGGGAAATCAGAGGCGGGGAATCTGAGGCAGGGAATCATAGGCTGGGAAAGAGATGTGGGAAAAGAGAGGCAGAGAAGGAGGCACAAAAATAGTGGCAGGGAAAGAGAGGCGGGGAATCAGGGGCGGGGAATCAGAGACGGGGAATCTGAGGCGGGGAATCAGAGGCGGGGAATCAGAGGCGTGGAATCAGAGACGGGGATTCAGAGGTGGGAAGAGAGATGTGGGAATGGAGAGGCGGGGAAAGAGCCAGGGACTGAAGCAGGGAATCGGAGTCGGGGAATCGGAGTCGGGGAATCGGAGTCGGGGAATCAGAGGCGGGGAATCAGAGGCGGGGAATCAGAGGCGGGGAATCAGAGGCGGGGAATCAGAGGCGGGGAATCAGAGGCGGGGAATCAGAGGCGGGGAATCAGAGGAGGGGAATCAGAGGAGGGGAATCAGAGGCGGGGAATCAGAGGCGGGGAATCAGAGGCGGGGAATCAGAGGCGGGGAATCAGAGGCGGGGAATCAGAGGAGGGGAATCAGAGGCGGGGAATCAGAGGCGGGAAATCAGAGGCGGTGAATCAGAGGTGGGGAATCAGAGTCATATAATCAGAGGCGGGGAATCTGAGGTGGGGAAACAGAGGCGGGGAATCAGAGGCGGGGAATCAGAGGCGGGGAATCAGAGGCGGGGAATCAGAGGCGGGGAATCAGAGGCGGGGAATCAGAGGCGGGGAAGCAGAGGCGGGGAAGCAGAGGCGGGGAAGCAGAGGTAGGGAATCTGAGGTGGGGAATCAGAGGCTGAGATTCAAAGGGGGAGAATCAGAAGGGGGAAAAGAAATGTAGGGAAAGAGAGGCATGGAAAGAGCCAGGGACTCTGAAGCAGGGAATCGGAGGCAGGGAAACAGAGTCGGAGAAACGGATGCGGGGAATCAGAAGTGGGGAATCAGAGGGCGGAAAAGAGATGTGGGGAAAGAGAGGCAGGGAAAGAGGCGCGGAAATGGACGCAGGGAAAGAGAGGCGGGGAATCAGATGTGGGGAATTCAAGGCGGGGAATCAGAGGCGGGGAAAGAGATGTGGGGAAAGAGAGGCAGGGAAAGAGGCAAGGAAATAGAGGCGGGGAATCAGAGGTGGGGAATCAGAGGCGGGGAATCAGAGGCGGGGAAGCAGAGGCGGGGAAGCAGAGGCGGGGAAGCAGAGGCAGGGAATCTGAGGTGGGGAATCAGAGGCTGAGATTCAAAGGGGGAGAATCAGAAGGGGGAAAAGAAATGTAGGGAAAGAGAGGCATGGAAAGAGCCAGGGACTCTGAAGCAGGGAATCGGAGGCAGGGAAACAGAGTCGGAGAAACGGAGGCGGGGAATCAGAAGTGGGGAATCAGAGGGCGGAAAAGAGATGTGGGGAAAGAGAGGCAGGGAAAGAGGCAAGGAAATAGAGGCGGGGAATCAGAGGTGGGGAATCAGAGGCGGGGAATCAGAGGCAGGGAATCTGAGGCGGGGAATCAGAGGCGTGGAATCAGAGGGGGGAATAGAGATGTGGGAAAAGAGAGGCGGTGAAAGGGAGGCGGGGAAAGAGTCAGAGACTCTGAAGCAGGGAATCGGAGGCAGGGAATCGGAGTCGGGGAATCAGAGTCGGGGAATCAGAGGTGGGGAATCAGAGGCGGGGAATCAGAGGAGGGAATCAGAGGCGGGAATCAGAGACGGGGAATCAGAGGCGTGGAATCAGAGGCGGAGAATCAGAGGCGGAGAATCAGAGGCGGGGAATCTGAGGCGGGGAATCTGAGGCGGGGAATCAGAGGCGTGGAATCAGAGGGGGGAATAGAGATGTGGGAAAAGAGAGGCGGTGAAAGGGAGGCGGGGAAAGAGTCAGAGACTCTGAAGCAGGGAATCGGAGGCAGGGAATCGGAGGCAGGGAAACAGAGGAAGGGAATCAGAGTCGGAGAAATGGTGGCAGGGAATCAGAAGCGGGGAATCAGAGTCGTATTATCTGAGGTGGGGAATCTGAGGCGGGGAATCAGAGGCGGGGAATCAGAGGCGGGGAATCAGAGGCGGGGAATCAGAGGCGGGGAATCAGAGGCGGGGAATCAGAGGCGGGGAATCAGAGGCGGGGAATCAGAGGCGGGGAATCAGAGGCGGGGAATCAGAGGCGGGGAATCAGAGGCGGGGAAGCAGAGGCGGGGAAGCAGAGGCGGGGAAGCAGAGGCGGGGAATCAGAGGCGGGGAATCTGAGGTGGGGATTCTGAGGTGGGGAATCAGAGGCTGAGATTCAAAGGGGGAGAATCAGAAGGGGGAAAAGAAATGTAGGGAAAGAGAGGCATGGAAAGAGCCAGGGACTCTGAAGCAGGGAATCGGAGACAGGGAAACAGAGTCGGAGAAACAGAGGCGGGGAATCAGAGGGCGGAAAAGAGATGTGGGGAAAGAGAGGCAGGGAAAGAGGCGCGGAAATAGACGCAGGGAAAGAGAGGCGGGGTATCAGATGTGGGGAATTCAAGGCGGGGAATCAGAGGCGGGGAAAGAGATGTGGGGAAAGAGAGGCAGGGAAAGAGGCAAGGAAATAGAGGCGGGGAATCAGAGGTGGGGAATCAGAGGCAGGGAATCAGAAGCAGGGAATCATAGGCGGGGAATCAGAGGCGGGGAATCTGAGGCGGGGAATCAGAGGCATGGAATCAGATGGGGGAATAGAGATGTGGGAAAAGAGAGGCGGCGAAAGGGAGGCGGGGAAAGAGTCAGAGACTCTGAAGCAGGGAATCGGAGTCGGGGAATCAGAGTCGGGGAATCAGAGGCGGGGAAGCAGAGGCGGGGAAGCAGAGGCGGGGAAGCAGAGGCGGGGAAGCAGAGGCGGGGAATCAGAGGCGGGGAATCTGAGGTGGGGATTCTGAGGTGGGGAATCAGAGGCTGAGATTCAAAGGGGGAGAATCAGAAGGGGGAAAAGAAATGTAGGGAAAGAGAGGCATGGAAAGAGCCAGGGACTCTGAAGCAGGGAATCGGAGGCAGGGAAACAGAGTCGGAGAAACAGAGGCGGGGAATCAGAGGGCGGAAAAGAGATGTGGGGAAAGAGAGGCAGGGAAAGAGGCGCGGAAATGGACGCAGGGAAAGAGAGGCGGGGTATCAGATGTGGGGAATTCAAGGCGGGGAATCAGAGGCGGGGAAAGAGATGTGGGGAAAGAGAGGCAGGGAAAGAGGCAAGGAAATTGAGGCGGGGAATCAGAGGTGGGGAATCAGAGGCAGGGAATCAGAAGCAGGGAATCATAGGCGGGGAATCAGAGTCGGGGAATTTGAGGCGGGGAATCTGAGGCGGGGAATCAGAGGCATGGAATCAGATGGGGGAATAGAGATGTGGGAAAAGTGAGGCGGCGAAAGGGAGGCGGGGAAAGAGTCAGAGACTCTGAAGCAGGGAATCGGAGTCGGGGAATCAGAGTCGGGGAATCAGAGTCGGGGAATCAGAGGCGGGGAATCAGAGGCGGGGAATCAGAGGCGGGGAATCAGAGGCGGGGAATCAGAGGCGGGGAATCAGAGGCGGGGAATCAGAGGCGGGGAAACAGAGGCGGGGAATCAGAGGCGGAGAATCAGAGGCGGGGAATCAGAAGCGGGGAATCAGAAGCGGGGAATCAGATGGGGGAATAGAGATGTGGGAAAAGAGAGGCGGCGAAAGGGAGGCGGGGAAAGAGTCAGAGACTCTTAAGCAGGGAATCGGAGTCGGGGAATCAGAGTCGGGGAATCAGAGGCGGAGAATCAGATGCGGAGAATCAGAGGCGGGGAATCAGAGGCGGGGAATCAGTGGGCGGAAATGAGATGTGGGGAAAGAAGGGCAGGGAAAGAGCCAGGGAAAGAGCCAGGGACTCTGAAGCAGGGAATCGGAGGCAGGGAATCGGAGGCAGGGAAACAGAGGAAGGGAATCAGAGTCGGAGAAATGGTGGCGGGGAATCAGAAGCGGGGAATCAGAGTCGTATTATCTGAGGTGGGGAATCTGAGGTGGGGAATCAGAGGCGGGGAAAGAGATGTGGGAAAAGAGAGGCAGAGAAGGAGGCACGAAAATAGTGGCAGTGAAAGAGAGGCGGGGAATCAGAGGCGGGGAATCAGAGGCGGGGAATCAGAGGCGGGGAATCAGAGGCGGGGAATCAGAGGCGGGGAATCAGAGGCGGGGAATCAGAGGCGGGGAATCAGAGGCGGGGAAGCAGAGGCGGGGAAGCAGAGGCGGGGAATCAGAGGCGGGGAATCAGAGGCGGGGAATCAGAGGCGGGGAATCAGAGGCGGGGAATCAGAGGCGGGGAATCAGAGGCGGGGAATCAGAGGCGGGGAATCAGAGGCGGGGAATCAGAGGCGGGGAATCAGAGGAGGGGAATCAGAGGCGGGGAATCAGAGGCGGGGAATCAGAGGCGGGGAATCAGAGGCAGGAAAAGAGATGTGGGGAAAGAGAGGCCGGGAAAGAGGCACGGAAAGAGAGGCGGGAAATCAGAGGCGGTGAATCAGAGGTGGGGAATCAGAGTCGTATAATCAGAGGCGGGGAATCAGAGGCTTGGACTCAGAGGAGGTGTATCAGAGGCGGAGAAAAGGCGGCGTGGAATCAGAGGTGGGGAATCAGAGGGCGGAAATGAGATGTGGGAAAAGAGAGGCAGAGAAGGAGGCACGAAAATAGTGGCAGGGAAAGAGAGGCAGGGAATCAGAGGCGGGGAATCAGAGGCAGGGAATCAGAGGCGGGGAATCAGAGGGCGGAAAAGAGATGTGGGGAAAGAGAGGCAGAGAAAGAGGCGTGGAAATAGACGCAGGGAAAGAGAGGCGGGGTATCAGATGTGGGGGATCCGAGGCGGGGAATCAGAGGTGGGGAAAGAGATGTGGAGAAAGAGAGGCAGGGAAAGAGGCAAGGAAAGAGAGGCGGGGAAAGAGGCACGGAAAGAGAGGTGGGAAATGAGAGGCGGGGAATCAGAGGTGGAGAATCTGAGGCGGGGAATCAGAGGCAGGAAAAGAGATGTGGGGAAAGAGAGGCCGGGAAAGAGGCACGGAAAGAGAGGCGGGAAATCAGAGGCGAGGAATCAGAGGCGGGGAATCAGAGTCGTGGTTTCAGAGGCGGGGAATCAGAGGCGGGGAATCAGCGGCGGGGAATCAGCGGCGGGGAATCAGAGGCGGGGAATCAGAGGCGGGGAATCAGAGGCGGGGAATCAGAGGCGGGGAATCAGAGGCGGGGAATCAGAGGCGGGGAATCAGAGGCGGGGAATCAGAGGGCGGAAAAGAGATGTGGGGAAAGAGAGGCAGAGAAAGAGGCGTGGAAATAGACGCAGGGAAAGAGAGGCAGGGTATCAGATGTGGGGGATCCGAGGCGGGGAATCAGAGGTGGGGAAAGAGATGTGGAGAAAGAGAGGCAGGGAAAGAGGCAAGGAAAGAGAGGCGGGGAAAGAGGCACGGAAAGAGAGGTGGGAAATGAGAGGCGGGGAATCAGAGGCGGGGAATCAGAGTCGTGGTATCAGAAGCGGGGAATTTGAGGTGGAGAATCTGAGGCGGGGAATCAGAGGCGTGGAATCCGAGGCGGGGAATCAGAGGCAGGAAAAGAGATGTGGGGAAAGAGAGGCCGGGAAAGAGGCACGGAAAGAGAGGCGGGAAATCAGAGGCGGGGAATCAGAGGCGGGGAAAGAGATGTGGGAAAAGAGAGGCGGGGAAAGAGGCGCGGAAATAGACGCAGGGAAAGAGAGGCGGGGTATCAGATGTGGGGAATCCGAGGCGGGGAATCAGAGGCGGGGAAAGAGATGTGGGGAAAGAGAGGCAGGGAAAGAGGCGCGGAAATAGACGCAGGGAAAGAGAGGCGGGGTATCAGATGTGGGGAATCTGAGGTGGAAAATCTGAGGCGGGGAATCAGAGGCGTGGAATCCGAGGCGGGGCATCAGAGGCAGGAAAAGAGATGTGGGGAAAGAGAGGCCGGGAAAGAGGCACGGAAAGAGAGGCAGGAAATCAGAGGCGGTGAATCACAGGCGGGGAATCAGAGGCGGGGAATCAGAGTCGTATTATCTGAGGCGGGGAATCGGAGGCAGGGAATCAGAGGCGGGGAAAGAGATGTGGGAAAAGAGAGGCAGAGAAGGAGGCACGAAAATAGTGGCAGGGAAAGAGAGGCAGGGAATCAGAGGCGGGGAATCAGAGGCGGGGAATCAGAGGCGGGGAATCAGAGGCGGGGAATCAGAGGCGGGGAATCAGAGGCGGGGAATCAGAGGCGGGGAATCAGAGGCGGGAAATCAGAGGCGGGGAATCAGAGGCGGGGAATCAGAGGCGGGGAAGCAGAGGCGGGGAAGCAGAGGCGGGGAAGCAGAGGCGGGGAAGCAGACGCGGGGAAGCAGAGGCGGGGAAGCAGAGGCGGGGAATCAGAGGCGGGGAATTTGAGGTGGGGATTCTGAGGTGGGAAATCAGAGGCTGAGATTGAAAGGGGGAGAATCAGAAGGGGGAAAAGAAATGTGGGGAAAGAGAGGCATGGAAAGAGCCAGGGACTCTGAAGCAGGGAATCGGAGGCAGGGAAACAGAGTCGGAGAAACGGAGGCGGGGAATCAGAAGCGGGGAATCAGAGGGTGGAAAAGAGATGTGGGGAAAGAGAGGCAGGGAAAGAGGCGCGGAAATAGACGCAGGGAAAGAGAGGCGGAGTATCAGATGTGGGGAATTCAAGGCGGGGAATCAGAGGCGGGGAAAGAGATGTGGGGAAAGAGATGTGGGGAAAGAGAGGCAGGGAAAGAGGCAAGGAAATAGAGGTGGGGAATCAGAGGCAGGGAATCAGAGGCGGGGAATTTGAGGTGGGGATTCTGAGGTGGGAAATCAGAGGCTGAGATTGAAAGGGGGAGAATCAGAAGGGGGAAAAGAAATGTGGGGAAAGAGAGGCATGGAAAGAGCCAGGGACTCTGAAGCAGGGAATCGGAGGCAGGGAAACAGAGTCGGAGAAACGGAGGCGGGGAATCAGAAGCGGGGAATCAGAGGGTGGAAAAGAGATGTGGGGAAAGAGAGGCAGGGAAAGAGGCGCGGAAATAGACGCAGGGAAAGAGAGGCGGAGTATCAGATGTGGGGAATTCAAGGCGGGGAATCAGAGGCGGGGAAAGAGATGTGGGGAAAGAGAGGCAGGGAAAGACGCAAGGAAATAGAGGTGGGGAATCAGAGGCAGGGAATCAGACGCGGAGAATCAGAGGCAGGGAATCTGAGGCGGGGAATCTGAGGTGGGGAATCTGAGGCGGGGAATCAGAGGCGTGGAATCAGAGGGGGGAATAGAGATGTGGGAAAAGAGAGGCGGCGAAAGGGAGGCGGGGAAAGTGTCAGAGACTCTGAAGCAGGGAATCGGAGTCGGGGAATCAGAGTCGGGGAATCAGAGTCGGGGAATCAGTGTCGGGGAATTAGAGTCGGGGAATCAGAGGTGGGGAATCAGAGGCGGGGTATCAGAGTCGGGGAATCAGAGGCGGAGAATCAGAGGCGGGGAATCAGAGGAAGGGAATCAGAGGCAGGGAATCAGAGGCGGGGAATCAGAGGCGGGGAATCAGAGGCGGAGAATCAGAGGCGGGGAATCAGAGTCGGGGAATCAGAGGAAGGGAATCAGAGGCAGGGAATCAGAGGCGGGGAATCAGAGGCGGGGAATCAGAGGCGGAGAATCAGAGGCGGGGAATCAGAGGCGGGGAATCAGTGGGCGGAAATGAGATGTGGGAAAAGAGAGGCAGAGAAAGAGGCACGAAAATAGTGGCAGGGAAAGAGAGGCGGGGAATCAGAGGCGGGGAACCACAGGCGGGGAATCAGAGGCTGAAATTAAAAGGGGGTGAATCAGAGGGGGGAAAAGAGATGTGGGGAAACAAGGGCAGGGAAAGAGCCAGGGAAAGAGCCAGGGACTCTGAAGCAGGGAATCGGAGGCAGGGAAACAGAGGAAGGGAATCAGAGTCGGAGAAATATAGGCGGGGAATCAGAAGCGGGGAATCAGAGGCGGGGAAGCAGAGGCGGGGAATCAGAGGCGGGGAATCAGAGGCGGGGAATCTGAGGTGGGGATTCTGAGGCAGGGAATCTGAGGTGGGGAATCTGAGGTGGGGAATCCGAGGCTGAGATTCAAAGGGGGAGAATCAGAAGGGGGAAAAGATATGTAGGGAAAGAGAGGCATGGAAGGAGCCAGGGACTCTGAAGCAGGTAATCGGAGGCAGGTAAACAGCGTCGGAGAACGGAGGCGGGGAATCAGAAGCGGGGAATCAGAGGGCGGAAAATAGATGTGGGGAAAGAGAGGCAGGGAAAGAGGCGCGGAAATAGACGCAGGGAAAGAGAGGCGGGGTATCAGATGTGGGGAATTCAAGGCGGGGAAAGAGATGTGGGGAAAGAGAGGCAGGGAAAGAGGCAAGGAAATAGAGGCGGGGAATCAGAGGTGGGGATTCAGAGGCAGGGAATCAGAGGGGGGGAATCAGAGGCAGGGAATCTGAGGCAGGGAATCTGAGGTGGGGAATCTGAGTCGGGGAATCAGAGGCGTGGAATCAGAGGGGGGAATAGAGATGTGGGAAAAGAGAGGCGGCGAAAGGGAGGCGGGGAAAGAGTCAGAGACTCTGAAGCAGGGAATCGGAGTCGGGGAATCAGAGGTGGGGAATCAGAGGCGGGGAATCAGAGGCGGGGAATCAGAGGCAGAGAATCAGAGGCGGGGAATCAGAGGCGGGGAATCAGAGGCGGGGAATCAGTGGGCGGAAATGAGATGTGGGAAAAGAGAGGCAGAGAAAGAGGCACGAAAATAGTGGCAGGGAAAGAGAGGCGGGGAATCAGAGGCGGGGAATCAGAGGCGGGGAATCAGAGGCGGGGAATCAGAGGCTGAAATTAAAAGGGGGTGAATCAGAGGGGGGAAAAGAGATGTGGGGAAAGAGAGGCAGAGAAAGAGGCGTGGAAATAGACGCAGGGAAAGAGAGGCGGGGTATCAGATGTGGGGGATCCGAGGCGGGGAATCAGAGGTGGGGAAAGAGATGTGGAGAAAGAGAGGCAGGGAAAGAGGCAAGGTAAGAGAGGCGGGGAAAGAGGCACGGAAAGAGAGGTGGGAAATGAGAGGCGGGGAATCAGAGTCGTATTATCTGAGGTGGGGAATCTGAGGCGGGGAATCAGAGGCGGGGAAAGAGATGTGGGAAAATAGAGGCAGAGAATGAGGCACGAAAATAGTGGCAGGGAAAGAGAGGCAGGGAATCAGAGGCGGGGAATCAGAGGCGGGGAATCAGAGGCGGGGAATCAGAGGCGGGGAATCAGAGGCGGGGAAGCAGAGGCGGGGAATCAGAGGCGGGGAATCAGAGGGGGGAATAGAGATGTGGGAAAAGAGAGGCGGCGAAAGGGAGGCGGGGAAAGAGTCAGAGACACTGAAGCAGGGAATCGGAGTCGGAGAAATGGAGGCGGGGAATCAGAGGCGGGGAATCAGAGGCAGGGAATCAGAGGCAGGGAATCAGAGGCGGAGAATCAGAGGCGGGGAATCAGAGGCGGGGAATCAGAGGCGGGGAATCAGAGGCGGGGAATCAGAGTCGGGGAATCAGAGTCGGGGAATCAGAGGCGGGGAATTTGAGGTGGGGATTCTGAGGTGGGAAATCAGAGGCTGAGATTGAAAGGGGGAGAATCAGAAGGGGGAAAAGAAATGTGGGGAAAGAGAGGCATGGAAAGAGCCAGGGACTCTGAAGCAGGGAATCAGAGGCAGGGAAACAGAGTCGGAGAAACGGAGGCGGGGAATCAGAAGCGGGGAATCAGAGGGTGGAAAAGAGATGTGGGGAAAGAGAGGCAGGGAAAGAGGCGCGGAAATAGACGCAGGGAAAGAGAGGCGGAGTATCAGATGTGGGGAATTCAAGGCGGGGAATCAGAGGCGGGGAAAGAGATGTGGGGAAAGAGATGTGGGGAAAGAGAGGCAGGGAAAGAGGCAAGGAAATAGAGGTGGGGAATCAGAGGCAGGGAATCAGAGGCGGGGAATTTGAGGTGGGGATTCTGAGGTGGGAAATCAGAGGCTGAGATTGAAAGGGGGAGAATCAGAAGGGGGAAAAGAAATGTGGGGAAAGAGAGGCATGGAAAGAGCCAGGGACTCTGAAGCAGGGAATCGGAGGCAGGGAAACAGAGTCGGAGAAACGGAGGCGGGGAATCAGAAGCGGGGAATCAGAGGGTGGAAAAGAGATGTGGGGAAAGAGAGGCAGGGAAAGAGGCGCGGAAATAGACGCAGGGAAAGAGAGGCGGAGTATCAGATGTGGGGAATTCAAGGCGGGGAATCAGAGGCGGGGAAAGAGATGTGGGGAAAGAGAGGCGGCGAAAGGGAGGCGGGGAAAGTGTCAGAGACTCTGAAGCAGGGAATCGGAGTCGGGGAATCAGAGTCGGGGAATCAGAGTCGGGGAATCAGTGTCGGGGAATTAGAGTCGGGGAATCAGAGGTGGGGAATCAGAGGCGGGGAATCAGAGTCGGGGAATCAGAGGAAGGGAATCAGAGGCAGGGAATCAGAGGCGGGGAATCAGAGGCGGGGAATCAGAGGCGGAGAATCAGAGGCGGGGAATCAGTGGGCGGAAATGAGATGTGGGAAAAGAGAGGCAGAGAAAGAGGCACGAAAATAGTGGCAGGGAAAGAGAGGCGGGGAATCAGAGGCGGGGAACCACAGGCGGGGAATCAGAGGCTGAAATTAAAAGGGGGTGAATCAGAGGGGGGAAAAGAGATGTGGGGAAACAAGGGCAGGGAAAGAGCCAGGGAAAGAGCCAGGGACTCTGAAGCAGGGAATCGGAGGCAGGGAAACAGAGGAAGGGAATCAGAGTCGGAGAAATATAGGCGGGGAATCAGAGGCGGGGAATCAGAGGCGGGGAAGCAGAGGCGGAAAAGCAGAGGCGGGGAAGCAGAGGCGGGGAATCAGAGGCGGGGAATCAGAGGCGGGGAATCTGAGGTGGGGATTCTGAGGCAGGGAATCTGAGGTGGGGAATCTGAGGTGGGGAATCCGAGGCTGAGATTCAAAGGGGGAGAATCAGAAGGGGGAAAAGATATGTAGGGAAAGAGAGGCATGGAAGGAGCCAGGGACTCTGAAGCAGGTAATCGGAGGCAGGTAAACAGCGTCGGAGAACGGAGGCGGGGAATCAGAAGCGGGGAATCAGAGGGCGGAAAATAGATGTGGGGAAAGAGAGGCAGGGAAAGAGGCGCGGAAATAGACGCAGGGAAAGAGAGGCGGGGTATCAGATGTGGGGAATTCAAGGCGGGGAAAGAGATGTGGGGAAAGAGAGGCAGGGAAAGAGGCAAGGAAATAGAGGCGGGGAATCAGAGGTGGGGATTCAGAGGCAGGGAATCTGAGGCAGGGAATCTGAGGTGGGGAATCTGAGTCGGGGAATCAGAGGCGTGGAATCAGAGGGGGGAATAGAGATGTGGGAAAAGAGAGGCGGCGAAAGGGAGGCGGGGAAAGAGTCAGAGACTCTGAAGCAGGGAATCGGAGTCGGGGAATCAGAGGTGGGGAAAGAGATGTGGGAAAAGAGAGGCAGAGAAGGAGGCACGAAAATAGTGGCAGGGAAAGAGAGGCAGGGAATCAGAGGCGGGGAATCAGAGGCGGGGAATCAGAGGCGGGGAATCAGAGGCGGGGAAGCAGAGGCGGGGAAGCAGAGGCGGGGAAGCAGAGGCGGGGAAGCAGAGGCGGGGAAGCAGAGGCGGGGAAGCAGAGGCGGGGAATTTGAGGTGGGGATTCTGAGGTGGGAAATCAGAGGCTGAGATTGAAAGGGGGAGAATCAGAAGGGGGAAAAGAAATGTGGGGAAAGAGAGGCATGGAAAGAGCCAGGGACTCTGAAGCAGGGAATCGGAGGCAGGGAAACAGAGTCGGAGAAACGGAGGCGGGGAATCAGAAGCGGGGAATCAGAGGGTGGAAAAGAGATGTGGGGAAAGAGAGGCAGGGAAAGAGGCGCGGAAATAGACGCAGGGAAAGAGAGGCGGAGTATCAGATGTGGGGAATTCAAGGCGGGGAATCAGAGGCGGGGAAAGAGATGTGGGGAAAGAGAGGCAGGGAAAGAGGCAAGGAAATAGAGGTGGGGAATCAGAGGCAGGGAATCAGAGGCGGAGATCCAGAGGCAGGGAATCTGAGGCGGCGAATCTGAGGCGGGGAATCAGAGGCGTGGAATCAGAGGGGGGAATAGAGATGTGGGAAAAGAGAGGCGGCGAAAGGGAGGCGGGGAAAGAGTCAGAGACTCTGAAACAGGGAATCTGAGTCGGGGAATCAGAGGCGGGGAATCAGAGGCGGGGAATCAGAGGCGGGGAATCAGAGGCGGGGAATCAGAGGCGGGGAAAGAGATGTGGGAAAAGAGAGGCAGAGAAGGAGGCACAAAAATAGTGGCAGGGAAAGAGAGGCGGGGAATCTGGGGTGGGGAATCAGAGGTGGGGAATCAGAGGCGGGGAATCAGAGGCGGGGAATCAGAGGTGGGGAATCAGAGTCGGGGAATCAGAGGCAGGGAATCAGAGGCGGAGAATCAGAGGTGGATAATCAGAGGCGAGGAATCAGAGGCGGGGAATCAGTGGGCGGAAATGAGATGTGGGAAAAGAGAGGCAGAGAAAGAGGCAAGAAAATAGTGGCAGGGAAAGAGAGGCGGGGAATCAGAGGCGGGGAATCAGAGGCGGGGAATCAGAGGCGGGGAATCAGGGGCGGGGAATCAGAGGCGGGGAATCAGAGGCGGGGAATCAGAGGCGGGGAATCAGAGGCGGGGAATCAGAGGCGGGAAAACAGAGGCGGGGAATCAGAGGCGTGGAACCAGAGGCGGGGAATCAGAGGCAGGAAAAGAGATGTGGGGAAAGAGAGGCACGGAAAGAGAGGCGGGAAATCAGAGGTGGGGAATCAGAGGCGGGGAATCAGAGGCGGGGAATCAGAGGCGGGGAATCAGAGGCGGGGAATCAGAGGCGGGGAATCAGGGGCGGGGAATCAGAGGCGGGAAAACAGAGGCGGGGAATCAGAGGCGTGGAACCAGAGGCGGGGAATCAGAGGCAGGAAAAGAGATGTGGGGAAAGAGAGGCACGGAAAGAGAGGCGGGAAATCAGAGGTGGGGAATCAGAGGCGGGGAATCAGAGGCGGGGAATCAGAGGCGGGGAATCAGAGGCGGGGAATCAGAGGCGGGGAATCAGGGGCGGGGAATCAGAGGCGGGGAATCAGAGGCGGGGAATCAGAGGCGGGGAATCAGAGGCGGGGAATCAGAGGCGGGAAAACAGAGGCGGGGAATCAGAGGCGTGGAACCAGAGGCGGGGAATCAGAGGCAGGAAAAGAGATGTGGGGAAAGAGAGGCACGGAAAGAGAGGCGGGAAATCAGAGGTGGGGAATCAGAGGCGGGGAATCAGAGGCGGGGAATCAGAGGCGGGGAATCAGAGGCGGGGAATCAGAGGCGGGGAATCAGAGGCGGGGAATCAGGGGCGGGGAATCAGGGGCGGGGAATCAGGGGCGGGGAATCAGAGGCGGGGAATCAGAGGCGGGGAATCAGAGGCGGCGAATCAGAGGCGGGAAATCAGAGGCGGTAAATCAGAGGCGGGGAATCAGAGGCGGGGAACCAGAGGCGGGGAATCAGAGGCGGGGAATCAGAGGCGGGGAATCACAGGCGGGGAATCACAGGCGGGGAATCACAGGCGGGGAATCAGAGGCGGGGAATTAGAGGTGGGGAATCTGAGGTGGTGAATCAAAGGCTGAGTTTCAAAGGGGGTGAATCAGAGGGGGGAAATGAGATGTGTGGAAAGAGAAGCCGGGAAAGAGCCAGAGACTCTGAAGCAGGGAATCGGAGGCGGGGAAACAGAGGCAGGGAATCAGAGTCGGAGAAACGGAGGTGGGGAATCAGAAGAGGGGAATCAGAGGGCGGAGAAAGAGATGTGGGAAAAGAGAGGCAGAGAAGGAGGCACAAAAATAGTGGCAGGGAAAGAGAGGCGGGGAATCAGAGGCGGGGAATCAGAGGCAGGGAATCATAGGCTGGGAAAGAAATGTGGGAAAAGAGAGGCAGAGAAGGAGGCACAAAAATAGTGGCAGGGCAAGAGAGGCGGGGAATCAGGGGTGGGGAATCAGAGGCGGGGAATCAGAGGCGGGGAATCGGAGGCGGGGAATCAGAGGCGGGGAAAGAGATGTGGGAAAAGAGAGGCAGAGAAGGAGGCACAAAAATAGTGGCAGGGAAAGAGAGGCGGGGAATCAGGGGCGGGGAATCAGAGGTGGGGAATCAGAGGCGGGGAATCAGAGGCGGGGAATCAGAGTCATGGTATCAGAGGCGGGGAATCTGAGGAGGGGAATCAGAGGCGGGGAATCAGAGGCGGAGAATCAGAGGCGGGGAATCAGAAGCAGGGAATCAGAGGGCGGAAAAGAGATGTGGGGAAAGAGAGGCAGGGAAAGAGGCGCGGAAATAGACGCAGGGAAAGAGAGGCGGGGTATCAGATGTGGGGAATCCGAGGCGGGGAATCCGAGGCGGGGAATCAGAGACGGGGAATCTGAGGCGGGGAATCAGAGGCGGGGAATCAGAGGCGTGGAATCAGAGACGGGGAATCAGAGGCGGGGAATCAGAGGCGGGGAATCAGAGGCGGGGAATCAGAGGCGGGGAATCAGAGGCGGTGAATCAGAGGCGGCGAATCAGAGGCGGGAAATCAGAGGCGGGGAATCAGAGGCGGGGAACCAGAGGCGGGGAATCAGAGGCGGGGAATCAGAGGCGGGGAATCACAGGCGGGGAATCAGAGGCGGGGAATTAGAGGTGGGGAATCTGAGGAGGGGAATCAGAAGCGGGGAATCAGAGGGCGGAAAAGAGATGTGGGGAAAGAGAAGCCGGGAAAGAGCCAGAGACTCTGAAGCAGGGAATCGGAGGCGGGGAAACAGAGGCGGGGAATCAGAGACGGGGAATCAGAGACGGGGAATCTGAGGCGGGGAATCAGAGGCGGGGAATCAGAGGCGGGGAATCAGAGGCGGGGAATCAGAGGCGGGGAATCAGAGGCGGGGAATCAGAGGCGTGGAATCAGAGGCGTGGAATCAGAGACGGGGAATCTGAGGTGGGGAATCTGAGGCGGGGAATCAGGCGGGGATTCAGAGGCGGGGATTCAGAGGGGGGAATAGAGATGTGGGAATGGAGAGGCGGGGAAAGAGCCTGGGACTGAAGCAGGGAATCGGAGTCGGGGAATCAGAGTCGGGGAATCAGAGTCGGGGAATCAGAGGCGGGGAATCAGAGGCGGGGAATCAGAGGCGGGGAATCAGAGGCGGGGAATCAGAGGCGGGGAATCAGAGGCGGGGAATCAGAGGCGGGGTATCAGAGGCGGGGAATCTGAGGTGGGGAATCAGAGGGTGGAAAAGAGATGTGGGGAAAGAGAGGCAGAGAAAGAGGCATGGAAATAGACGCAGTGAAAGAGAGATGGGGTATCAGATGCGGGGAATCCGAGGCAGGAAAAGAGATGTGGGGAAAGAGAGGCCGGGAAAGAGGCACGGAAAGAGAGGCGGGAAATCAGAGGCAGGGAATCAGAGGCGGGGAATCAGAGGCGGGGAATCAGAGGCGGGGAATCAGAGGCTGGGAATCAGAGGCGGGGAATCAGAGGCGGGGAATCAGAGGCTGGGAATCAGAGGCTTGGACTCAGAGGAGGTGTATCAGAGGCGGAGAAAAGGCGGCGTGGAATCAGAGGTGGGGAATCAGAGGGCAGAAATGAGGTGTGGGAAAAGAGAGGCAGAGAAGGAGGCACGAAAATAGTGGAAGGGAAAGAGAGGCGGGGAATCAGAGGCGGGGAATCAGAGGCGGGGAATCAGAGGCGGGGAACCAGAGGCGGGGAACCAGAGGCGGGGAACCAGAGGCGGGGAACCAGAGGCGGGGAAAGAGATGTGGAGAAAGAGAGGCAGGGAAAGAGGCAAGGAAAGAGAGGCGGGGAAAGAGGCACGGAAAGAGAGGTGGGAAATCAGAGGCGGGGAATCAGAGGCGGGGAATCAGAGTCGTGGTATCAGAAGTGGGGAATTTGAGGTGGAGAATCTGAGGCGGGGAATCAGAGGCGTGGAATCCGAGGCGGGGAATCAGAGGCAGGAAAAGAGATGTGCGGAAAGAGAGGCCGGGAAAGAGGAACGGAAAGAGAGGCGGGAAATCAGAGGCAAGGAATCAGAGGCGGGGAATCAGAGTCGTGGTATCAGAGGCAGGGAATCTGAGGCGGGGAATCAGAGGCTGGGAAAGAGATGTGGGAAAAGAGAGGCAGAGAAGGAGGCACAAAAATAGTGGCAGAGAAAGAGAGTCGGGGAATCAGGGGCGGGGAATCAGAAGCGGGGAATCAGAGGGCGGAAAAGAAATGTGGGGAAAGAGAAGCAGGGAAAGAGGCGCGGAAATAGACGCAGGGAAAGAGAGGCGGGGTATCAGATGTGGGGAATCCGAGGCGGGGAATCAGAGGCGGGGAAAGAGATGTGGGGAAAGAGAGGCAGGGAAAGAGGCAAGGAAATAGAGGTGGGGAATCAGAGGCGGGGAATCAGAGGCGGGGATTCAGAGGGGGGGAATCAGAGGCGGGGAATCAGAGGCGGGGAATCAGAGGCGGGGAATCATAGGCGGGGAATCAGAGGCGGGGAATTAGAGGTAAGGAATCTGAGGTGGTGAATCAAAGTCTGAGATTCAAAGGGGGTGAATCAGAGGGGGGAAAAGAGATGTGGGGAAATAGAAGCCGGGAAAGAGGCAGGGACGCTGAAACAGGGAATCGGAGGCAGGGAAACAGAGGCAGGGAATCAGAGTCGGAGAAACGGAGGTGGGGAATCAGAAGCGGAGAATCAGAGAGCGGAAAAGAGATGTGGGGAAAGAGAGGCAGAGAAAGAGGCGCGGAAATAGACGCAGGGAAAGAGAGGCAGGGTATCAGATGTGGGGGATCTGAGGCGGGGAATCAGAGGTGGGGAAAGAGTGGAGAAAGAGAGGCAGGGAAGGAGGCAAGGAAAGAGAGGCGGGGAAAGAGGCACGGAAAGAGAGGTGGGAAATCAGAGGCGGGGAATCTGAGGCAGGGAATCATAGGCTGGGAAAGAAATGTGGGAAAAGAGAGGCAGAGAAGGAGGCACAAAAATAGTGGCAGGGCAAGAGAGGCGGGGAATCAGGGGTGGGGAATCAGAGGCGGGGAATCAGAGGCGGGGAATCAGAGGCGGGGAATCAGAGGCGGGGAATCAGAGGCGGGGAATCAGAGGCGGGGAAAGAGATGTGGGAAAAGAGAGGCAGAGAAGGAGGCACAAAAATAGTGGCAGGGAAAGAGAGGCGGGGAATCTGGGGCGGGGAATCAGAGGTGGGGAATCAGAGGCGGAGAATCAGAGGCGGGGAATCAGAAGCGGGGAATCAGAGGGCGGAAAAGAGATGTGGGGAAAGAGAGGCAGGGAAAGAGGCGCGGAAATAGACGCAGGGAAAGAGAGGCGGGGTATCAGATGTGGGGAATCCGAGGCGGGGAATCCGAGGCGGGGAATCAGAGACGGGGAATCAGAGGCGGGGAATCTGAGGCGGGGAATCAGAGGCGGGGAATCAGAGGCGTGGAATCAGAGACGGGGAATCTGAGGTGGGGAATCTGAGGCGGGGAATCAGAGGCGGGGAATCAGAGGCGGGGAATCAGAGGCGGGGAATCAGAGGCGGGGAAGCAGAGGCGGGGAAGCAGAGGCGGGGAAGCAGAGGCGGGGAAGCAGAGGCGGGGAAGCAGAGGCGGGGAATTTGAGGTGGGGATTCTGAGGTGGGAAATCAGAGGCTGAGATTGAAAGGGGGAGAATCAGAAGGGGGAAAAGAAATGTGGGGAAAGAGAGGCATGGAAAGAGCCAGGGACTCTGAAGCAGGGAATCGGAGGCAGGGAAACAGAGTCGGAGAAACGGAGGCGGGGAATCAGAAGCGGGGAATCAGAGGGTGGAAAAGAGATGTGGGGAAAGAGAGGCAGGGAAAGAGGCGCGGAAATAGACGCAGGGAAAGAGAGGCGGAGTATCAGATGTGGGGAATTCAAGGCGGGGAATCAGAGGCGGGGAAAGAGATGTGGGGAAAGAGAGGCAGGGAAAGAGGCAAGGAAATAGAGGTGGGGAATCAGAGGCAGGGAATCAGAGGCGGAGATCCAGAGGCAGGGAATCTGAGGCGGAGATCCAGAGGCAGGGAATCTGAGGCGGCGAATCTGAGGCGGGGAATCAGAGGCGTGGAATCAGAGGGGGGAATAGAGATGTGGGAAAAGAGAGGCGGCGAAAGGGAGGCGGGGAAAGAGTCAGAGACTCTGAAACAGGGAATCTGAGTCGGGGAATCAGAGTCGGGGAATCAGAGTCGGGGAATCAGTGTCAGGGAATCAGAGTCGGGGAATCAGAGGTGGGGAATCAGAGGCAGGGAATCAGAGGCGGGGAATCAGAGGCGGGGAATCAGAGGCGGGGAATCAGAGTCGTGGTTTCAGAGGCTGGGAATCTGAGGCGGGGAATCAGAAGCGGGGAAAGAGATGTGGGAAAAGAGAGGCAGGGAAAGAGGCACAAAAATAGTGGCAGGGAAAGAGAGGCGGGGAATCAGGGGCGGGGAATGAGAGGCGGGGAATCAGATGCGTGGAATCAGAGGCGGGGAATCAGAGGCGGGGAATCAGAGTCATGGTATCAGAGGCGGGGAATCTGAGGCGGGGAATCTGAGGCGGGGAAAGAGATGTGGGAAAAGAGAGGCAGGGAAAGAGAGACGGGGTATCAGATGTGGGGAATCCGAGGCGGGGAATCAGAGGCGGGGAAAGAGATGTGGGGAAAGAGAGGCAGGGAAAGAGGCGCGGAAATAGACGCAGGGAAAGAGAGGCGGGGTATCAGATGTGGGGAATCTGAAGTGGAAAATCTGAGGCGGGGAATCAGAGGCGTGGAATCCGAGGCGGGGCATCAGAGGCAGGAAAAGAGATGTGGGGAAAGAGAGGCCGGGAAAGAGGCACGGAAAGAGAGGCAGGAAATCAGAGGCGGTGAATCACAGGCGGGGAATCAGAGGCGGGGAATCAGAGTCGTATTATCTGAGGCGGGGAATCGGAGGCAGGGAATCAGAGGCGGGGAAAGAGATGTGGGAAAAGAGAGGCAGAGAAGGAGGCACGAAAATAGTGGCAGGGAAAGAGAGGCGGGGAAAGAGGCACGGAAAGAGAGGTGGGAAATCAGAGGCGGGGAATCTGAGGCAGGGAATCATAGGCTGGGAAAGAAATGTGGGAAAAGAGAGGCAGAGAAGGAGGCACGAAAATAGTGGCAGGGAAAGAGAGGCGGGGAATCAGAGGCGGGGAATCAGAGGCGGGGAATCAGAGGCGGGTAAGCAGAGGTGGGAAAGCAGAGGCTGGGAATTTGAGGTGGGGATTCTGAGGTGGGAAATCAGAGGCTGAAATTGAAAGGGGGAGAATCAGAAGGGGGAAAAGAAATGTGGGGAAAGAGAGGCATGGAAAGAGCCAGGGACTCTGAAGCAGGGAATCGGAGGCAGGGAAAGAGAGTCGGAGAAACGGAGGCGGGGAATCAGAAGCGGGGAATCAGAGGGTGGAAAAGAGATGTGGGGAAAGAGAGGCAGGGAAAGAGGCGCGGAAATAGACGCAGGGAAAGAGAGGCGGAGTATCAGATGTGGGGAATTCAAGGTGGGGAATCAGAGGCAGGAAATCAGAGGCGGAGAATCAGAGGCAGGGAATCTGAGGCGGGGAATCATAGGCTCGGAAAGAGATGTTGGAAAAGAGAGGCAGAGAAGGAGGCACAAAAATAGTGGCAGGGCAAGAGAGGCGGGGAATCAGGGGCGGGGAATCAGAGGTGGGGAATCAGAGGCGGGGAATCAGAGGCGGGGAATCAGAGGCGGGGAATCAGAGGCGGGGAAAGACATGTGGGAAAAGAGAGGCAGAGTAGGAGGCACAAAAATAGTGGCAGGGAAAGAGAGGCGGGGAATCAGGGGCGGGGAATCAGAGGTGGGGAATCAGAGGCGGGGAATCAGAGGCGGGGAATCAGAGTCATGGTATCAGAGGCGGGGAATCTGAGGAGGGGAATCAGAGGCGGGGAATCAGAGGCGGAGAATCAGAGGCGGGGAATCAGAGGGCGGTAAAGAGATGTGGGGAAAGAGAGGCAGGGAAAGAGGCGCGGAAATAGACGCAGAGAAAGAGAGGCGGGGTATCAGATGTGGGGAATCCGAGGCGGGGAATCCGAGGCGGGGAATCCGAGGCGGGGAATCAGAGGCGGGGAATCAGAGGCGAGGAATCAGAGGAGGGGAATCAGAGGCGGGGAATCAGAGGCGGAGAATCAGAGGCGGGGAATCAGAGGCGGGGAATCAGAGGCGGGGTATCAGAGGCGGGGAATCTGAGGTGGGGAATCAGAGGGTGGAAAAGAGATGTGGGGAAAGAGAGGCAGAGAAAGAGGCGTGGAAATAGACGCAGTGAAAGAAAGGAGGGGTATCAGATGCGGGGAATCCGAGGCGGGGAATCAGAGGCAGGAAAAGAGATGTGGGGAAAGAGAGGCCGGGAAAGAGGCACGGAAAGAGAGGCGGGAAATCAGAAGTGGGGTATCAGAGGCGGGGAATCAGAGGGCGGAAAAGAGATGTGGGGAAAGAGAGGCAGGGAAAGAGGCGTGGAAATAGACGCAGGGAAAGAGAGGCGGGGTATCAGATGTGGGGAATTCAAGGCGGGGAATCAGAGGTGGGGAAAGAGATGTGGGGAAAGAAAGAGGCAAGGAAATAGAGGCGGGGAATCAGAGGTGGGGACTTAGAGTCGGGGAATCAGAGGCGGGGAATCAGAGGCGTGGACTCAGAGGGGGGAATAGAGATGTGGGAAAAGAGAGGCGGCGAAAGGGAGGCGGGGAAAGAGTCAGAGACTCTGAAGCAGGGAATCGGAGTCGGGGAATCAGAGGCGGGAAATCAGAGGTGGGGAATCAGAGGCGGGGAATCAGAGGCGGGGAATCAGAGGCGGGGAATCAGAGGCGGGGAATCAGAGGCGGGGAATCAGAGGCGGGGAATCAGAGGCGGGGAATCAGAGGCGGGGAATCAGAGGCGGGGAATCAGAGGCGGGGAATCAGAGGCGGCGAATCAGAGGCGGTAAATCAGAGGCGGGGAATCAGAGGCGGGGAATCAGAGGCGGGGAACCAGAGGCGGGGAATCAGAGGCGGGGAATCAGAGGCGGGGAATCACAGGCGGGGAATCAGAGGCGGGGAATTAGAGGTGGGGAATCTGAGGTGGTGAATCAAAGGCTGAGTTTCAAAGGGGGTGAATCAGAGGGGGGAAATGAGATGTGGGGAAAGAGAAGCCGGGAAAGAGCCAGAGACTCTGAAGCAGGGAATCGGAGGCGGGGAAACAGAGGCAGGGAATCAGAGTCGGAGAAACGGAGGTGGGGAATCAGAAGCGGGGAATCAGAGGGCGGAGAAAGAGATGTGGGAAAAGAGAGGCAGAGAAGGAGGCACAAAAATAGTGGCAGGGAAAGAGAGGCGGGGAATCAGGGGCGGGGAATCAGAGGCGGGGAATCAGAGGCGTGGAATCAGAGACGGGGAATCTGAGGTGGGGAATCTGAGGCGGGGAATCAGGCGGGGATTCAGAGGGCGGAAAAGAGATGTGGGGAAAGAGAGGCAGGGAAAGAGGGGCGCAAATAGACGCAGGGAAAGAGAGGCGGGGTATCAGATGTGGGGAATCCGAGGCGGGGAATCCGAGGCGGGGAATCAGAGGCGGGGAATCAGAGGCGGGGAATCAGAGGCGGGGAATCAGAGGCGGGGAATCAGAGGCGGGGAATCAGAGGCGTGGAATCAGAGGCGTGGAATCAGAGACGGGGAATCTGAGGCGGGGAATCTGAGGAGGGGAATCAGAAGCGGGGATTCAGAGGGGGGAATAGAGATGTGGGAATGGAGAGGCGGGGAAAGAGCCTGGGACTGAAGCAGGGAATCGGAGTCGGGGAATCAGAGTCGGGGAATCAGAGGCGGGGAATCAGAGGCGGGGAATCAGAGGCGGGGAATCAGAGGCGGGGTATCAGAGGCGGGGAATCTGAGGTGGGGAATCAGAGGGTGGAAAAGAGATGTGGGGAAAGAGAGGCAGAGAAAGAGGCGTGGAAATAGACGCAGTGAAAGAGAGGAGGGGTATCAGATGCGGGGAATCCGAGGCGGGGAATCAGAGGCAGGAAAAGAGATGTGGGGAAAGAGAGGCCGGGAAAGAGGCACGGAAAGAGAGGTGGGAAATCAGAGGTGGGGAATCAGAGGCGGGGAATCAGAGGCGGGGAATCAGAGGCTTGGACTCAGAGTGTATCAGAGGCGGAGAAAAGGCGGCGTGGAATCAGAGGTGGGGAATCAGAGGGCGGAAATGAGGTGTGGGAAAAGAGAGGCAGAGAAGGAGGCACGAAAATAGTGGCAGGGAAAGAGAGGCAGGGAATCAGAGGCGGGGAATCAGAGGCGGGGAATCAGAGGCGGGGAATCAGAGGCGGGGAATCAGAGGCGGGGAATCAGAGGCGGGGAACCAGAGGCGGGGAACCAGAGGCGGGGAACCAGAGGCGGGGAACCAGAGGCGGGGAACCAGAGGCGGGGAAAGAGATGTGGAGAAAGAGAGGCAGGGAAAGAGGCAAGGAAAGAGAGGCGGGGAAAGAGGCACGGAAAGAGAGGTGGGAAATCAGAGGCGGGGAATCAGAGGCGGGGAATCAGAGTCGTGGTATCAGAAGCGGGGAATTTGAGGTGGAGAATCTGAGGCGGGGAATCAGAGGCGTGGAATCAGAGGCAGGAAAAGAGATGTGCGGAAAGAGAGGCCGGGAAAGAGGAACGGAAAGAGAGGCGGGAAATCAGAGGCAAGGAATCAGAGGCGGGGAATCAGAGTCGTGGTATCAGAGGCAGGGAATCTGAGGCGGGGAATCAGAGGCTGGGAAAGAGATGTGGGAAAAGAGAGGCAGAGAAGGAGGCACAAAAATAGTGGCAGAGAAAGAGAGGCGGGGAATCAGGGGCGGGGAATCAGAAGCGGGGAATCAGAGGGCGGAAAAGAGATGTGGGGAAAGAGAAGCAGGGAAAGAGGCGCGGAAATAGACGCAGGGAAAGAGAGGCGGGGTATCAGATGTGGGGAATCCGAGGCGGGGAATCAGAGGCGGGGAAAGAGATGTGGGGAAAGAGAGGCAGGGAAAGAGGCAAGGAAATAGAGGTGGGGAATCAGAGGCGGGGAATCAGAGGCGGGGAATCATAGGCGGGGAATCAGAGGCGGGGAATTAGAGGTAAGGAATCTGAGGTGGTGAATCAAAGTCTGAGATTCAAAGGGGGTGAATCAGAGGGGGGAAAAGAGATGTGGGGAAATAGAAGCCGGGAAAGAGGCAGGGACGCTGAAACAGGGAATCGGAGGCAGGGAAACAGAGGCAGGGAATCAGAGTCGGAGAAACGGAGGTGGGGAATCAGAAGCGGAGAATCAGAGAGCGGAAAAGAGATGTGGGGAAAGAGAGGCAGAGAAAGAGGCGCGGAAATAGACGCAGGGAAAGAGAGGCAGGGTATCAGATGTGGGGGATCTGAGGCGGGGAATCAGAGGTGGGGAAAGAGTGGAGAAAGAGAGGCAGGGAAGGAGGCAAGGAAAGAGAGGCGGGGAAAGAGGCACGGAAAGAGAGGTGGGAAATCAGAGGCGGGGAATCTGAGGCAGGGAATCATAGGCTGGGAAAGAAATGTGGGAAAAGAGAGGCAGAGAAGGAGGCACAAAAATAGTGGCAGGGCAAGAGAGGCGGGGAATCAGGGGTGGGGAATCAGAGGCGGGGAATCAGAGGCGGGGAATCAGAGGCGGGGAATCAGAGGCGGGGAAAGAGATGTGGGAAAAGAGAGGCAGAGAAGGAGGCACAAAAATAGTGGCAGGGAAAGAGAGGCGGGGAATCTGGGGCGGGGAATCAGAGGTGGGGAATCAGAGGCGGGGAATCAGAGGCGGGGAATCAGAGTCATGGTATCAGAGGCGGGGAATCAGAGGCGGAGAATCAGAGGCGGGGAATCAGAAGCGGGGAATCAGAGGGCGGAAAAGAGATGTGGGGAAAGAGAGGCAGGGAAAGAGGCGCGGAAATAGACGCAGGGAAAGAGAGGCGGGGTATCAGATGTGGGGAATCCGAGGCGGGGAATCCGAGGCGGGGAATCAGAGACGGGGAATCAGAGACGGGGAATCTGAGGCGGGGAATCAGAGGCGGGGAATCAGAGGCGTGGAATCAGAGACGGGGAATCTGAGGTGGGGAATCTGAGGCGGGGAATCAGGCGGGGATTCAGAGGCGGGGATTCAGAGGTGGGAAGAGAGATGTGGGAATGGAGAGGCGGGGAAAGAGCCAGGGACTGAAGCAGGGAATCGGAGTCGGGGAATCGGAGTCGGGGAATCAGAGTCGGGGAATCAGAGTCGGGGAATCAGAGGCGGGGAATCAGAGGCGGGGAATCAGAGGCGGGGAATCAGAGGCGGGGAATCAGAGGCGGGGAATCAGAGGCGGGGAATCAGAGGCGGGGAATCAGAGGCGGGGAATCAGAGGCGGGGAATCAGAGGCGGGGAATCAGAGGCGGGGAATCAGAGGAGGGGAACCAGAGGAGGGGAACCAGAGGCGGGGAATCAGAGGCGGGGAATCAGAGGCGGTGAATCAGAGGCGGGGAATCAGAGGCGGGGAATCAGAGGCGGGGAATCAGAGGCGGGGAATCAGAGGCGGGGAATCAGAGGCGGGGAAGCAGAGGCGGGGAAGCAGAGGCGGGGAAGCAGAGGCAGGGAATCTGAGGTGGGGAATCAGAGGCTGAGATTCAAAGGGGGAGAATCAGAAGGGGGAAAAGAAATGTAGGGAAAGAGAGGCATGGAAAGAGCCAGGGACTCTGAAGCAGGGAATCGGAGGCAGGGAAACAGAGTCGGAGAAACGGAGGCGGGGAATCAGAAGTGGGGAATCAGAGGGCGGAAAAGAGATGTGGGGAAAGAGAGGCAGGGAAAGAGGCGCGGAAATGGACGCAGGGAAAGAGAGGCGGGGAATCAGATGTGGGGAATTCAAGGCGGGGAATCAGAGGCGGGGAAAGAGATGTGGGGAAAGAGAGGCAGGGAAAGAGGCAAGGAAATAGAGGCGGGGAATCAGAGGTGGGGAATCAGAGGCGGGGAATCAGAGGCGGGGAAGCAGAGGCGGGGAAGCAGAGGCAGGGAATCTGAGGTGGGGAATCAGAGGCTGAGATTCAAAGGGGGAGAATCAGAAGGGGGAAAAGAAATGTAGGGAAAGAGAGGCATGGAAAGAGCCAGGGACTCTGAAGCAGGGAATCGGAGGCAGGGAAACAGAGTCGGAGAAACGGAGGCGGGGAATCAGAAGTGGGGAATCAGAGGGCGGAAAAGAGATGTGGGGAAAGAGAGGCAGGGAAAGAGGCGCGGAAATGGACGCAGGGAAAGAGAGGCGGGGTATCAGATGTGGGGAATTCAAGGCGGGGAATCAGAGGCGGGGAAAGAGATGTGGGGAAAGAGAGGCAGGGAAAGAGGCAAGGAAATAGAGGCGGGGAATCAGAGGTGGGGAATCAGAGGCGGGGAATCAGAGGCAGGGAATCTGAGGCGGGGAATCTGAGGCGGGGAATCAGAGGCGGGGAATTAGAGGTGGGGAATCTGAGGTGGTGAATCAAAGACTGAGTTTCAAAGGGGGTGAATCAGAGGGGGGAAATGAGATGTGGGAAGCGAGAAGCCGGGAAAGAGCCAGAGACTCTGAAGCAGGGAATCGGAGGCGGGGAAACAGAGGCAGGGAATCAGAGTCGGAGAAACGGAGGTGGGGAATCAGAAGCGGGGAATCAGAGGGCGGAAAAGAGATGTGGGGAAAGAGAGGCAGAGGAAGAGGCGTGGAAATAGACGCAGGGAAAGAGAGGCGGGGTATCAGATGTGGGGGATCTGAGGCGGGGAATCAGAGGTGGGGAATCAGGCGGGGATTCAGAGGGCGGAAAAGAGATGTGGGGAAAGAGAGGCAGGGAAAGAGGGGCGCAAATAGACGCAGGGAAAGAGAGGCGGGGTATCAGATGTGGGGAATCCGAGGCGGGGAATCCGAGGCGGGGAATCCGAGGCGGGGAATCAGAGGCGGGGAATCAGAGGCGGGGAATCAGAGGCGGGGAATCAGAGGCGGGGAATCAGAGGCGGGGAATCAGAGGCGTGGAATCAGAGGCGTGGAATCAGAGACGGGGAATCTGAGGCGGGAAATCTGAGGAGGGGAATCAGAGGCGGGGAATCAGAGGCGTGGAATCAGAGGCGTGGAATCAGAGACGGGGAATCTGAGGCGGGGAATCTGAGGTGGGGAATCAGAGGGTGGAAAAGAGATGTGGGGAAAGAGAGGCAGAGAAAGAGGCATGGAAATAGACGCAGTGAAAGAGAGGAGGGGTATCAGATGCGGGGAATCCGAGGCAGGAAAAGAGATGTGGGGAAAGAGAGGCCGGGAAAGAGGCATGGAAAGAGAGGCGGGAAATCAGAGGCAGGGAATCAGAGGCGGGGAATCAGAGGCGGGGAATCAGAGGCGGGGAATCAGAGGCGGGGAATCAGAGGCTTGGACTCAGAGGAGGTGTATCAGAGGCGGAGAAAGGCGGCGTGGAATCAGAGGTGGGGAATCAGAGGGCGGAAATGAGGTGTGGGAAAAGAGAGGCAGAGAAGGAGGCACGAAAATAGTGGCAGGGAAAGAGAGGCAGGGAATCAGAGGCGGGGAATCAGAGGCGGGGAATCAGAGGCGGGGAATCAGAGGCGGGGAATCAGAGGCGGGGAACCAGAGGCGGGGAACCAGAGGCGGGGAACCAGAGGCGGGGAACCAGAGGCGGGGAACCAGAGGCGGGGAAAGAGATGTGGAGAAAGAGAGGCAGGGAAAGAGGCAAGGAAAGAGAGGCGGGGAAAGAGGCACGGAAAGAGAGGTGGGAAATCAGAGGCGGGGAATCAGAGGCGGGGAATCAGAGTCGTGGTATCAGAAGCGGGGAATTTGAGGTGGAGAATCTGAGGCGGGGAATCAGAGGCATGGAATCCGAGGCGGGGAATCAGAGGCAGGAAAAGAGATGTGCGGAAAGAGAGGCTGGGAAAGAGGAACGGAAAGAGAGGCGGGAAATCAGAGGCAAGGAATCAGAGGCGGGGAATCAGAGTCGTGGTATCAGAGGCAGGGAATCTGAGGCGGGGAATCAGAGGCTGGGAAAGAGATGTGGGAAAAGAGAGGCAGAGAAGGAGGCACAAAAATAGTGGCAGAGAAAGAGAGGCGGGGAATCAGGGGCGGGGAATCAGAAGCGGGGAATCAGAGGGCGGAAAAGAGATGTGGGGAAAGAGAAGCAGGGAAAGAGGCGCGGAAATAGACGCAGGGAAAGAGAGGCGGGGTATCAGATGTGGGGAATCCGAGGCGGGGAAAGAGATGTGGGGAAAGAGAGGCAGGGAAAGAGGCAAGGAAATAGAGGTGGGGAATCAGAGGCGGGGAATCAGAGGCGGGGATTCAGAGGGGGGGAATCAGAGGCGGGGAATCATCGGGGAATCAGAGGCGGGGAATCAGAGGCGGGGAATCATAGGCGGGGAATCAGAGGCGGGGAATTAGAGGTAAGGAATCTGAGGTGGTGAATCAAAGTCTGAGATTCAAAGGGGGTGAATCAGAGGGGGGAAAAGAGATGTGGGGAAATAGAAGCCGGGAAAGAGGCAGGGACGCTGAAACAGGGAATCGGAGGCAGGGAAACAGAGGCAGGGAATCAGAGTCGGAGAAACGGAGGTGGGGAATCAGAAGCGGAGAATCAGAGAGCGGAAAAGAGATGTGGGGAAAGAGAGGCAGAGAAAGAGGCGCGGAAATAGACGCAGGGAAAGAGAGGCAGGGTATCAGATGTGGGGGATCTGAGGCGGGGAATCAGAGGTGGGGAAAGAGTGGAGAAAGAGAGGCAGGGAAGGAGGCAAGGAAAGAGAGGCGGGGAAAGAGGCACGGAAAGAGAGGTGGGAAATCAGAGGCGGGGAATCTGAGGCAGGGAATCATAGGCTGGGAAAGAAATGTGGGAAAAGAGAGGCAGAGAAGGAGGCACAAAAATAGTGGCAGGGCAAGAGAGGCGGGGAATCAGGGGTGGGGAATCAGAGGCGGGGAATCAGAGGCGGGGAATCAGAGGCGGGGAATCAGAGGCGGGGAATCAGAGGCGGGGAAAGAGATGTGGGAAAAGAGAGGCAGAGAAGGAGGCACAAAAATAGTGGCAGGGAAAGAGAGGCGGGGAATCTGGGGCGGGGAATCAGAGGTGGGGAATCAGAGGCGGGGAATCAGAGGCGGGGAATCAGAGTCATGGTATCAGAGGCGGGGAATCAGAGGCGGAGAATCAGAGGCGGGGAATCAGAAGCGGGGAATCAGAGGGCGGAAAAGAGATGTGGGGAAAGAGAGGCAGGGAAAGAGGCGCGGAAATAGACGCAGGGAAAGAGAGGCGGGGTATCAGATGTGGGGAATCCGAGGCGGGGAATCCGAGGCGGGGAATCAGAGACGGGGAATCAGAGACGGGGAATCTGAGGCGGGGAATCAGAGGCGGGGAATCAGAGGCGTGGAATCAGAGACGGGGAATCTGAGGTGGGGAATCTGAGGCGGGGAATCAGGCGGGGATTCAGAGGCGGGGATTCAGAGGTGGGAAGAGAGATGTGGGAATGGAGAGGCGGGGAAAGAGCCAGGGACTGAAGCAGGGAATCGGAGTCGGGGAATCGGAGTCGGGGAATCAGAGTCGGGGAATCAGAGGCGGGGAATCAGAGGCGGGGAATCAGAGGCGGGGAATCAGAGGCGGGGAATCAGAGGCGGGGAATCAGAGGCGGGGAATCAGAGGCGGGGAATCAGAGGCGGGGAATCAGAGGCGGGGAATCAGAGGCGGGGAATCAGAGGAGGGGAATCAGAGGAGGGGAATCAGAGGCGGGGAATCAGAGGCGGGGAATCAGAGGCGGGGAATCAGAGGCGGGGAATCAGAGGCGGGGAATCAGAGGCGGGGAATCAGAGGCGGGGAATCAGAGGCGGGAAAAGAGATGTGGGGAAAGAGAGGCCGGGAAAGAGGCACGGAAAGAGAGGCGGGAAATCAGAGGCGGTGAATCAGAGGTGGGGAATCAGAGTCGTATAATCAGAGGCGGGGAATCTGAGGCGGGGAATCAGAGGCGGGGAATCAGAGGCGGGGAATCAGAGGCGGGGAATCAGAGGCGGGGAATCAGAGGCGGGGAAGCAGAGGCGGGGAAGCAGAGGCGGGGAAGCAGAGGCGGGGAAGCAGAGGCAGGGAATCTGAGGTGGGGAATCAGAGGCTGAGATTCAAAGGGGGAGAATCAGAAGGGGGAAAAGAAATGTAGGGAAAGAGAGGCATGGAAAGAGCCAGGGACTCTGAAGCAGGGAATCGGAGGCAGGGAAACAGAGTCGGAGAAACGGAGGCGGGGAATCAGAAGTGGGGAATCAGAGGGCGGAAAAGAGATGTGGGGAAAGAGAGGCAGGGAAAGAGGCGCGGAAATGGACGCAGGGAAAGAGAGGCGGGGTATCAGATGTGGGGAATTCAAGGCGGGGAATCAGAGGCGGGGAAAGAGATGTGGGGAAAGAGAGGCAGGGAAAGAGGCAAGGAAATAGAGGCGGGGAATCAGAGGTGGGGAATCAGAGGCGGGGAATCAGAGGCAGGGAATCTGAGGCGGGGAATCTGAGGCGGGGAATCAGAGGCGGGGAATTAGAGGTGGGGAATCTGAGGTGGTGAATCAAAGACTGAGTTTCAAAGGGGGTGAATCAGAGGGGGGAAATGAGATGTGGGAAGCGAGAAGCCGGGAAAGAGCCAGAGATTCTGAAGCAGGGAATCGGAGGCGGGGAAACAGAGGCAGGGAATCAGAGTCGGAGAAACGGAGGTGGGGAATCAGAAGCGGGGAATCAGAGGGCGGAAAAGAGATGTGGGGAAAGAGAGGCAGAGGAAGAGGCGTGGAAATAGACGCAGGGAAAGAGAGGCGGGGTATCAGATGTGGGGGATCTGAGGCGGGGAATCAGAGGTGGGGAAAGAGATGTGGAGAAAGAGAGGCAGGGAAAGAGGCACGGAAAGAGAGGTGGGAAATCAGAGGCGGGGATTCAGAGGCGGGGAATCAGAGTCGTGGTATCAGAAGCGGGGAATTTGAGGTGGAGAATCTGAGGCGGGGAATCAGAGGCGTGGAATCCGAGGCGTGGAATCAGAGGCAGGAAAAGAGATGTGCGGAAAGAGAGGCCGGGAAAGAGGAACGGAAAGAGAGGCGGGAAATCAGAGGCAAGGAATCAGAGGCGGGGAATCAGAGTCGTGGTATCAGAGGCAGGGAATCTGAGGCGGGGAATCAGAGGCTGGGAAAGAGATGTGGGAAAAGAGAGGCAGAGAAGGAGGCACAAAAATAGTGGCAGAAAAAGAGAGGCGGGGAATCAGGGGCGGGGAATCAGAAGCGGGGAATCAGAGGGCGGAAAAGAGATGTGGGGAAAGAGAAGCAGGGAAAGAGGCGCGGAAATAGACGCAGGGAAAGAGAGGCGGGGTATCAGATGTGGGGAATCCGAGGCGGGGAATCAGAGGCGGGGAAAGAGATGTGGGGAAAGAGAGGCAGGGAAAGAGGCAAGGAAATAGAGGTGGGGAATCAGAGGCGGGGAATCAGAGGCGGGGATTCAGAGGGGGGGAATCAGAGGCGGGGAATCAGAGGCGGGGAATCAGAGGCGAGGAATCAGAGGCGGGGAATCATAGGCGGGGAATCAGAGGCGGGGAATTAGAGGTAAGGAATCTGAGGTGGTGAATCAAAGGCTGAGATTCAAAGGGGGTGAATCAGAGGGGGGAAAAGAGATGTGGGGAAATAGAAGCCGGGAAAGAGGCAGGGACGCTGAAACAGGGAATCGGAGGCAGGGAAACAGAGGCAGGGAATCAGAGTCGGAGAAACGGAGGTGGGGAATCAGAAGCGA
This sequence comes from Narcine bancroftii, assembly GCF_036971445.1. NCBI lineage: Eukaryota > Metazoa > Chordata > Chondrichthyes > Torpediniformes > Narcinidae > Narcine > Narcine bancroftii. The sequence goes on from NW_027211968.1 coordinate 162,181, forward strand.
AGAATCAGAGAGCGGAAAAGAGATGTGGGGAAAGAGAGGCAGAGAAAGAGGCGCGGAAATAGACGCAGGGAAAGAGAGGCAGGGTATCAGATGTGGGGGATCTGAGGCGGGGAATCAGAGGTGGGGAAAGAGTGGAGAAAGAGAGGCAGGGAAGGAGGCAAGGAAAGAGAGGCGGGGAAAGAGGCACGGAAAGAGAGGTGGGAAATCAGAGGCGGGGAATCTGAGGCAGGGAATCATAGGCTGGGAAAGAGATGTGGGAAAAGTGAGGCAGAGAAGGAGGCACAAAAATAGTGGCAGGGAAAGAGAGGCGGGGAATCAGGGGCGGGGAATCAGAGGTGGGGAATCAGAGGCAGGGAATCTGAGGCTGGGAAAGAGATGTGGGAAAAGAGAGGCAGAGAAGGAGGCACAAAAATAGTGGCAGGGCAAGAGAGGCGGGGAATCAGGGGTGGGGAATCAGAGGCGGGGAATCAGAGGCGGGGAATCAGAGGCGGGGAATCAGAGGCGGGGAAAGAGATGTGGGAAAAGAGAGGCAGAGAAGGAGGCACAAAAATAGTGGCAGGGAAAGAGAGGCGGGGAATCAGGGGCGGGGAATCAGAGGCGGGGAATCAGAGGCGGAGAATAAGAGGCGGGGAATCAGAAGCGGGGAATCAGAGGGCGGAAAAGAGATGTGGGGAAAGAGAGGCAGGGAAAGAGGCGCGGAAATAGACGCAGGGAAAGAGAGGCGGGGTATCAGATGTGGGGAATCCGAGGCGGGGAATCCGAAGCGGGGAATCAGAGACGGGGAATCTGAGGCGGGGAATCAGAGGCGGGGAATCAGAGGCGTGGAATCAGAGACGGGGATTCAGAGGTGGGAAGAGAGATGTGGGAATGGAGAGGCGGGGAAAGAGCCAGGGACTGAAGCAGGGAATCGGAGTCGGGGAATCGGAGTCGGGGAATCGGAGTCGGGGAATCAGAGGCGGGGAATCAGAGGCTGGGAATCAGAGGCGGGGAATCAGAGGCGGGGAATCAGAGGCGGGGAATCAGAGGCGGGGAATCAGAGGCGGGGAATCAGAGGCGGGGAATCAGAGGAGGGGAATCAGAGGAGGGGAATCAGAGGCGGGGAATCAGAGGCGGGGAATCAGAGGCGGGGAATCAGAGGCGGGGAATCAGAGGCGGGGAATCAGAGGCGGGAAATCAGAGGCGGGAAATCAGAGGCGGTGAATCAGAGGTGGGGAATCAGAGTCATATAATCAGAGGCGGGGAATCTGAGGTGGGGAAACAGAGGCGGGGAATCAGAGGCGGGGAATCAGAGGCGGGGAATCAGAGGCGGGGAATCAGAGGCGGGGAATCAGAGGCGGGGAATCAGAGGCGGGGAAGCAGAGGCGGGGAAGCAGAGGCGGGGAAGCAGAGGTAGGGAATCTGAGGTGGGGAATCAGAGGCTGAGATTCAAAGGGGGAGAATCAGAAGGGGGAAAAGAAATGTAGGGAAAGAGAGGCATGGAAAGAGCCAGGGACTCTGAAGCAGGGAATCGGAGGCAGGGAAACAGAGTCGGAGAAACGGATGCGGGGAATCAGAAGTGGGGAATCAGAGGGCGGAAAAGAGATGTGGGGAAAGAGAGGCAGGGAAAGAGGCGCGGAAATGGACGCAGGGAAAGAGAGGCGGGGAATCAGATGTGGGGAATTCAAGGCGGGGAATCAGAGGCGGGGAAAGAGATGTGGGGAAAGAGAGGCAGGGAAAGAGGCAAGGAAATAGAGGCGGGGAATCAGAGGTGGGGAATCAGAGGCGGGGAATCAGAGGCGGGGAAGCAGAGGCGGGGAATCAGAGGCGGGGAAGCAGAGGCGGGGAAGCAGAGGCGGGGAAGCAGAGGCAGGGAATCTGAGGTGGGGAATCAGAGGCTGAGATTCAAAGGGGGAGAATCAGAAGGGGGAAAAGAAATGTAGGGAAAGAGAGGCATGGAAAGAGCCAGGGACTCTGAAGCAGGGAATCGGAGGCAGGGAAACAGAGTCGGAGAAACGGAGGCGGGGAATCAGAAGTGGGGAATCAGAGGGCGGAAAAGAGATGTGGGGAAAGAGAGGCAGGGAAAGAGGCAAGGAAATAGAGGCGGGGAATCAGAGGTGGGGAATCAGAGGCGGGGAATCAGAGGCAGGGAATCTGAGGCGGGGAATCAGAGGCGTGGAATCAGAGGGGGGAATAGAGATGTGGGAAAAGAGAGGCGGTGAAAGGGAGGCGGGGAAAGAGTCAGAGACTCTGAAGCAGGGAATCGGAGGCAGGGAATCGGAGTCGGGGAATCAGAGTCGGGGAATCAGAGGTGGGGAATCAGAGGCGGGGAATCAGAGGAGGGAATCAGAGGCGGGAATCAGAGACGGGGAATCAGAGGCGTGGAATCAGAGGCGGAGAATCAGAGGCGGAGAATCAGAGGCGGGGAATCTGAGGCGGGGAATCTGAGGCGGGGAATCAGAGGCGTGGAATCAGAGGGGGGAATAGAGATGTGGGAAAAGAGAGGCGGTGAAAGGGAGGCGGGGAAAGAGTCAGAGACTCTGAAGCAGGGAATCGGAGGCAGGGAATCGGAGGCAGGGAAACAGAGGAAGGGAATCAGAGTCGGAGAAATGGTGGCAGGGAATCAGAAGCGGGGAATCAGAGTCGTTTTATCTGAGGTGGGGAATCTGAGGCGGGGAATCAGAGGCGGGGAATCAGAGGCGGGGAATCAGAGGCGGGGAATCAGAGGCGGGGAATCAGAGGCGGGGAATCAGAGGCGGGGAATCAGAGGCGGGGAATCAGAGGCGGGGAATCAGAGGCGGGGAATCAGAGGCGGGGAAGCAGAGGCGGGGAAGCAGAGGCGGGGAAGCAGAGGCGGGGAAGCAGAGGCGGGGAAGCAGAGGCGGGGAATCAGAGGCGGGGAATCTGAGGTGGGGATTCTGAGGTGGGGAATCAGAGGCTGAGATTCAAAGGGGGAGAATCAGAAGGGGGAAAAGAAATGTAGGGAAAGAGAGGCATGGAAAGAGCCAGGGACTCTGAAGCAGGGAATCGGAGGCAGGGAAACAGAGTCGGAGAAACAGAGGCGGGGAATCAGAGGGCGGAAAAGAGATGTGGGGAAAGAGAGGCAGGGAAAGAGGCGCGGAAATGGACGCAGGGAAAGAGAGGCGGGGTATCAGATGTGGGGAATTCAAGGCGGGGAATCAGAGGCGGGGAAAGAGATGTGGGGAAAGAGAGGCAGGGAAAGAGGCAAGGAAATTGAGGCGGGGAATCAGAGGTGGGGAATCAGAGGCAGGGAATCAGAAGCAGGGAATCATAGGCGGGGAATCAGAGTCGGGGAATTTGAGGCGGGGAATCTGAGGCGGGGAATCAGAGGCATGGAATCAGATGGGGGAATAGAGATGTGGGAAAAGTGAGGCGGCGAAAGGGAGGCGGGGAAAGAGTCAGAGACTCTGAAGCAGGGAATCGGAGTCGGGGAATCAGAGTCGGGGAATCAGAGTCGGGGAATCAGAGGCGGGGAATCAGAGGCGGGGAATCAGAGGCGGGGAATCAGAGGCGGGGAATCAGAGGCGGGGAATCAGAGGCGGGGAATCAGAGGCGGGGAAACAGAGGCGGGGAATCAGAGGCGGAGAATCAGAGGCGGGGAATCAGAAGCGGGGAATCAGAAGCGGGGAATCAGATGGGGGAATAGAGATGTGGGAAAAGAGAGGCGGCGAAAGGGAGGCGGGGAAAGAGTCAGAGACTCTGAAGCAGGGAATCGGAGTCGGGGAATCAGAGTCGGGGAATCAGAGGCGGAGAATCAGATGCGGAGAATCAGAGGCGGGGAATCAGAGGCGGGGAATCAGTGGGCGGAAATGAGATGTGGGGAAAGAAGGGCAGGGAAAGAGCCAGGGAAAGAGCCAGGGACTCTGAAGCAGGGAATCGGAGGCAGGGAATCGGAGGCAGGGAAACAGAGGAAGGGAATCAGAGTCGGAGAAATGGTGGCGGGGAATCAGAAGCGGGGAATCAGAGTCGTATTATCTGAGGTGGGGAATCTGAGGTGGGGAATCAGAGGCGGGGAAAGAGATGTGGGAAAAGAGAGGCAGAGAAGGAGGCACGAAAATAGTGGCAGTGAAAGAGAGGCGGGGAATCAGAGGCGGGGAATCAGAGGCGGGGAATCAGAGGCGGGGAATCAGAGGCGGGGAATCAGAGGCGGGGAATCAGAGGCGGGGAATCAGAGGCGGGGAATCAGAGGCGGGGAATCAGAGGCGGGGAATCAGAGGCGGGGAATCAGAGGCGGGGAATCAGAGGCGGGGAAGCAGAGGCGGGGAATCAGAGGCGGGGAATCAGAGGCGGGGAATCAGAGGCGGGGAATCAGAGGCGGGGAATCAGAGGCGGGGAATCAGAGGCGGGGAATCAGAGGCGGGGAATCAGAGGCGGGGAATCAGAGGCGGGGAATCAGAGGCGGGGAATCAGAGGAGGGGAATCAGAGGCGGGGAATCAGAGGCGGGGAATCAGAGGCGGGGAATCAGAGGCAGGAAAAGAGATGTGGGGAAAGAGAGGCCGGGAAAGAGGCACGGAAAGAGAGGCGGGAAATCAGAGGCGGTGAATCAGAGGTGGGGAATCAGAGTCGTATAATCAGAGGCGGGGAATCAGAGGCTTGGACTCAGAGGAGGTGTATCAGAGGCGGAGAAAAGGCGGCGTGGAATCAGAGGTGGGGAATCAGAGGGCGGAAATGAGATGTGGGAAAAGAGAGGCAGAGAAGGAGGCACGAAAATAGTGGCAGGGAAAGAGAGGCAGGGAATCAGAGGCGGGGAATCAGAGGCAGGGAATCAGAGGCGGGGAATCAGAGGGCGGAAAAGAGATGTGGGGAAAGAGAGGCAGAGAAAGAGGCGTGGAAATAGACGCAGGGAAAGAGAGGCGGGGTATCAGATGTGGGGGATCCGAGGCGGGGAATCAGAGGTGGGGAAAGAGATGTGGAGAAAGAGAGGCAGGGAAAGAGGCAAGGAAAGAGAGGCGGGGAAAGAGGCACGGAAAGAGAGGTGGGAAATGAGAGGCGGGGAATCAGAGGTGGAGAATCTGAGGCGGGGAATCAGAGGCAGGAAAAGAGATGTGGGGAAAGAGAGGCCGGGAAAGAGGCACGGAAAGAGAGGCGGGAAATCAGAGGCGAGGAATCAGAGGCGGGGAATCAGAGTCGTGGTTTCAGAGGCGGGGAATCTGAGGCGGGGAATCAGAGGCTGGGAAAGACATGTGGGAAAAGAGAGGCAGAGAAGGAGGCACAAAAATAGTGGCAGGGAAAGAGAGGCGGGGAATCAGGGGCGGGGAATCAGAGGCGGGGAATCAGAGGCGGGGAATCAGAGGCGGGGAATCAGAGGCGGGGAATCAGAGGCGGGGAATCAGAGGCGGGGAATCAGAGGCGGGGAATCAGAGTCGGGGAATCAGAGGCGGGGAATCAGAGGCGGGGAATCAGAGGCGGGGAATCAGAGGCGGGGAATCAGTGGGCGGAAATGAGATGTGGGAAAAGAGAGGCAGAGAACGAGGCGTGGAAATAGACGCAGTGAAAGAGAGGAGGGGTATCAGATGCGGGGAATCCGAGGCGGGGAATCAGAGGCAGGAAAAGAGATGTGGGGAAAGAGAGGCCGGGAAAGAGGCACGGAAAGAGAGGCGGGAAATCAGAGGTGGGGAATCAGAGGCGGGGAATCAGAGGCAGGGAATCAGAGGCGGGGAATCAGAGGCGGGGAATCAGAGGCGGGGAATCAGAGGGCGGAAAAGAGATGTGGGGAAAGAGAGGCAGAGAAAGAGGCGTGGAAATAGACGCAGGGAAAGAGAGGCAGGGTATCAGATGTGGGGGATCCGAGGCGGGGAATCAGAGGTGGGGAAAGAGATGTGGAGAAAGAGAGGCAGGGAAAGAGGCAAGGAAAGAGAGGCGGGGAAAGAGGCACGGAAAGAGAGGTGGGAAATGAGAGGCGGGGAATCAGAGGCGGGGAATCAGAGTCGTGGTATCAGAAGCGGGGAATTTGAGGTGGAGAATCTGAGGCGGGGAATCAGAGGCGTGGAATCCGAGGCGGGGAATCAGAGGCAGGAAAAGAGATGTGGGGAAAGAGAGGCCGGGAAAGAGGCACGGAAAGAGAGGCGGGAAATCAGAGGCGAGGAATCAGAGGCGGGGAATCAGAGTCGTGGTTTCAGAGGCGGGGAATCAGAGGCGGGGAATCAGAGGTGGGGAAAGAGATGTGGGAAAAGAGAGGCGGGGAAAGAGGCGCGGAAATAGACGCAGGGAAAGAGAGGCGGGGTATCAGATGTGGGGAATCCGAGGCGGGGAATCAGAGGCGGGGAAAGAGATGTGGGGAAAGAGAGGCAGGGAAAGAGGCGCGGAAATAGACGCAGGGAAAGAGAGGCGGGGTATCAGATGTGGGGAATCTGAGGTGGAAAATCTGAGGCGGGGAATCAGAGGCGTGGAATCAGAGGCGGGGAATCAGAGGCGGGGAAGCAGAGGCGGGGAAGCAGAGGCGGGGAAGCAGAGGCGGGGAAGCAGACGCGGGGAAGCAGAGGCGGGGAAGCAGAGGCGGGGAATCTGAGGCGGGGAATTTGAGGTGGGGATTCTGAGGTGGGAAATCAGAGGCTGAGATTGAAAGGGGGAGAATCAGAAGGGGGAAAAGAAATGTAGGGAAAGAGAGGCATGGAAAGAGCCAGGGACTCTGAAGCAGGGAATCGGAGGCAGGGAAACAGAGTCGGAGAAACGGAGGCGGGGAATCAGAAGCGGGGAATCAGAGGGTGGAAAAGAGATGTGGGGAAAGAGAGGCAGGGAAAGAGGCGCGGAAATAGACGCAGGGAAAGAGAGGCGGAGTATCAGATTTGGGGAATTCAAGGCGGGGAATCAGAGGCGGGGAAAGAGATGTGGGGAAAGAGATGTGGGGAAAGAGAGGCAGGGAAAGAGGCAAGGAAATAGAGGTGGGGAATCAGAGGCAGGGAATCAGAGGCGGGGAATTTGAGGTGGGGATTCTGAGGTGGGAAATCAGAGGCTGAGATTGAAAGGGGGAGAATCAGAAGGGGGAAAAGAAATGTGGGGAAAGAGAGGCATGGAAAGAGCCAGGGACTCTGAAGCAGGGAATCGGAGGCAGGGAAACAGAGTCGGAGAAACGGAGGCGGGGAATCAGAAGCGGGGAATCAGAGGGTGGAAAAGAGATGTGGGGAAAGAGAGGCAGGGAAAGAGGCGCGGAAATAGACGCAGGGAAAGAGAGGCGGAGTATCAGATGTGGGGAATTCAAGGCGGGGAATCAGAGGCGGGGAAAGAGATGTGGGGAAAGAGAGGCAGGGAAAGACGCAAGGAAATAGAGGTGGGGAATCAGAGGCAGGGAATCAGACGCGGAGAATCAGAGGCAGGGAATCTGAGGCGGGGAATCTGAGGTGGGGAATCTGAGGCGGGGAATCAGAGGCGTGGAATCAGAGGGGGGAATAGAGATGTGGGAAAAGAGAGGCGGCGAAAGGGAGGCGGGGAAAGTGTCAGAGACTCTGAAGCAGGGAATCGGAGTCGGGGAATCAGAGTCGGGGAATCAGTGTCGGGGAATTAGAGTCGGGGAATCAGAGGTGGGGAATCAGAGGCGGGGTATCAGAGTCGGGGAATCAGAGGAAGGGAATCAGAGGCAGGGAATCAGAGGCGGGGAATCAGAGGCGGGGAATCAGAGGCGGAGAATCAGAGGCGGGGAATCAGAGGCGGGGAATCAGTGGGCGGAAATGAGATGTGGGAAAAGAGAGGCAGAGAAAGAGGCACGAAAATAGTGGCAGGGAAAGAGAGGCGGGGAATCAGAGGCGGGGAACCACAGGCGGGGAATCAGAGGCTGAAATTAAAAGGGGGTGAATCAGAGGGGGGAAAAGAGATGTGGGGAAACAAGGGCAGGGAAAGAGCCAGGGAAAGAGCCAGGGACTCTGAAGCAGGGAATCGGAGGCAGGGAAACAGAGGAAGGGAATCAGAGTCGGAGAAATATAGGCGGGGAATCAGAGGCGGGGAATCAGAGGCGGGGAAGCAGAGGCGGGGAATCAGAGGCGGGGAATCAGAGGCGGGGAATCTGAGGTGGGGATTCTGAGGCAGGGAATCTGAGGTGGGGAATCTGAGGTGGGGAATCCGAGGCTGAGATTCAAAGGGGGAGAATCAGAAGGGGGAAAAGATATGTAGGGAAAGAGAGGCATGGAAGGAGCCAGGGACTCTGAAGCAGGTAATCGGAGGCAGGTAAACAGCGTCGGAGAACGGAGGCGGGGAATCAGAAGCGGGGAATCAGAGGGCGGAAAATAGATGTGGGGAAAGAGAGGCAGGGAAAGAGGCGCGGAAATAGACGCAGGGAAAGAGAGGCGGGGTATCAGATGTGGGGAATTCAAGGCGGGGAAAGAGATGTGGGGAAAGAGAGGCAGGGAAAGAGGCAAGGAAATAGAGGCGGGGAATCAGAGGTGGGGATTCAGAGGCAGGGAATCAGAGGGGGGGAATCAGAGGCAGGGAATCTGAGGCAGGGAATCTGAGGTGGGGAATCTGAGTCGGGGAATCAGAGGCGTGGAATCAGAGGGGGGAATAGAGATGTGGGAAAAGAGAGGCGGCGAAAGGGAGGCGGGGAAAGAGTCAGAGACTCTGAAGCAGGGAATCGGAGTCGGGGAATCAGAGGTGGGGAATCAGAGGCGGGGAATCAGAGGCGGGGAATCAGAGGCAGAGAATCAGAGGCGGGGAATCAGAGGCGGGGAATCAGAGGCGGGGAATCAGTGGGCGGAAATGAGATGTGGGAAAAGAGAGGCAGAGAAAGAGGCACGAAAATAGTGGCAGGGAAAGAGAGGCGGGGAATCAGAGGCGGGGAATCAGAGGCGGGGAATCAGAGGCGGGGAATCAGAGGCTGAAATTAAAAGGGGGTGAATCAGAGGGGGGAAAAGAGATGTGGGGAAAGAGAGGCAGAGAAAGAGGCGTGGAAATAGACGCAGGGAAAGAGAGGCGGGGTATCAGATGTGGGGGATCCGAGGCGGGGAATCAGAGGTGGGGAAAGAGATGTGGAGAAAGAGAGGCAGGGAAAGAGGCAAGGTAAGAGAGGCGGGGAAAGAGGCACGGAAAGAGAGGTGGGAAATGAGAGGCGGGGAATCAGAGTCGTATTATCTGAGGTGGGGAATCTGAGGCGGGGAATCAGAGGCGGGGAAAGAGATGTGGGAAAATAGAGGCAGAGAATGAGGCACGAAAATAGTGGAAGGGAAAGAGAGGCAGGGAATCAGAGGCGGGGAATCAGAGGCGGGGAATCAGAGGCGGGGAATCAGAGGCGGGGAATCAGAGGCGGGGAAGCAGAGGCGGGGAATCAGAGGCGGGGAATCAGAGGGGGGAATAGAGATGTGGGAAAAGAGAGGCGGCGAAAGGGAGGCGGGGAAAGAGTCAGAGACACTGAAGCAGGGAATCGGAGTCGGAGAAATGGAGGCGGGGAATCAGAGGCGGGGAATCAGAGGCAGGGAATCAGAGGCAGGGAATCAGAGGCGGAGAATCAGAGGCGGGGAATCAGAGGCGGGGAATCAGAGGCGGGGAATCAGAGGCGGGGAATCAGAGTCGGGGAATCAGAGTCGGGGAATCAGAGGCGGGGAATTTGAGGTGGGGATTCTGAGGTGGGAAATCAGAGGCTGAGATTGAAAGGGGGAGAATCAGAAGGGGGAAAAGAAATGTGGGGAAAGAGAGGCATGGAAAGAGCCAGGGACTCTGAAGCAGGGAATCAGAGGCAGGGAAACAGAGTCGGAGAAACGGAGGCGGGGAATCAGAAGCGGGGAATCAGAGGGTGGAAAAGAGATGTGGGGAAAGAGAGGCAGGGAAAGAGGCGCGGAAATAGACGCAGGGAAAGAGAGGCGGAGTATCAGATGTGGGGAATTCAAGGCGGGGAATCAGAGGCGGGGAAAGAGATGTGGGGAAAGAGATGTGGGGAAAGAGAGGCAGGGAAAGAGGCAAGGAAATAGAGGTGGGGAATCAGAGGCAGGGAATCAGAGGCGGGGAATTTGAGGTGGGGATTCTGAGGTGGGAAATCAGAGGCTGAGATTGAAAGGGGGAGAATCAGAAGGGGGAAAAGAAATGTGGGGAAAGAGAGGCATGGAAAGAGCCAGGGACTCTGAAGCAGGGAATCGGAGGCAGGGAAACAGAGTCGGAGAAACGGAGGCGGGGAATCAGAAGCGGGGAATCAGAGGGTGGAAAAGAGATGTGGGGAAAGAGAGGCAGGGAAAGAGGCGCGGAAATAGACGCAGGGAAAGAGAGGCGGAGTATCAGATGTGGGGAATTCAAGGCGGGGAATCAGAGGCGGGGAAAGAGATGTGGGGAAAGAGAGGCGGCGAAAGGGAGGCGGGGAAAGTGTCAGAGACTCTGAAGCAGGGAATCGGAGTCGGGGAATCAGAGTCGGGGAATCAGAGTCGGGGAATCAGTGTCGGGGAATTAGAGTCGGGGAATCAGAGGTGGGGAATCAGAGGCGGGGAATCAGAGTCGGGGAATCAGAGGAAGGGAATCAGAGGCAGGGAATCAGAGGCGGGGAATCAGAGGCGGGGAATCAGAGGCGGAGAATCAGAGGCGGGGAATCAGTGGGCGGAAATGAGATGTGGGAAAAGAGAGGCAGAGAAAGAGGCACGAAAATAGTGGCAGGGAAAGAGAGGCGGGGAATCAGAGGCGGGGAACCACAGGCGGGGAATCAGAGGCTGAAATTAAAAGGGGGTGAATCAGAGGGGGGAAAAGAGATGTGGGGAAACAAGGGCAGGGAAAGAGCCAGGGAAAGAGCCAGGGACTCTGAAGCAGGGAATCGGAGGCAGGGAAACAGAGGAAGGGAATCAGAGTCGGAGAAATATAGGCGGGGAATCAGAGGCGGGGAATCAGAGGCGGGGAAGCAGGGGCGGGGAAGCAGAGGCGGGGAAGCAGAGGCGGGGAATCAGAGGCGGGGAATCAGAGGCGGGGAATCTGAGGTGGGGATTCTGAGGCAGGGAATCTGAGGTGGGGAATCTGAGGTGGGGAATCCGAGGCTGAGATTCAAAGGGGGAGAATCAGAAGGGGGAAAAGATATGTAGGGAAAGAGAGGCATGGAAGGAGCCAGGGACTCTGAAGCAGGTAATCGGAGGCAGGTAAACAGCGTCGGAGAACGGAGGCGGGGAATCAGAAGCGGGGAATCAGAGGGCGGAAAATAGATGTGGGGAAAGAGAGGCAGGGAAAGAGGCGCGGAAATAGACGCAGGGAAAGAGAGGCGGGGTATCAGATGTGGGGAATTCAAGGCGGGGAAAGAGATGTGGGGAAAGAGAGGCAGGGAAAGAGGCAAGGAAATAGAGGCGGGGAATCAGAGGTGGGGATTCAGAGGCAGGGAATCTGAGGCAGGGAATCTGAGGTGGGGAATCTGAGTCGGGGAATCAGAGGCGTGGAATCAGAGGGGGGAATAGAGATGTGGGAAAAGAGAGGCGGCGAAAGGGAGGCGGGGAAAGAGTCAGAGACTCTGAAGCAGGGAATCGGAGTCGGGGAATCAGAGGTGGGGAATCAGAGGCGGGGAATCAGAGGCGGGGAATCAGAGGCGGGGAATCAGAGGCGGGGAATCAGAGGCAGAGAATCAGAGGCGGGGAATCAGAGGCGGGGAATCAGAGGCGGGGAATCAGAGGCGGGGAATCAGTGGGCGGAAATGAGATGTGGGAAAAGAGAGGCAGAGAAAGAGGCACGAAAATAGTGGCAGGGAAAGAGAGGCGGGGAATCAGAGGCGGGGAATCAGAGGCGGGGAATCAGAGGCGGGGAATCAGAGGCGGGGAATCAGAGGCTGAAATTAAAAGGGGGTGAATCAGAGGGGGGAAAAGAGATGTGGGGAAAGAGAGGCAGAGAAAGAGGCGTGGAAATAGACGCAGGGAAAGAGAGGCGGGGTATCAGATGTGGGGGATCCGAGGCGGGGAATCAGAGGTGGGGAAAGAGATGTGGAGAAAGAGAGGCAGGGAAAGAGGCAAGGTAAGAGAGGCGGGGAAAGAGGCACGGAAAGAGAGGTGGGAAATGAGAGGCGGGGAATCAGAGTCGTATTATCTGAGGTGGGGAATCTGAGGCGGGGAATCAGAGGCGGGGAAAGAGATGTGGGAAAAGAGAGGCAGAGAATGAGGCACGAAAATAGTGGCAGGGAAAGAGAGGCAGGGAATCAGAGGCGGGGAATCAGAGGCGGGGAATCAGAGGTGGGGAATCAGAGGCGGGGAATCAGAGGCGGGGAATCAGAGGCGGGGAATCAGAGGCGGGGAATCAGACGCGGGGAATCAGAGGCTGAAATTAAAAGGGGGTGAATCAGAGGGGGGAAAAGAGATGTGGAGAAAGAGAGGCAGAGAAAGAGGCGTGGAAATAGACGCAGGGAAAGAGAGGCGGAGTATCAGATGTGGGGAATTCAAGGCGGGGAATCAGAGGCGGGGAAAGAGATGTGGGGAAAGAGAGGCAGGGAAAGACGCAAGGAAATAGAGGTGGGGAATCAGAGGCAGGGAATCAGACGCGGAGAATCAGAGGCAGGGAATCTGAGGCGGGGAATCTGAGGCGGGGAATCAGAGGCGTGGAATCAGAGGGGGGAATAGAGATGTGGGAAAAGAGAGGCGGCGAAAGGGAGGCGGGGAAAGTGTCAGAGACTCTGAAGCAGGGAATCGGAGTCGGGGAATCAGAGTCGGGGAATCAGAGTCGGGGAATCAGTGTCGGGGAATTAGAGTCGGGGAATCAGAGGTGGGGAATCAGAGGCGGGGTATCAGAGTCGGGGAATCAGAGGAAGGGAATCAGAGGCAGGGAATCAGAGGCGGGGAATCAGAGGCGGGGAATCAGTGGGCGGAAATGAGATGTGGGAAAAGAGAGGCAGAGAAAGAGGCACGAAAATAGTGGCAGGGAAAGAGAGGCGGGGAATCAGAGGCGGGGAACCACAGGCGGGGAATCAGAGGCTGAAATTAAAAGGGGGTGAATCAGAGGGGGGAAAAGAGATGTGGGGAAACAAGGGCAGGGAAAGAGCCAGGGAAAGAGCCAGGGACTCTGAAGCAGGGAATCGGAGGCAGGGAAACAGAGGAAGGGAATCAGAGTCGGAGAAATATAGGCGGGGAATCAGAGGCGGGGAATCAGAGGCGGGGAAGCAGAGGCGGGGAATCAGAGGCGGGGAATCAGAGGCGGGGAATCTGAGGTGGGGATTCTGAGGCAGGGAATCTGAGGTGGGGAATCTGAGGTGGGGAATCCGAGGCTGAGATTCAAAGGGGGAGAATCAGAAGGGGGAAAAGATATGTAGGGAAAGAGAGGCATGGAAGGAGCCAGGGACTCTGAAGCAGGTAATCGGAGGCAGGTAAACAGCGTCGGAGAACGGAGGCGGGGAATCAGAAGCGGGGAATCAGAGGGCGGAAAATAGATGTGGGGAAAGAGAGGCAGGGAAAGAGGCGCGGAAATAGACGCAGGGAAAGAGAGGCGGGGTATCAGATGTGGGGAATTCAAGGCGGGGAAAGAGATGTGGGGAAAGAGAGGCAGGGAAAGAGGCAAGGAAATAGAGGCGGGGAATCAGAGGTGGGGATTCAGAGGCAGGGAATCAGAGGGGGGGAATCAGAGGCAGGGAATCTGAGGCAGGGAATCTGAGGTGGGGAATCTGAGTCGGGGAATCAGAGGCGTGGAATCAGAGGGGGGAATAGAGATGTGGGAAAAGAGAGGCGGCGAAAGGGAGGCGGGGAAAGAGTCAGAGACTCTGAAGCAGGGAATCGGAGTCGGGGAATCAGAGGTGGGGAATCAGAGGCGGGGAATCAGAGGCGGGGAATCAGAGGCAGAGAATCAGAGGCGGGGAATCAGAGGCGGGGAATCAGAGGCGGGGAATCAGTGGGCGGAAATGAGATGTGGGAAAAGAGAGGCAGAGAAAGAGGCACGAAAATAGTGGCAGGGAAAGAGAGGCGGGGAATCAGAGGCGGGGAATCAGAGGCGGGGAATCAGAGGCGGGGAATCAGAGGCTGAAATTAAAAGGGGGTGAATCAGAGGGGGGAAAAGAGATGTGGGGAAAGAGAGGCAGAGAAAGAGGCGTGGAAATAGACGCAGGGAAAGAGAGGCGGGGTATCAGATGTGGGGGATCCGAGGCGGGGAATCAGAGGTGGGGAAAGAGATGTGGAGAAAGAGAGGCTGGGAAAGAGGCAAGGTAAGAGAGGCGGGGAAAGAGGCACGGAAAGAGAGGTGGGAAATGAGAGGCGGGGAATCAGAGTCGTATTATCTGAGGTGGGGAATCTGAGGCGGGGAATCAGAGGCGGGGAAAGAGATGTGGGAAAATAGAGGCAGAGAATGAGGCACGAAAATAGTGGCAGGGAAAGAGAGGCAGGGAATCAGAGGCGGGGAATCAGAGGCGGGGAATCAGAGGCGGGGAATCAGAGGCGGGGAATCAGAGGCGGGGAAGCAGAGGCGGGGAATCAGAGGCGGGGAATCAGAGGGGGGAATAGAGATGTGGGAAAAGAGAGGCGGCGAAAGGGAGGCGGGGAAAGAGTCAGAGACACTGAAGCAGGGAATCGGAGTCGGAGAAATGGAGGCGGGGAATCAGAGGCGGGGAATCAGAGGCAGGGAATCAGAGGCAGGGAATCAGAGGCGGAGAATCAGAGGCGGGGAATCAGAGGCGGGGAATCAGAGGCGGGGAATCAGAGGCGGGGAATCAGAGTCGGGGAATCAGAGTCGGGGAATCAGAGTCGGGGAATCAGAGGCGGGGAATTTGAGGTGGGGATTCTGAGGTGGGAAATCAGAGGCTGAGATTGAAAGGGGGAGAATCAGAAGGGGGAAAAGAAATGTGGGGAAAGAGAGGCATGGAAAGAGCCAGGGACTCTGAAGCAGGGAATCAGAGGCAGGGAAACAGAGTCGGAGAAACGGAGGCGGGGAATCAGAAGCGGGGAATCAGAGGGTGGAAAAGAGATGTGGGGAAAGAGAGGCAGGGAAAGAGGCGCGGAAATAGACGCAGGGAAAGAGAGGCGGAGTATCAGATGTGGGGAATTCAAGGCGGGGAATCAGAGGCGGGGAAAGAGATGTGGGGAAAGAGATGTGGGGAAAGAGAGGCAGGGAAAGAGGCAAGGAAATAGAGGTGGGGAATCAGAGGCAGGGAATCAGAGGCGGGGAATTTGAGGTGGGGATTCTGAGGTGGGAAATCAGAGGCTGAGATTGAAAGGGGGAGAATCAGAAGGGGGAAAAGAAATGTGGGGAAAGAGAGGCATGGAAAGAGCCAGGGACTCTGAAGCAGGGAATCGGAGGCAGGGAAACAGAGTCGGAGAAACGGAGGCGGGGAATCAGAAGCGGGGAATCAGAGGGTGGAAAAGAGATGTGGGGAAAGAGAGGCAGGGAAAGAGGCGCGGAAATAGACGCAGGGAAAGAGAGGCGGAGTATCAGATGTGGGGAATTCAAGGCGGGGAATCAGAGGCGGGGAAAGAGATGTGGGGAAAGAGAGGCGGCGAAAGGGAGGCGGGGAAAGTGTCAGAGACTCTGAAGCAGGGAATCGGAGTCGGGGAATCAGAGTCTGGGAATCAGAGTCGGGGAATCAGTGTCGGGGAATTAGAGTCGGGGAATCAGAGGTGGGGAATCAGAGGCGGGGAATCAGAGTCGGGGAATCAGAGGAAGGGAATCAGAGGCAGGGAATCAGAGGCGGGGAATCAGAGGCGGGGAATCAGAGGCGGAGAATCAGAGGCGGGGAATCAGAGGGGGGAATAGAGATGTGGGAAAAGAGAGGCGGCGAAAGGGAGGCGGGGAAAGAGTCAGAGACACTGAAGCAGGGAATCGGAGTCGGAGAAATGGAGGCGGGGAATCAGAGGCGGGGAATCAGAGGCAGGGAATCAGAGGCAGGGAATCAGAGGCGGAGAATCAGAGGCGGGGAATCAGAGGCGGGGAATCAGAGGCGGGGAATCAGAGGCGGGGAATCAGAGTCGGGGAATCAGAGTCGGGGAATCAGAGGCGGGGAATTTGAGGTGGGGATTCTGAGGTGGGAAATCAGAGGCTGAGATTGAAAGGGGGAGAATCAGAAGGGGGAAAAGAAATGTGGGGAAAGAGAGGCATGGAAAGAGCCAGGGACTCTGAAGCAGGGAATCAGAGGCAGGGAAACAGAGTCGGAGAAACGGAGGCGGGGAATCAGAAGCGGGGAATCAGAGGGTGGAAAAGAGATGTGGGGAAAGAGAGGCAGGGAAAGAGGCGCGGAAATAGACGCAGGGAAAGAGAGGCGGAGTATCAGATGTGGGGAATTCAAGGCGGGGAATCAGAGGCGGGGAAAGAGATGTGGGGAAAGAGATGTGGGGAAAGAGAGGCAGGGAAAGAGGCAAGGAAATAGAGGTGGGGAATCAGAGGCAGGGAATCAGAGGCGGGGAATTTGAGGTGGGGATTCTGAGGTGGGAAATCAGAGGCTGAGATTGAAAGGGGGAGAATCAGAAGGGGGAAAAGAAATGTGGGGAAAGAGAGGCATGGAAAGAGCCAGGGACTCTGAAGCAGGGAATCGGAGGCAGGGAAACAGAGTCGGAGAAACGGAGGCGGGGAATCAGAAGCGGGGAATCAGAGGGTGGAAAAGAGATGTGGGGAAAGAGAGGCAGGGAAAGAGGCGCGGAAATAGACGCAGGGAAAGAGAGGCGGAGTATCAGATGTGGGGAATTCAAGGCGGGGAATCAGAGGCGGGGAAAGAGATGTGGGGAAAGAGAGGCGGCGAAAGGGAGGCGGGGAAAGTGTCAGAGACTCTGAAGCAGGGAATCGGAGTCGGGGAATCAGAGTCGGGGAATCAGAGTCGGGGAATCAGTGTCGGGGAATTAGAGTCGGGGAATCAGAGGTGGGGAATCAGAGGCGGGGAATCAGAGTCGGGGAATCAGAGGAAGGGAATCAGAGGCAGGGAATCAGAGGCGGGGAATCAGAGGCGGGGAATCAGAGGCGGAGAATCAGAGGCGGGGAATCAGTGGGCGGAAATGAGATGTGGGAAAAGAGAGGCAGAGAAAGAGGCACGAAAATAGTGGCAGGGAAAGAGAGGCGGGGAATCAGAGGCGGGGAACCACAGGCGGGGAATCAGAGGCTGAAATTAAAAGGGGGTGAATCAGAGGGGGGAAAAGAGATGTGGGGAAACAAGGGCAGGGAAAGAGCCAGGGAAAGAGCCAGGGACTCTGAAGCAGGGAATCTGAGGCAGGGAAACAGAGGAAGGGAATCAGAGTCGGAGAAATATAGGCGGGGAATCAGAGGCGGGGAATCAGAGGCGGGGAAGCAGAGGCGGGGAAGCAGAGGCGGGGAAGCAGAGGCGGGGAATCAGAGGCGGGGAATCAGAGGCGGGGAATCTGAGGTGGGGATTCTGAGGCAGGGAATCTGAGGTGGGGAATCTGAGGTGGGGAATCCGAGGCTGAGATTCAAAGGGGGAGAATCAGAAGGGGGAAAAGATATGTAGGGAAAGAGAGGCATGGAAGGAGCCAGGGACTCTGAAGCAGGTAATCGGAGGCAGGTAAACAGCGTCGGAGAACGGAGGCGGGGAATCAGAAGCGGGGAATCAGAGGGCGGAAAATAGATGTGGGGAAAGAGAGGCAGGGAAAGAGGCGCGGAAATAGACGCAGGGAAAGAGAGGCGGGGTATCAGATGTGGGGAATTCAAGGCGGGGAAAGAGATGTGGGGAAAGAGAGGCAGGGAAAGAGGCAAGGAAATAGAGGCGGGGAATCAGAGGTGGGGATTCAGAGGCAGGGAATCTGAGGCAGGGAATCTGAGGTGGGGAATCTGAGTCGGGGAATCAGAGGCGTGGAATCAGAGGGGGGAATAGAGATGTGGGAAAAGAGAGGCGGCGAAAGGGAGGCGGGGAAAGAGTCAGAGACTCTGAAGCAGGGAATCGGAGTCGGGGAATCAGAGGTGGGGAATCAGAGGCGGGGAATCAGAGGCGGGGAATCAGAGGCGGGGAATCAGAGGCGGGGAATCAGAGGCAGAGAATCAGAGGCGGGGAATCAGAGGCGGGGAATCAGAGGCGGGGAATCAGAGGCGGGGAATCAGTGGGCGGAAATGAGATGTGGGAAAAGAGAGGCAGAGAAAGAGGCACGAAAATAGTGGCAGGGAAAGAGAGGCGGGGAATCAGAGGCGGGGAATCAGAGGCGGGGAATCAGAGGCGGGGAATCAGAGGCGGGGAATCAGAGGCTGAAATTAAAAGGGGGTGAATCAGAGGGGGGAAAAGAGATGTGGGGAAAGAGAGGCAGAGAAAGAGGCGTGGAAATAGACGCAGGGAAAGAGAGGCGGGGTATCAGATGTGGGGGATCCGAGGCGGGGAATCAGAGGTGGGGAAAGAGATGTGGAGAAAGAGAGGCAGGGAAAGAGGCAAGGTAAGAGAGGCGGGGAAAGAGGCACGGAAAGAGAGGTGGGAAATGAGAGGCGGGGAATCAGAGTCGTATTATCTGAGGTGGGGAATCTGAGGCGGGGAATCAGAGGCGGGGAAAGAGATGTGGGAAAAGAGAGGCAGAGAATGAGGCACGAAAATAGTGGCAGGGAAAGAGAGGCAGGGAATCAGAGGCGGGGAATCAGAGGCGGGGAATCAGAGGTGGGGAATCAGAGGCGGGGAATCAGAGGCGGGGAATCAGAGGCGGGGAATCAGAGGCGGGGAATCAGACGCGGGGAATCAGAGGCTGAAATTAAAAGGGGGTGAATCAGAGGGGGGAAAAGAGATGTGGAGAAAGAGAGGCAGAGAAAGAGGCGTGGAAATAGACGCAGGGAAAGAGAGGCGGGGTATCAGATGTGGGGGATCCGAGGCGGGGAATCAGAGGTGGGGAAAGAGATGTGGAGAAAGAGAGGCAGGGAAAGAGGCAAGGTAAGAGAGGCGGGGAAAGAGGCACGGAAAGAGAGGTGGGAAATGAGAGGCGGGGAATCAGAGTCGTATTATCTGAGGTGGGGAATCTGAGGCGGGGAATCAGAGGCGGGGAAAGAGATGTGGGAAAAGAGAGGCAGAGAATGAGGCACGAAAATAGTGGCAGGGAAAGAGAGGCAGGGAATCAGAGGCGGGGAATCAGAGGCGGGGAAGCAGAGGCGGGGAATCACAGGCGGGGAATCAGAGGCGGGGAATCAGAGGCGGGGAATCAGTGGGCGGAAATGAGATGTGGGAAAAGAGAGGCAGAGAAAGAGGCACGAAAATAGTGGCAGGGAAAGAGAGGCGGGGAATCACAGGCGGGGAATCACAGGCGGGGAACCAGAGGCGGGGAATCAGAGGCTGAAATTAAAAGAGTGTGAATCAGAGGGGGGAAAAGAGATGTGGGGAAAGAAGGGCAGGGAAAGAGCCAGGGAAAGAGCCAGGGACTCTGAAGCAGGGAATCGGAGGCAGGGAATCGGTGGCAGGGAAACAGAGGAAGGGAATCAGAGTCGGAGAAATGGAGGCGGGGAATCAGAAACGGGGAATCAGAAGCGGGGAATCAGAGGACGGAAAAGAGATGTGGGGAAAGAGAGGCAGAAAAGAGAGGCGGGGTATCAGATGTGTGCAATCCGAGGCAAGGAATCAGAGGCGGGGAATCAGAGGCGGGGAAACAGAGGCGTGGAATCAGAGGCGGGGTATCTAAGGTGGGGAATCTGAGTCGGGGAATCAGAGTCGTGGAATCAGAGGTGGGGAATCAGAGGAGGAGAATCAGAGGAGGAGAATCAGAGGAGGAGAATCAGAGGCGGGGAATCAGAGTCGTGGAATCAGAGGTGGGGAATCAGAGGAGGAGAATCAGAGGCGGGGAATCAGAGGCGGGGAATCAGAGGCGGGGAATCAGAAGCGGGGAATCAGAGGCGGGGAATCAGAGGCGGGGTATCAGAGGCGGGGTATCAGAGGCGGGGTATCAGAGGCAGAGGAACGGAGGCGTGGAATCAGTGGTGGGGAATCAGAGGGCAGAAAAGAGATGTGGGGAAAGAGAGGCAGAGAAAGAGGCGTGGAAATAGACGCAGGGAAAGAGAGGCGGGGTATCAGATGCGGGGAATTCAAGGCGGGGAATCAGAGGTGGGGAAAGAGATGTGGGGAAAGAGAGGCCGGGAAAGAGGCACGGAAAGAGAGGCGGGAAATCAGAGGTGGGGAATCAGAGGCGGGGAATCAGAGGCGGGGAATCAGAGGCGGGGAATCAGAGGCGGGGAATCAGAGGCGGGGAATCAGAGGCGGGGAATCAGAGGCGGGGAATCAGAGGCGGGGTATCAGAGGCAGAGGAACGGAGGCGTGGAATCAGAGGTGGGGAATCAGAGGGCAGAAAAGAGATGTGGGGAAAGAGAGGCAGAGAAAGAGGCGTGGAAATAGACGCAGTGAAAGAGAGGAGGGGTATCAGATGCGGGGAATCCGAGGCGGGGAATCAGAGGCAGGAAAAGAGATGTGGGGAAAGAGAGTCCGGGAAAGAGGCACGGAAAGAGAGGCGGGAAATCAGAGGTGGGGAATCAGAGGCGGGGAATCAGAGGCGGGGAATCAGAGGCGGGGAATCAGTGGCTTGGACTCAGAGGAGGTGTATCAGAGGCGGAGAAAAGGCGGCGTGGAATCAGAGGTGGGGAATCAGAGGGCGGAAATGAGATGTGGGAAAAGAGAGGCAGAGAAGGAGGCACGAAAATAGTGGCAGGGAAAGAGAGGCAGGGAATCAGAGGCGGTGAATCAGAGGCGGGGAATCAGAGGCGGGGAATTAGAGGCGGGGAATCAGAGGGCGGAAAAGAGATGTGGGAAAAGAGAGGCAGAGAAGGAGGCACGAAAATAGTGGCAGGGAAAGAGAGGCAGGGAATCAGAGGCGGGGAATCAGAGGCGGGGAATCAGAGGCGGGGAATCAGAGGCGGGGAATCAGAGGCGGGGAATCAGAGGCGGGGAATCAGAGGCGGGGAATCAGAGGCGGGGAATCAGAGGCGGGGAATCAGAGGCGGGGAAGCAGAGGCGGGGAAGCAGAGGCGGGGAAGCAGAGGCGGGGAAGCAGAGGCGGGGAATCAGAGGCAGGGAATCAGAGGCGGGGAATTTGAGGTGGGGATTCTGAGGTGGGAAATCAGAGGCTGAGATTGAAAGGGGGAGAATCAGAAGGGGGAAAAGAAATGTGGGGAAAGAGAGGCATGGAAAGAGCCAGGGACTCTGAAGCAGGGAATCGGAGGCAGGGAAACAGAGTCGGAGAAACGGAGGCGGGGAATCAGAAGCGGGGAATCAGAGGGTGGAAAAGAGATGTGGGGAAAGAGAGGCAGGGAAAGAGGCGCGGAAATAGACGCAGGGAAAGAGAGGCGGGGTATCAGATGTGGGGAATCTGAGGTGGAAAACCTGAGGCGGGGAATCAGAGGCGTGGAATCCGAGGCGGGGCATCAGAGGCAGGAAAAGAGATGTGGGGAAAGAGAGGCCGGGAAAGAGGCACGGAAAGAGAGGCAGGAAATCAGAGGCGGTGAATCACAGGCGGGGAATCAGAGGCGGGGAATCAGAGTCGTATTATCTGAGGCGGGGAATCGGAGGCAGGGAATCAGCGGCGGGGAAAGAGATGTGGGAAAAGAGAGGCAGAGAAGGAGGCACGAAAATAGTGGCAGGGAAAGAGAGGCAGGGAATCAGAGGCGGGGAATCAGAGGCGGGGAATCAGAGGCGGGGAATCAGAGGCGGGGAATCAGAGGCGGGGAATCAGAGGCGGGGAATCAGAGGCGGGGAATCAGAGGCGGGGAATCAGAGGCGGGGAATCAGAGGCGGGGAAGCAGAGGCGGGGAAGCAGAGGCGGGGAAGCAGAGGCGGGGAAGCAGACGCGGGGAAGCAGACGCGGGGAAGCAGAGGCGGGGAAGCAGAGGCGGGGAATCAGAGGCGGGGAATTTGAGGTGGGGATTCTGAGGTGGGAAATCAGAGGCTGAGATTGAAAGGGGGAGAATCAGAAGGGGGAAAAGAAATGTGGGGAAAGAGAGGCATGGAAAGAGCCAGGGACTCTGAAGCAGGGAATCGGAGGCAGGGAAACAGAGTCGGAGAAACGGAGGCGGGGAATCAGAAGCGGGGAATCAGAGGGTGGAAAAGAGATGAGGGGAAAGAGAGGCAGGGAAAGAGGCGCGGAAATAGACGCAGGGAAAGAGAGGCGGAGTATCAGATGTGGGGAATTCAAGGCGGGGAATCAGAGGCGGGGAAAGAGATGTGGGGAAAGAGAGGCAGGGAAAGAGGCAAGGAAATAGAGGTGGGGAATCTGAGGCGGGGAATCAGAGGCGTGGAATCAGAGGGGGGAATCAGAGGCGGGGAATCAGAGGCGGGGAATCAGAGGCGGGGAATCAGAGGCGGGGAATCAGAGGCGGGGAATCAGAGGCGGGGAATAAGAGGCGGGGAATCAGGGCGGGGAATCAGATGCGGGGAATCAGAGGCGGGGAATCAGAGGCGGGGAATTTGAGGTGGGAAAAGAGATGTGGGGAAAGAGAGGCAGAGAAAGAGGCGTGGAAATAGACGCAGGGAAAGAGAGGCGGGGTATCAGATGTGGGGGATCCAAGGCGGGGAATCAGAGGTGGGGAAAGAGATGTGGAGAAAGAGAGGCAGGGAAAGAGGCAAGGAAAGAGAGGCGGGGAAAGAGGCACGGAAAGAGAGGTGGGAAATGAGAGGCGGGGAATCAGAGTCGTATTATCTGAGGTGGGGAATCTGAGGCGGGGAATCAGAGGCGGGGAAAGAGATGTGGGAAAAGAGAGGCAGAGAATGAGGCACGAAAATAGTGGCAGGGAAAGAGAGGCAGGGAATCAGAGGCGGGGAATCAGAGGCGGGGAATCAGAGGCGGGGAATCAGAGGCGGGGAATCAGAGGCGGGGAATCAGAGGCGGGGAATAAGAGGTGGGGAATCAGAGGCAGGGAATCAGAGGCGGAGAATCAGAGGCAGGGAATCTGAGGCGGGGAATCTGAGGTGGGGAATCTGAGTCGGGGAATCAGAGGCGTGGAATCAGAGGGGGGAATAGAGATGTGGGAAAAGAGAGGCGGCGAAAGGGAGGCGGGGAAAGAGTCAGAGACTCTGAAGCAGGGAATCGGAGTCGGGGAATCAGAGGTGGGGAATCAGAGGCGGGGAATCAGAGGCGGGGAATCAGAGGCGGGGAATCAGAGGCGGGGAATCAGAGGCGGGGAATCAGAGGCAGAGAATCAGAGGCGGGGAATCAGAGGCGGGGAATCAGAGGCGGGGAATCAGAGGCGGGGAATCAGAGGCGGGGAATCAGTGGGCGGAAATGAGATGTGGGAAAAGAGAGGCAGAGAAAGAGGCACGAAAATAGTGGCAGGGAAAGAGAGGCGGGGAATCAGAGGCGGGGAATCAGAGGCGGGGAATCAGAGGCGGGGAATCAGAGGCTGAAATTAAAAGGGGGTGAATCAGAGGGGGGAAAAGAGATGTGGGGAAAGAGAGGCAGAGAAAGAGGCGTGGAAATAGACGCAGGGAAAGAGAGGCGGGGTATCAGATGTGGGGGATCCGAGGCGGGGAATCAGAGGTGGGGAAAGAGATGTGGAGAAAGAGAGGCAGGGAAAGAGGCAAGGTAAGAGAGGCGGGGAAAGAGGCACGGAAAGAGAGGTGGGAAATGAGAGGCGGGGAATCAGAGTCGTATTATCTGAGGTGGGGAATCTGAGGCGGGGAATCAGAGGCGGGGAAAGAGATGTGGGAAAAGAGAGGCAGAGAATGAGGCACGAAAATAGTGGCAGGGAAAGAGAGGCAGGGAATCAGAGGCGGGGAATCAGAGGCGGGGAATCAGAGGTGGGGAATCAGAGGCGGGGAAGCAGAGGCGGGGAATCAGAGGCGGGGAATCAGAGGCGGGGAATCAGAGGCGGGGAAGCAGAGGCGGGGAATCAGAGGCGGGGAATCAGAGGCGGGGAATCAGAGGCGGGGAATCAGTGGGCGGAAATGAGATGTGGGAAAAGAGAGGCAGAGAAAGAGGCACGAAAATAGTGGCAGGGAAAGAGAGGCGGGGAATCACAGGCGGGGAATCACAGGCGGGGAACCAGAGGCGGGGAATCAGAGGCTGAAATTAAAAGAGTGTGAATCAGAGGGGGGAAAAGAGATGTGGGGAAAGAAGGGCAGGGAAAGAGCCAGGGAAAGAGCCAGGGACTCTGAAGCAGGGAATCGGAGGCAGGGAATCGGTGGCAGGGAAACAGAGGAAGGGAATCAGAGTCGGAGAAATGGAGGCGGGGAATCAGAAACGGGGAATCAGAAGCGGGGAATCAGAGGACGGAAAAGAGATGTGGGGAAAGAGAGGCAGAGAAAGAGAGGCGGGGTATCAGATGTGTGCAATCCGAGGCAAGGAATCAGAGGCGGGGAATCAGAGGCGGGGAAACAGAGGCGTGGAATCAGAGGCGGGGTATCTAAGGTGGGGAATCGGAGTCGGGGAATCAGAGTCGTGGAATCAGAGGTGGGGAATCAGAGGAGGAGAATCAGAGGCGGGGAATCAGAGGCGGGGAATCAGAGGCGGGGTATCAGAGGCGGGGTATCAGAGGCGGGGTATCAGAGGCAGAGGAACGGAGGCGTGGAATCAGTGGTGGGGAATCAGAGGGCAGAAAAGAGATGTGGGGAAAGAGAGGCAGAGAAAGAGGCGTGGAAATAGACGCAGGGAAAGAGAGGCGGGGTATCAGATGCGGAGAATTCAAGGCGGGGAATCAGAGGTGGGGAAAGAGATGTGGGGAAAGAGAGGCCGGGAAAGAGGCACGGAAAGAGAGGCGGGAAATCAGAGGTGGGGAATCAGAGGCGGGGAATTAGAGGTGGGGAATCAGAGTCGTCGTATCAGAAGCGGGGAATTTGAGGTGGAGAATCTGAGGCATGGAATCAGAGGCGGGGAATCAGAGGCGGGGAATCAGAGGCGGGGAATCAGAGGCGGGGAATCAGAGGCGGGGAATCAGTGGCTTGGACTCAGAGGAGGTGTATCAGAGGCGGAGAAAAGGCGGCGTGGAATCAGAGGTGGGGAATCAGAGGGCGGAAATGAGATGTGGGAAAAGAGAGGCAGAGAAGGAGGCACGAAAATAGTGGCAGGGAAAGAGAGGCAGGGAATCAGAGGCGGTGAATCAGAGGCGGGGAATTAGAGGCGGGGAATCAGAGGCGGGGAATCAGAGGCGGGGAATCAGAGGCGGGGAATCAGAGGCGGGGAATCAGAGGCGGGGAATCAGAGGCGGGGAATCAGAGGCGGGGAATCAGAGGCGGGGAATCAGAGGCGGGGAATCAGAGGCGGGGAAGCAGAGGCGGGGAAGCAGAGGCGGGGAAGCAGAGGCGGGGAAGCAGAGGCGGGGAATCAGAGGCGGGGAATCAGAGGCGGGGAATTTGAGGTGGGGATTCTGAGGTGGGAAATCAGAGGCTGAGATTGAAAGGGGGAGAATCAGAAGGGGGAAAAGAAATGTGGGGAAAGAGAGGCATGGAAAGAGCCAGGGACTCTGAAGCAGGGAATCGG
The DNA here is from genome assembly GCF_036971445.1 of Narcine bancroftii. Classification (NCBI taxonomy): domain Eukaryota; kingdom Metazoa; phylum Chordata; class Chondrichthyes; order Torpediniformes; family Narcinidae; genus Narcine; species Narcine bancroftii. The sequence continues at coordinate 187,375 of NW_027211968.1, forward strand.
AGGCAGGGAAACAGAGTCGGAGAAACGGAGGCGGGGAATCAGAAGCGGGGAATCAGAGGGTGGAAAAGAGATGTGGGGAAAGAGAGGCAGGGAAAGAGGCGCGGAAATAGAGGCAGGGAATCTGAGGCGGGGAATCTGAGGCGGGGAATCTGAGGTGGGGAATCTGAGGCGGGGAATCAGAGGGGGGAATAGAGATGTGGGAAAAGAGAGGCGGCGAAAGGGAGGCGGGGAAAGTGTCAGAGACTCTGAAGCAGGGAATCGAAGTCGGGGAATCAGAGTTGGGGAATCAGAGTCGGGGAATCAGTGTCGGGGAATCAGAGTCGGAGAATCAGAGTCGGGGAATCAGAGGTGGGGAATCAGAGGCGGGGAATCAGAGGCGGGGAATCAGAGGCGGGGAATCAGAGGCGGGGAATCAGAGGCGGGGAATCAGAGGCGGAGAATCAGAGGCGGGGAATCAGAGGCGGGGAATCAGTGGGCGGAAATGAGATGTGGGAAAAGAGAGGCAGAGAAAGAGGCACGAAAATAGTGGCAGGGAAAGAGAGGCGGGGAATCAGAGGCGGGGAACCACAGGCGGGGAATCAGAGGCTGAAATTAAAAGGGGGTGAATCAGAGGGGGGAAAAGAGATGTGGGGAAAGAAGGGCAGGGAAAGAGCCAGGGAAAGAGCCAGGGACTCTGAAGCAGGGAATCGGAGGCAGGGAAACAGAGGAAGGGAATCAGAGTCGGAGAAATATAGGCGGGGAATCAGAGGCGGGGAATCAGAGGCGGGGAATCAGAGGCGGGGAATTAGAGGCGGGGAATCAGAGGCGGGGAATCAGAGGCGGGGAATCAGAGGCGGGGAATCAGAGGCGGGGAATCAGAGGGGGGAATAGAGATGTGGGAAAAGAGAGGCAGAGAAAGAGGCACGAAAATAGTGGCAGGGAAAGAGAGGCGGGGAATCACAGGCGGGGAATCACAGGCGGGGAACCAGAGGCGGGGAATCAGAGGCTGAAATTAAAAGAGGGTGAATCAGAGGGGGGAAAAGAGATGTGGGGAAAGAAGGGCAGGGAAAGAGCCAGGGAAAGAGCCAGGGACTCTGAAGCAGGGAAACGGAGGCAGGGAATCGGTGGCAGGGAAACAGAGGAAGGGAATCAGAGTCGGAGAAATGGAGGCGGGGAATCAGAAGCGGGGAATCAGAAGCGGGGAATCAGAGGACGGAAAAGAGATGTGGGGAAAGAGAGGCAGAGAAAGAGAGGCGGGGTATCAGATGTGTGCAATCCGAGGCAAGGAATCAGAGGCGGGGAATCAGAGGCGGGGAATCAGAGGCGTGGAACCAGAGGCGGGGAATCTAAGGTGGGGAATCGGAGTCGGGGAATCAGAGTCGTGGAATCAGAGGCGGGGAATCAGAGGCGGGGAATCAGAGGAGGGGAATCAGAGTCGGGGAATCAGAGGAGGGGAATCAGAGGCGGGGAATCAGAGGCGGGGAATCAGAGGCGGGGAATCAGAGGCGGGGAATCAGAGGTGGGGAATCAGAGGCGGGGAATCAGAGGCGGGGAATCAGAGGCAGGAAAAGAGATGTGGGGAAAGAGAGGCCGGGAAAGAGGCACGGAAAGAGAGGTGGGAAATCAGAGGTGGGGAATCAGAGGCGGAGAATCAGAGGCGGGGAATCAGAGGCTTGGACTCAGAGGAGGTGTATCAGAGGCGGAGAAAAGGCGGCGTGGAATCAGAGGTGGGGAATCAGAGGGCGGAAATGAGATGTGGGAAAAGAGAGGCAGAGAAGGAGGCACGAAAATAGTGGCAGGGAAAGAGAGGCAGGGAATCAGAGGCGGGGAATCAGAGGCGGGAAATCAGAGGCGGGGAATCAGAGGCGGGGAAAGAGATGTGGGAAAAGAGAGGCAGACAATGAGGCACGAAAATAGTGGCAGGGAAAGAGAGGCGGGGAATCAGAGGCGGGGAATCAGAGGCGGGGAATCAGAGGCGGGGAATCAGAGGCGGGGAATCAGAGGCGGGGAATCAGAGGCGGGGAATCAGAGGCGGGGAATCAGAGGCGGGGAATCAGAGGCGGGGAATCAGAGGCGGGGAAGCAGAGGCGGGGAATCAGAGGCGGGGAATCAGAGGGGGGAATAGAGATGTGGGAAAAGAGAGGCGGCGAAAGGGAGGCGGGGAAAGAGTCAGAGACTCTGAAGCAGGGAATCGGAGTCGGAGAAATGGAGGCGGGGAATCAGAGGCGGGGAATCAGAGGCAGGGAATCAGAGGCGGAGAATCAGAGGCGGGGAATCAGAGGCGGGGAATCAGAGGCGGGGAATCAGAGGCGGGGAATCAGAGGCGGGGAATCAGAGGCGGGGAATCAGAGGCGGGGAAGCAGAGGCGGGGAATCCGAGGCGGGGAATCAGAGGCAGGAAAAGAGATGTGGGGAAAGAGAGGCACGGAAAGAGAGGCGGGAAATCAGAGGTGGGGAATCAGAGGCGGGGAATCAGAGGCAGGGAATCAGAGGCGGGGAATCAGAGGCGGGGAATCAGAGGGCGGAAAAGAGATGTGGGGAAAGAGAGGCAGAGAAAGAGGCGTGGAAATAGACGCAGGGAAAGAGAGGCAGGGTATCAGATGTGGGGGATCCGAGGCGGGGAATCAGAGGTGGGGAAAGAGATGTGGAGAAAGAGAGGCAGGGAAAGAGGCAAGGAAAGAGAGGCGGGGAAAGAGGCACGGAAAGAGAGGTGGGAAATGAGAGGCGGGGAATCAGAGGCGGGGAATCAGAGTCGTGGTTTCAGAGGCGGGGAATCAGAGGCGGGGAATCAGAGTCATGGTATCAGAGGCGGGGAATCAGAGGCGGGGAATCAGAGGCGGGGAAAGAGATGTGGGAAAAGAGAGGCAGGGAAAGAGGCGCGGAAATAGACGCAGGGAAAGAGAGGCGGGGTATCAGATGTGGGGAATCCGAGGCGGGGAATCAGAGGCGGGGAAAGAGATGTGGGGAAAGAGAGGCAGGGAAAGAGGCGCGGAAATAGACGCAGGGAAAGAGAGGCGGGGTATCAGATGTGGGGAATCTGAGGTGGAAAACCTGAGGCGGGGAATCAGAGGCGGGGAATCAGAGGCGGGGAAAGAGATGTGGGAAAAGAGAGGCAGGGAAAGAGGCGCGGAAATAGACGCAGGGAAAGAGAGGCGGGGTATCAGATGTGGGGAATCCGAGGCGGGGAATCAGAGGCGGGGAAAGAGATGTGGGGAAAGAGAGGCAGGGAAAGAGGCGCGGAAATAGACGCAGGGAAAGAGAGGCGGGGTATCAGATGTGGGGAATCTGAGGTGGAAAACCTGAGGCGGGGAATCAGAGGCGTGGAATCCGAGGCGGGGCATCAGAGGCAGGAAAAGAGATGTGGGGAAAGAGAGGCCGGGAAAGAGGCACGGAAAGAGAGGCAGGAAATCAGAGGCGGTGAATCACAGGCGGGGAATCAGAGGCGGGGAATCAGAGTCGTATTATCTGAGGCGGGGAATCGGAGGCAGGGAATCAGAGGCGGGGAAAGAGATGTGGGAAAAGAGAGGCAGAGAAGGAGGCACGAAAATAGTGGCAGGGAAAGAGAGGCAGGGAATCAGAGGCGGGGAATCAGAGGCGGGGAATCAGAGGCGGGGAATCAGAGGCGGGGAATCAGAGGCGGGAAATCAGAGGCGGGGAATCAGAGGCGGGGAATCAGAGGCGGGGAATCAGAGGCGGGGAAGCAGAGGCGGGGAAGCAGAGGCGGGGAAGCAGAGGCGGGGAAGCAGACGCGGGGAAGCAGAGGCGGGGAAGCAGAGGCGGGGAATCAGAGGCGGGGAATTTGAGGTGGGGATTCTGAGGTGGGAAATCAGAGGCTGAGATTGAAAGGGGGAGAATCAGAAGGGGGAAAAGAAATGTGGGGAAAGAGAGGCATGGAAAGAGCCAGGGACTCTGAAGCAGGGAATCGGAGGCAGGGAAACAGAGTCGGAGAAACGGAGGCGGGGAATCAGAAGCGGGGAATCAGAGGGTGGAAAAGAGATGTGGGGAAAGAGAGGCAGGGAAAGAGGCGCGGAAATAGACGCAGGGAAAGAGAGGCGGAGTATCAGATGTGGGGGATCAGAGGCAGGGAATCAGAGGCGGAGATCCAGAGGCAGGGAATCTGAGGCGGCGAATCTGAGGCGGGGAATCAGAGGCGTGGAATCAGAGGGGGGAATCGGAGGCGGGGAATCAGAGGCGGGGAATCAGAGGCGGGGAATCAGAGGCGGGGAATCAGAGGCGGGGAATCAGAGGCGGGGAATCAGAGGCGGGGAATAAGAGGCGGGGAATCAGATGCGGGGAATCAGAGGCGGGGAATCAGAGGCGGGGAATTTGAGGTGGGAAAAGAGATGTGGGGAAAGAGAGGCAGAGAAAGAGGCGTGGAAATAGACGCAGGGAAAGAGAGGCGGGGTATCAGATGTGGGGGATCCGAGGCGGGGAATCAGAGGTGGGGAAAGAGATGTGGAGAAAGAGAGGCAGGGAAAGAGGCAAGGAAAGAGAGGCGGGGAAAGAGGCACGGAAAGAGAGGTGGGAAATGAGAGGCGGGGAATCAGAGTCGTATTATCTGAGGTGGGGAATCTGAGGCGGGGAATCAGAGGCGGGGAAAGAGATGTGGGAAAAGAGAGGCAGAGAATGAGGCACGAAAATAGTGGCAGGGAAAGAGAGGCAGGGAATCAGAGGCGGGGAATCAGAGGCGGGGAATCAGAGGCGGGGAATCAGAGGCGGGGAATCAGAGGCGGGGAATCAGAGGCGGGGAATAAGAGGTGGGGAATCAGAGGCAGGGAATCAGAGGCGGAGAATCAGAGGCAGGGAATCTGAGGCGGGGAATCTGAGGTGGGGAATCTGAGTCGGGGAATCAGAGGCGTGGAATCAGAGGCGTGGAATCAGAGGGGGGAATAGAGATGTGGGAAAAGAGAGGCGGCGAAAGGGAGGCGGGGAAAGAGTCAGAGACTCTGAAGCAGGGAATCGGAGTCGGGGAATCAGGTGGGGAATCAGCGGCGGGGAATCAGAGGCGGGGAATCAGAGGCGGGGAATCAGAGGCGGGGAATCAGAGGCAGAGAATCAGAGGCGGGGAATCAGAGGCGGGGAATCAGAGGCGGGGAATCAGTGGGCGGAAATGAGATGTGGGAAAAGAGAGGCAGAGAAAGAGGCACGAAAATAGTGGCAGGGAAAGAGAGGCGGGGAATCAGAGGCGGGGAATCAGAGGCGGGGAATCAGAGGCGGGGAATCAGAGGCGGGGAATCAGAGGCTGAAATTAAAAGGGGGTGAATCAGAGGGGGGAAAAGAGATGTGGGGAAAGAGAGGCAGAGAAAGAGGCGTGGAAATAGACGCAGTGAAAGAGAGGAGGGGTATCAGATGCGGGGAATCAGAGGCGGGGAATCAGAGGCTTGGACTCAGAGGAGGTGTATCAGAGGCGGAGAAAAGGCGGCGTGGAATCAGAGGTGGGGAATCAGAGGGCGGAAATGAGATGTGGGAAAAGAGTGGCAGAGAAGGAGGCACGAAAATAGTGGCAGGGAAAGAGAGGCAGGGAATCAGAGGCGGGGAATCAGAGGCGGGAAATCAGAGGCGGGGAATCAGAGGGCGGAAAAGAGATGTGGGGAAAGAGAGGCAGAGAAAGAGGCGTGGAAATAGACGCAGGGAAAGAGAGGCGGGGTATCAGATGTGGGGGATCCGAGGCGGGGAATCAGAGGTGGGGAAAGAGATGTGGAGAAAGAGAGGCAGGGAAAGAGGCAAGGAAAGAGAGGTGGGAAATGAGAGGCGGGGAATCAGAGTCGTATTATCTGAGGTGGGGAATCTGAGGCGGGGAATCAGAGGCGGGGAATCAGAGGCGGGGAATCAGAGGCGGGGAAGCAGAGGCGGGGAATCAGAGGCGGGGAAGCAGAGGCGGGGAAGCAGAGGCGGGGAATCAGAGGCGGGGAATCAGAGGGGGGAAAAGAGATGTGGGAAAAGAGAGGCGGCGAAAGGGAGGCGGGGAAAGAGTCAGAGACTCTGAAGCAGGGAATCGGAGTCGGAGAAATGGAGGCGGGGAATCAGAGGCGGGGAATCAGAGGCAGGGAATCAGAGGCGGAGAATCAGAGGCGGGGAATCAGAGGCGGGGAATCAGAGGCGGGGAATCAGAGGCGGGGAATCAGTGGGCGGAAATGAGATGTGGGAAAAGAGAGGCAGAGAAAGAGGCGTGGAAATAGACGCAGTGAAAGCGAGGAGGGGTATCAGATGCGGGGAATCCGAGGCGGGGAATCAGAGGCAGGAAAAGAGATGTGGGGAAAGAGAGGCAGAGAAAGAGGCGTGGAAATAGACGCAGGGAAAGAGAGGCAGGGTATCAGATGCGGGGAATCAGAGGCAGGGAATCAGAGGCAGGGAATCAGAGGCAGGGAATCAGAGGCGGGGAATCAGATGCGTGGAATCAGAGGCGGGGAATCTGAGGCGGGGAATCAGAGGCGGGGAATGAGAGGCGGGGAATCAGATGCGTGGAATCAGAGGCGGGGAATCAGAGGCGGGGAATCAGAGGCGGGGAATCAGAGGCGGGGAATCAGAGGCGGGGAATCAGAGGCGGGGAATCAGAGGCGGGGAATCAGAGTCATGGTATCAGAGGCGGGGAATCAGAGGCGGGGAATCAGAGGCGGGGAAGCAGAGGCGGGGAAGCAGAGGCGGGGAAGCAGAGGCAGGGAATCAGAGGCGGAGATCCAGAGGCAGGGAATCTGAGGCGGCGAATCTGAGGCGGGGAATCAGAGGCGTGGAATCAGAGGGGGGAATAGAGATGTGGGAAAAGAGAGGGGGCGAAAGGGAGGCGGGGAAAGAGTCAGAGACTCTGAAACATTGAATCTGAGTCGGGGAATCAGAGTCGGGGAATCAGAGTCGGGGAATCAGTGTCAGGGAATCAGAGTCGGGGAATCAGAGGTGGGGAATCAGAGGCGGGGAATCAGAGTCGGGGAATCAGAGGCAGGGAATCAGAGGCGGGGAATCAGAGTCGTGGTTTCAGAGGCGGGGAATCTGAGGCGGGGAATCTGAGGCGGGGAAAGAGATGTGGGAAAAGAGAGGCAGGGAAAGAGGCACAAAAATAGTGGCAGGGAAAGAGAGGCGGGGAATCAGGAGCGGGGAATGAGAGGCGGGGAATCAGATGCGTGGAATCAGAGGCGGGGAATCAGAGGCGGGGAATCTGAGGCGGTGAATCAGAGGCGGGGAATCAGAGGCGGGGAATCAGAGGCGGGGAATCAGAGGGGGGAATAGAGATGTGGGAAAAGAGAGGCAGAGAAAGAGGCACGAAAATAGTGGCAGGGAAAGAGAGGCGGGGAATCACAGGCGGGGAATCACAGGCGGGGAACCAGAGGCGGGGAATCAGAGGCTGAAATTAAAAGAGGGTGAATCAGAGGGGGGAAAAGAGATGTGGGGAAAGAAGGGCAGGGAAAGAGCCAGGGAAAGAGCCAGGGACTCTGAAGCAGGGAATCGGAGGCAGGGAATCGGTGGCAGGGAAACAGAGGAAGGGAATCAGAGTCGGAGAAATGGAGGCGGGGAATCAGAAGCGGGGAATCAGAAGCGGGGAATCAGAGGACGGAAAAGAGATGTGGGGAAAGAGAGGCAGAGAAAGAGAGGCGGGGTATCAGATGTGTGCAATCCGAGGCAAGGAATCAGAGGCGGGGAATCAGAGGCGGGGAATCAGAGGCGTGGAACCAGAGGCGGGGAATCTAAGGTGGGGAATCGGAGTCGGGGAATCAGAGTCGTGGAATCAGAGGCGGGGAATCAGAGGCGGGGAATCAGAGGAGGGGAATCAGAGTCGGGGAATCAGAGGAGGGGAATCAGAGGCGGGGAATCAGAGGCGGGGAATCAGAGGCGGGGAATCAGAGGCGGGGAATCAGAGGTGGGGAATCAGAGGCGGGGAATCAGAGGCGGGGAATCAGAGGCAGGAAAAGAGATGTGGGGAAAGAGAGGCCGGGAAAGAGGCACGGAAAGAGAGGTGGGAAATCAGAGGTGGGGAATCAGAGGCGGGGAATCAGAGGCGGGGAATCAGAGGCTTGGACTCAGAGGAGGTGTATCAGAGGCGGAGAAAAGGCGGCGTGGAATCAGAGGTGGGGAATCAGAGGGCGGAAATGAGATGTGGGAAAAGAGAGGCAGAGAAGGAGGCACGAAAATAGTGGCAGGGAAAGAGAGGCAGGGAATCAGAGGCGGGGAATCAGAGGCGGGAAATCAGAGGCGGGGAATCAGAGGCGGGGAAAGAGATGTGGGAAAAGAGAGGCAGACAATGAGGCACGAAAATAGTGGCAGGGAAAGAGAGGCGGGGAATCAGAGGCGGGGAATCAGAGGCGGGGAATCAGAGGCGGGGAATCAGAGGCGGGGAATCAGAGGCGGGGAATCAGAGGCGGGGAATCAGAGGCGGGGAATCAGAGGCGGGGAATCAGAGGCGGGGAATCAGAGGCGGGGAAGCAGAGGCGGGGAATCAGAGGCGGGGAATCAGAGGGGGGAATAGAGATGTGGGAAAAGAGAGGCGGCGAAAGGGAGGCGGGGAAAGAGTCAGAGACTCTGAAGCAGGGAATCGGAGTCGGAGAAATGGAGGCGGGGAATCAGAGGCGGGGAATCAGAGGCAGGGAATCAGAGGCGGAGAATCAGAGGCGGGGAATCAGAGGCGGGGAATCAGAGGCGGGGAATCAGAAGCGGGGAATCAGAGGCGGGGAATCAGTGGGCGGAAATGAGATGTGGGAAAAGAGAGGCAGAGAAAGAGGCGTGGAAATAGACGCTCTGAAAGCGAGGAGGGGTATCAGATGCGGGGAATCCGAGGCGGGGAATCAGAGGCAGGAAAAGAGATGTGGGGAAAGAGAGGCAGGGAAAGAGGCAAGGAAAGAGAGGCGGGGAAAGAGGCACGGAAAGAGAGGTGGGAAATGAGAGGCGGGGAATCAGAGGCGGGGAATCAGAGTCGTGGTTTCAGAGGCGGGGAATCAGAGGCGGGGAATCAGAGTCATGGTATCAGAGGCGGGGAATCAGAGGCGGGGAATCAGAGGCGGGGAAAGAGATGTGGGAAAAGAGAGGCAGGGAAAGAGGCGCGGAAATAGACGCAGGGAAAGAGAGGCGGGGTATCAGATGTGGGGAATCCGAGGCGGGGAATCAGAGGCGGGGAAAGAGATGTGGGGAAAGAGAGGCAGGGAAAGAGGCGCGGAAATAGACGCAGGGAAAGAGAGGCGGGGTATCAGATGTGGGGAATCTGAGGTGGAAAACCTGAGGCGGGGAATCAGAGGCGTGGAATCCGAGGCGGGGCATCAGAGGCAGGAAAAGAGATGTGGGGAAAGAGAGGCCGGGAAAGAGGCACGGAAAGAGAGGCAGGAAATCAGAGGCGGTGAATCACAGGCGGGGAATCAGAGGCGGGGAATCAGAGTCGTATTATCTGAGGCGGGGAATCGGAGGCAGGGAATCAGAGGCGGGGAAAGAGATGTGGGAAAAGAGAGGCAGAGAAGGAGGCACGAAAATAGTGGCAGGGAAAGAGAGGCAGGGAATCAGAGGCGGGGAATCAGAGGCGGGGAATCAGAGGCGGGGAATCAGAGGCGGGGAATCAGAGGCGGGAAATCAGAGGCGGGGAATCAGAGGCGGGGAATCAGAGGCGGGGAATCAGAGGCGGGGAAGCAGAGGCGGGGAAGCAGAGGCGGGGAAGCAGAGGCGGGGAAGCAGACGCGGGGAAGCAGAGGCGGGGAAGCAGAGGCGGGGAATCAGAGGCGGGGAATTTGAGGTGGGGATTCTGAGGTGGGAAATCAGAGGCTGAGATTGAAAGGGGGAGAATCAGAAGGGGGAAAAGAAATGTGGGGAAAGAGAGGCATGGAAAGAGCCAGGGACTCTGAAGCAGGGAATCGGAGGCAGGGAAACAGAGTCGGAGAAACGGAGGCGGGGAATCAGAAGCGGGGAATCAGAGGGTGGAAAAGAGATGTGGGGAAAGAGAGGCAGGGAAAGAGGCGCGGAAATAGACGCAGGGAAAGAGAGGCGGAGTATCAGATGTGGGGGATCAGAGGCAGGGAATCAGAGGCGGAGATCCAGAGGCAGGGAATCTGAGGCGGCGAATCTGAGGCGGGGAATCAGAGGCGTGGAATCAGAGGGGGGAATCGGAGGCGGGGAATCAGAGGCGGGGAATCAGAGGCGGGGAATCAGAGGCGGGGAATCAGAGGCGGGGAATCAGAGGCGGGGAATCAGAGGCGGGGAATAAGAGGCGGGGAATCAGGGCGGGGAATCAGATGCGGGGAATCAGAGGCGGGGAATCAGAGGCGGGGAATTTGAGGTGGGAAAAGAGATGTGGGGAAAGAGAGGCAGAGAAAGAGGCGTGGAAATAGACGCAGGGAAAGAGAGGCGGGGTATCAGATGTGGGGGTTCCGAGGCGGGGAATCAGAGGTGGGGAAAGAGATGTGGAGAAAGAGAGGCAGGGAAAGAGGCAAGGAAAGAGAGGCGGGGAAAGAGGCACGGAAAGAGAGGTGGGAAATGAGAGGCGGGGAATCAGAGTCGTATTATCTGAGGTGGGGAATCTGAGGCGGGGAATCAGAGGCGGGGAAAGAGATGTGGGAAAAGAGAGGCAGAGAATGAGGCACGAAAATAGTGGCAGGGAAAGAGAGGCAGGGAATCAGAGGCGGGGAATCAGAGGCGGGGAATCAGAGGCGGGGAATCAGAGGCGGGGAATCAGAGGCGGGGAATCAGAGGCGGGGAATAAGAGGTGGGGAATCAGAGGCAGGGAATCAGAGGCGGAGAATCAGAGGCAGGGAATCTGAGGCGGGGAATCTGAGGTGGGGAATCTGAGTCGGGGAATCAGAGGCGTGGAATCAGAGGCGTGGAATCAGAGGGGGGAATAGAGATGTGGGAAAAGAGAGGCGGCGAAAGGGAGGCGGGGAAAGAGTCAGAGACTCTGAAGCAGGGAATCGGAGTCGGGGAATCAGAGGTGGGGAATCAGCGGCGGGGAATCAGAGGCGGGGAATCAGAGGCGGGGAATCAGAGGCGGGGAATCAGAGGCGGGGAATCAGAGGCAGAGAATCAGAGGCGGGGAATCAGAGGCGGGGAATCAGTGGGCGGAAATGAGATGTGGGAAAAGAGAGGCAGAGAAAGAGGCACGAAAATAGTGGCAGGGAAAGAGAGGCGGGGAATCAGAGGCGGGGAATCAGAGGCGGGGAATCAGAGGCGGGGAATCAGAGGCGGGGAATCAGAGGCTGAAATTAAAAGGGGGTGAATCAGAGGGGGGAAAAGAGATGTGGGGAAAGAGAGGCAGAGAAAGAGGCGTGGAAATAGACGCAGTGAAAGAGAGGAGGGGTATCAGATGCGGGGAATCAGAGGCGGGGAATCAGAGGCTTGGACTCAGAGGAGGTGTATCAGAGGCGGAGAAAAGGCGGCGTGGAATCAGAGGTGGGGAATCAGAGGGCGGAAATGAGATGTGGGAAAAGAGTGGCAGAGAAGGAGGCACGAAAATAGTGGCAGGGAAAGAGAGGCAGGGAATCAGAGGCGGGGAATCAGAGGCGGGAAATCAGAGGCGGGGAATCAGAGGGCGGAAAAGAGATGTGGGGAAAGAGAGGCAGAGAAAGAGGCGTGGAAATAGACGCAGGGAAAGAGAGGCGGGGTATCAGATGTGGGGGATCCGAGGCGGGGAATCAGAGGTGGGGAAAGAGATGTGGAGAAAGAGAGGCAGGGAAAGAGGCAAGGAAAGAGAGGTGGGAAATGAGAGGCGGGGAATCAGAGTCGTATTATCTGAGGTGGGGAATCTGAGGCGGGGAATCAGAGGCGGGGAATCAGAGGCGGGGAATCAGAGGCGGGGAAGCAGAGGCGGGGAATCAGAGGCGGGGAAGCAGAGGCGGGGAAGCAGAGGCGGGGAATCAGAGGCGGGGAATCAGAGGGGGGAAAAGAGATGTGGGAAAAGAGAGGCGGCGAAAGGGAGGCGGGGAAAGAGTCAGAGACTCTGAAGCAGGGAATCGGAGTCGGAGAAATGGAGGCGGGGAATCAGAGGCGGGGAATCAGAGGCAGGGAATCAGAGGCGGAGAATCAGAGGCGGGGAATCAGAGGCGGGGAATCAGAGGCGGGGAATCAGAGGCGGGGAATCAGTGGGCGGAAATGAGATGTGGGAAAAGAGAGGCAGAGAAAGAGGCGTGGAAATAGACGCAGTGAAAGCGAGGAGGGGTATCAGATGCGGGGAATCCGAGGCGGGGAATCAGAGGCAGGAAAAGAGATGTGGGGAAAGAGAGGCAGAGAAAGAGGCGTGGAAATAGACGCAGGGAAAGAGAGGCAGGGTATCAGATGCGGGGAATCAGAGGCAGGGAATCAGAGGCAGGGAATCAGAGGCAGGGAATCAGAGGCGGGGAATCTGAGGCGGGGAATCAGAGGCGGGGAATGAGAGGCGGGGAATCAGATGCGTGGAATCAGAGGCGGGGAATCAGAGGCGGGGAATCAGAGGCGGGGAATCAGAGGCGGGGAATCAGAGGCGGGGAATCAGAGGCGGGGAATCAGAGGCGGGGAATCAGAGGCGGGAAATCAGAGGCGGGGAATCAGAGGCGGGGAATCAGAGGCGGGGAAGCAGAGGCGGGGAAGCAGAGGCGGGGAAGCAGAGGCAGGGAATCAGAGGCGGAGATCCAGAGGCAGGGAATCTGAGGCGGCGAATCTGAGGCGGGGAATCAGAGGCGTGGAATCAGAGGGGGGAATAGAGATGTGGGAAAAGAGAGGGGGCGAAAGGGAGGCGGGGAAAGAGTCAGAGACTCTGAAACAGGGAATCTGAGTCGGGGAATCAGAGTCGGGGAATCAGAGTCGGGGAATCAGTGTCAGGGAATCAGAGTCGGGGAATCAGAGGTGGGGAATCAGAGGCGGGGAATCAGAGTCGGGGAATCAGAGGCAGGGAATCAGAGGCGGGGAATCAGAGTCGTGGTTTCAGAGGCGGGGAATCTGAGGCGGGGAATCTGAGGCGGGGAAAGAGATGTGGGAAAAGAGAGGCAGGGAAAGAGGCACAAAAATAGTGGCAGGGAAAGAGAGGCGGGGAATCAGGAGCGGGGAATGAGAGGCGGGGAATCAGATGCGTGGAATCAGAGGCGGGGAATCAGAGGCGGGGAATCTGAGGCGGTGAATCAGAGGCGGGGAAAGAGATGTGGGAAAAGAGAGGCAGGGAAAGAGGCGCGGAAAGAGACGCAGGGAAAGAGAGGCGGGGTATCAGATGTGGGGAATCCGAGGCGGGGAATCAGAGGCGGGGAAAGAGATGTGGGGAAAGAGAGGCGGAAATAGACGCAGGGAAAGAGAGGCGGGGTATCAGATGTGGGGAATCTGAAGTCGAAAATCTGAGGTGGGGAATCAGAGGCGTGGAATCCGAGGCGGGGCATCAGAGGCAGGAAAAGAGATGTGGGGAAAGAGAGGCCGGGAAAGAGGCACGGAAAGAGAGGCAGGAAATCAGAGGCGGCGAATCACAGGCGGGGAATCAGAGGCGGGGAATCAGAGTCGTATTATCTGAGGCGGGGAATCGGAGCCAGGGAATCAGAGGCGGGGAAAGAGATGTGGGAAAAGAGAGGCAGAGAAGGAGGCACGAAAATAGTGGCAGGGAAAGAGAGGCGGGGAATCAGAGGCGGGGAATCAGAGGCGGAGAATCAGAGGCGGGGAATCAGAGGCGGGGTATCAGAGGCGGGGAATCAGAGGCGGGGAATCAGAGGCGGGGAATCAGAGGGGGGGAATCAGAGGCGGGGAATCAGAGGCGGGGAATCAGAGGCGGGGAATCAGAGGCGGGGAATCAGAGGCGGGAAATCAGAGGCGGGCAATCAGAGGCGGGGAATCAGAGGCGGGGAATCAGAGGCGGGGAATCAGAGGCGGGGAATCAGAGGCGGGGAATCAGAGGCGGGGAATCAGAGGCGGGGAATCAGAGGCGGGAAATCAGAGGCGGGGAATCAGAGGCGGGGTATCAGAGGCGGGGAAGCAGAGGCGGGGAAGCAGAGGCGGGGAAGCAGACTCGGGGAATCAGAGGCGGGGAATCAGAGGCGGGGAATCAGAGGCGGGGAATCAGAGGCGGGGAAGCAGAGGCGGGGAAGCAGAGGCGGGGAAGCAGACTCGGGGAATCAGAGGCGGGGAATCAGAGGCGGGGAATCAGAGGCGGGGAATCAGAGGCGGGGAAGCAGAGGCGGGGAAGCAGAGGCGGGGAAGCAGAGGCGGGGAAGCAGAGGCGGGGAAGCAGAGGCGGGGAATCAGAGGCGGGGAATTTGAGGTGGGGATTCTGAGGTGGGAAATCAGAGGCTGAGATTGAAAGGGGGAGAATCAGAAGGGGGAAAAGAAATGTGGGGAAAGAGAGGCATGGAAAGAGCCAGGGACTCTGAAGCAGGGAATCGGAGGCAGGGAAACAGAGTCGGAGAAACGGAGGCGGGGAATCAGAAGCGGGGAATCAGAGGGTGGAAAAGAGATGTGGGGAAAGAGAGGCAGGGAAAGAGGCGCGGAAATAGACGCAGGGAAAGAGAGGCGGAGTATCAGATGTGGGGAATTCAAGGCGGGGAATCAGAGGCGGGGAAAGAGATGTGGGGAAAGAGAGGCAGGGAAAGAGGCAAGGAAATAGAGGTGGGGAATCAGAGGCAGGGAATCAGAGGCGGAGATCCAGAGGCAGGGAATCTGAGGCGGCGAATCTGAGGCGGGGAATCAGAGGCGTGGAATCAGAGGGGGGAATAGAGATGTGGGAAAAGAGAGGCGGCGAAAGGGAGGCGGGGAAAGAGTCAGAGACTCTGAAACAGGGAATCTGAGTCGGGGAATCAGAGTCGGGGAATCAGAGTCGGGGAATCAGTGTCAGGGAATCAGAGTCGGGGAATCAGAGGTGGGGAATCAGAGGCGGGGAATCAGAGTCGGGGAATCAGAGGCAGGGAATCAGAGGCAGGGAATCAGAGGCGGGGAATCAGAGGCGGGGAATCAGAGGCGGGGAATCAGAGGCGGGGAAAGAGATGTGGGAAAAGAGAGGCAGGGAAAGAGGCACAAAAATAGTGGCAGGGAAAGAGAGGCGGGGAATCAGGGGCGGGGAATGAGAGGCGGGGAATCAGATGCGTGGAATGAGAGGCGGGGAATCAGAGGCGGGGAATCTGAGGCGGGGAATCAGAGGCGGGGAAAGAGATGTGGGAAAAGAGAGGCAGGGAAAGAGGCGCGGAAAGAGACGCAGGGAAAGAGAGGCAGGGTATCAGATGTGGGGAATCCGAGGCGGGGAATCAGAGGCGGGGAAAGAGATGTGGGGAAAGAGAGGCAGGGAAAGAGGCGCAGAAATAGACGCAGGGAAAGAGAGGCGGGGTATCAGATGTGGGGAATCTGAAGTGGAAAATCTGAGGCGGGGAATCAGAGGCGTGGAATCCGAGGCGGGGCATCAGAGGCAGGAAAAGAGATGTGGGGAAAGAGAGGCCGGGAAAGAGGCACGGAAAGAGAGGCAGGAAATCAGAGGCGGTGAATCACAGGCGGGGAATCAGAGGCGGGGAATCAGAGTCGTATTATCTGAGGCGGGGAATCGGAGGCAGGGAATCAGAGGCGGGGAAAGAGATGTGGGAAAAGAGAGGCAGAGAAGGAGGCACGAAAATAGTGGCAGGGAAAGAGAGGCGGGGAATCAGAGGCGGGGAATCAGAGGCGGGGAATCAGAGACGGGGAATCAGAGGCGGGGAATCAGAGGCGGGGAATCAGAGGCGGGAAATCAGAGGCGGGCAATCAGAGGCGGGGAATCAGAGGCGGGGAAGCAGAGGCGGGGAAGCAGAGGCGGGGAAGCAGAGGCGGGGAAGCAGAGGCGGGGAAGCAGAGGCGGGGAATCAGAGTCGGGGAATCAGAGGCGGGGAATTTGAGGTGGGGATTCTGAGGTGGGAAATCAGAGGCTGAGATTGAAAGGGGGAGAATCAGAAGGGGGAAAAGAAATGTGGGGAAAGAGAGGCATGGAAAGAGCCAGGGACTCTGAAGCAGGGAATCGGAGGCAGGGAAACAGAGTCGGAGAAACGGAGGCGGGGAATCAGAAGCGGGGAATCAGAGGGTGGAAAAGAGATGTGGGGAAAGAGAGGCAGGGAAAGAGGCGCGGAAATAGACGCAGGGAAAGAGAGGCGGAGTATCAGATGTGGGGAATTCAAGGCGGGGAATCAGAGGCGGGGAAAGAGATGTGGGGAAAGAGATGTGGGGAAAGAGAGGCAGGGAAAGAGGCAAGGAAATAGAGGTGGGGAATCAGAGGCAGGGAATCAGAGGCGGAGATCCAGAGGCAGGGAATTTGAGGCGGGGAATCTGAGGCGGGGAATCAGAGGCGTGGAATCAGAGGGGGGAATAGAGATGTGGGAAAAGAGAGGCGGCGAAAGGGAGGCGGGGAAAGAGTCAGAGACTCTGAAACAGGGAATCGGAGTCGGGGAATCAGAGTCGGGGAATCAGAGTCGGGGAATCACTGTCAGGGAATCAGAGTCGGGGAATCAGAGGTGGGGAATCAGAGGCGGGGATCAGAGTCGGGGAATCAGAGGCAGGGAATCAGAGGCGGGGAATCAGAGGCGGGGAAGCAGAGGCGGGGAAGCAGAGGCGGGGAAGCAGAGGCGGGGAAGCAGAGGCGGGGAATCAGAGGCGGGGAATTTGAGGTGGGGATTCTGAGGTGGGAAATCAGAGGCTGAGATTGAAAGGGGGAGAATCAGAAGGGGGAAAAGAAATGTGGGGAAAGAGAGGCATGGAAAGAGCCAGGGACTCTGAAGCAGGGAATCGGAGGCAGGGAAACAGAGTCGGAGAAACGGAGGCGGGGAATCAGAAGCGGGGAATCAGAGGGTGGAAAAGAGATGTGGGGAAATAGAGGCAGGGAAAGAGGCGCGGAAATAGACGCAGGGAAAGAGAGGCGGAGTATCAGATGTGGGGAATTCAAGGCGGGGAATCAGAGGCGGGGAAAGAGATGTGGGGAAAGAGAGGAAGGGAAAGAGGCAAGGAAATAGAGGTGGGGAATCAGAGGCAGGGAATCAGAGGCGGAGATCCAGAGGCAGGGAATATGAGGCGGCGAATCTGAGGCGGGGAATCAGAGGCGTGGAATCAGAGGGGGGAATAGAGATGTGGGAAAAGAGAGGCGGCAAAAGGGAGGCGGGGAAAGAGTCAGAGACTCTGAAACAGGGAATCTGAGTCGGGGAATCAGAGTCGGGGAATCAGAGTCGGGGAATCAGTGTCAGGGAATCAGAGTCGGGGAATCAGAGTCGGGGAATCAGAGGTGGGGAATCAGAGGTGGGGAATCAGAGTCGGGGAATCAGAGGCGGGGAATCAGAGGCGGGGAATCAGAGGCCGGGAATCAGAGTCGTGGTTTCAGAGGCGGGGAATCTGAGGCGGGGAATCAGAGGCGGGGAAAGAGATGTGGGAAAAGAGAGGCAGGGAAAGAGGCACAAAAATAGTGGCAGGGAAAGAGAGGCGGGGAATCAGGGGCGGGAAATGAGAGGCGGGGAATCAGATGCGTGGAATGAGAGGCGGGGAATCAGAGGCGGGGAATCTGAGGCGGGGAATCAGAGGCGGGGAAAGAGATGTGGGAAAAGAGAGGCAGGGAAAGAGGCGCGGAAAGAGACGCAGGGAAAGAGAGGCGGGGTATCAGATGTGGGGAATCCGAGGCGGGGAATCAGAGGCGGGGAAAGAGATGTGGGGAAAGAGAGGCAGGGAAAGAGGCGCAGAAATAGACGCAGGGAAAGAGAGGCGGGGTATCAGATGTGGGGAATCTGAAGTGGAAAATCTGAGGCGGGGAATCAGAGGCGTGGAATCCGAGGCGGGGCATCAGAGGCAGGAAAAGAGATGTGGGGAAAGAGAGGCCGGGAAAGAGGCACGGAAAGAGAGGCAGGAAATCAGAGGCGGTGAATCACAGGCGGGGAATCAGAGGCGGGGAATCAGAGGCGTGGAATCAGAGGGGGGAATAGAGATGTGGGAAAAGAGAGGCGGCGAAAGGGAGGCGGGGAAAGTGTCAGAGACTCTGAAGCAGGGAATCGGAGTCGGGGAATCAGAGTCGGGGAATCAGAGTCAGGGAATCAGAGTCGGGGAATCAGTGTCGGGGAATTAGAGTCGGGGAATCAGAAGTGGGGAATCAGAGGCGGGGAATCAGAGGCGGGGAATCAGAGGCGGGGAATCAGAGTCATGGTATCAGAGGCGGGGAATCAGAGGCGGGGAATCAGAGGCGGGGAATCAGAGGCGGGGAATCAGAGGCGGGGAATCAGAGGCGGGGAATCAGAGGCGGGGAATCAGAGTCGTGGTTTCAGAGGCGGGGAATCAGAGGCGGGGAAAGAGATGTGGGAAAAGAGAGGCAGGGAAAGAGGCACAAAAATAGTGGCAGGGAAAGAGAGGCGGGGAATCAGGGGCGGGGAATGAGAGGCGGGGAATCAGAGGCGGGAAATCAGAGGCGGGGAATCAGAGGCGGGAAATCAGAGGCGGGCAATCAGAGGCGGGGAATCAGAGGCGGGGAAGCAGAGGCGGGGAAGCAGAGGCGGGGAATCAGAGGCGGGGAATCAGAGGCGGGGAATTTGAGGTGGGGATTCTGAGGTGGGAAATCAGAGGCTGAGATTGAAAGGGGGAGAATCAGAAGGGGGAAAAGAAATGTGGGGAAAGAGAGGCATGGAAAGAGCCAGGGACTCTGAAGCAGGGAATCGGAGGCAGGGAAACAGAGTCGGAGAAACGGAGGCGGGGAATCAGAAGCGGGGAATCAGAGGGTGGAAAAGAGATGTGGGGAAATAGAGGCAGGGAAAGAGGCGCGGAAATAGACGCAGGGAAAGAGAGGCGGAGTATCAGATGTGGGGAATTCAAGGCGGGGAATCAGAGGCGGGGAAAGAGATGTGGGGAAAGAGAGGAAGGGAAAGAGGCAAGGAAATAGAGGTGGGGAATCAGAGGCAGGGAATCAGAGGCGGAGATCCAGAGGCAGGGAATATGAGGCGGCGAATCTGAGGCGGGGAATCAGAGGCGTGGAATCAGAGGGGGGAATAGAGATGTGGGAAAAGAGAGGCGGCAAAAGGGAGGCGGGGAAAGAGTCAGAGACTCTGAAACAGGGAATCTGAGTCGGGGAATCAGAGTCGGGGAATCAGAGTCGGGGAATCAGTGTCAGGGAATCAGAGTCGGGGAATCAGAGTCGGGGAATCAGAGGTGGGGAATCAGAGGTGGGGAATCAGAGTCGGGGAATCAGAGGCGGGGAATCAGAGGCGGGGAATCAGAGGCCGGGAATCAGAGTCGTGGTTTCAGAGGCGGGGAATCTGAGGCGGGGAATCAGAGGCGGGGAAAGAGATGTGGGAAAAGAGAGGCAGGGAAAGAGGCACAAAAATAGTGGCAGGGAAAGAGAGGCGGGGAATCAGGGGCGGGAAATGAGAGGCGGGGAATCAGATGCGTGGAATGAGAGGCGGGGAATCAGAGGCGGGGAATCTGAGGCGGGGAATCAGAGGCGGGGAAAGAGATGTGGGAAAAGAGAGGCAGGGAAAGAGGCGCGGAAAGAGACGCAGGGAAAGAGAGGCGGGGTATCAGATGTGGGGAATCCGAGGCGGGGAATCAGAGGCGGGGAAAGAGATGTGGGGAAAGAGAGGCAGGGAAAGAGGCGCAGAAATAGACGCAGGGAAAGAGAGGCGGGGTATCAGATGTGGGGAATCTGAAGTGGAAAATCTGAGGCGGGGAATCAGAGGCGTGGAATCCGAGGCGGGGCATCAGAGGCAGGAAAAGAGATGTGGGGAAAGAGAGGCCGGGAAAGAGGCACGGAAAGAGAGGCAGGAAATCAGAGGCGGTGAATCACAGGCGGGGAATCAGAGGCGGGGAATCAGAGGCGTGGAATCAGAGGGGGGAATAGAGATGTGGGAAAAGAGAGGCGGCGAAAGGGAGGCGGGGAAAGTGTCAGAGACTCTGAAGCAGGGAATCGGAGTCGGGGAATCAGAGTCGGGGAATCAGAGTCAGGGAATCAGAGTCGGGGAATCAGTGTCGGGGAATTAGAGTCGGGGAATCAGAAGTGGGGAATCAGAGGCGGGGAATCAGAGGCGGGGAATCAGAGGCGGGGAATCAGAGTCATGGTATCAGAGGCGGGGAATCAGAGGCGGGGAATCAGAGGCGGGGAATCAGAGGCGGGGAATCAGAGGCGGGGAATCAGAGGCGGGGAATCAGAGGCGGGGAATCAGAGTCGTGGTTTCAGAGGCGGGGAATCAGAGGCGGGGAAAGAGATGTGGGAAAAGAGAGGCAGGGAAAGAGGCACAAAAATAGTGGCAGGGAAAGAGAGGCGGGGAATCAGGGGCGGGGAATGAGAGGCGGGGAATCAGAGGCGGGAAATCAGAGGCGGGGAATCAGAGGCGGGAAATCAGAGGCGGGCAATCAGAGGCGGGGAATCAGAGGCGGGGAAGCAGAGGCGGGGAAGCAGAGGCGGGGAATCAGAGGCGGGGAATCAGAGGCGGGGAATCAGAGGGCGGAAAAGAGATGTGGGGAAAGAGAGGCAGAGAAAGAGGCGTGGAAATAGACGCAGGGAAAGAGAGGCGGGGTATCAGATGTGGGGGATCCGAGGCGGGGAATCAGAGGTGGGGAAAGAGATGTGGAGAAAGAGAGGCAGGGAAAGAGGCACGGAAAGAGAGGTGGGAAATGAGAGGCGGGGAATCAGAGTCGTATTATCTGAGGTGGGGAATCTGAGGCGGGGAATCAGAGGCGGGGAAAGAGATGTGGGAAAAGAGAGGCAGAGAATGAGGCACGAAAATAGTGGCAGGGAAAGAGAGGCAGGGAATCAGAGGCGGGGAATCAGAGGCGGGGAATCAGAGGCGGGGAATCAGAGGGGTGAATCAGAGGGGGGAATCAGAGGGGGGAATAGAGATGTGGGAAAAGAGAGGCGGCGAAAGGGAGGCGGGGAAAGAGTCAGAGACTCTGAAGCAGGGAATCGGAGTCGGAGAAATGGAGGCGGGGAATCAGATGCGGGGAATCAGAGGCAGGGAATCAGAGGCGGAGAATCAGAGGCGGGGAATCAGAGGCGGGGAATCAGAGGCGGGGAATCAGTGGGCGGAAATGAGATGTGGGAAAAGAGAGGCAGAGAAAGAGGCGTGGAAATAGACGCAGTGAAAGCGAGGAGGGGTATCAGATGCGGGGAATCCGAGGCGGGGAATCAGAGGCAGGAAAAGAGATGTGGGGAAAGAGAGGCCGGGAAAGAGGCACGGAAAGAGAGGCGGGAAATCAGAGGTGGGGAATCAGAGGCGGGGAATCAGAGGCAGGGAATCAGAGGCGGGGAATCAGAGGCGGGGAATCAGAGGGCGGAAAAGAGATGTGGGGAAAGAGAGGCAGAGAAAGAGGCGTGGAAATAGACGCAGGGAAAGAGAGGCAGGGTATCAGATGTGGGGGATCCGAGGCGGGGAATCAGAGGTGGGGAAAGAGATGTGGAGAAAGAGAGGCAGGGAAAGAGGCAAGGAAAGAGAGGCGGGGAAAGAGGCACGGAAAGAGAGGTGGGAAATGAGAGGCGTGGAATCCGAGGCGGGGAATCAGAGGCAGGAAAAGAGATGTGGGGAAAGAGAGGCCGGGAAAAAGGCACGGAAAGAGAGGCGGGAAATCAGAGGCGAGGAATCAGAGGCGGGGAATCAGAGTCGTGGCTTCAGAGGCGGGGAATCAGAGGCGGGGAATCAGAGGCGGGGAAAGAGATGTGGGAAAAGAGAGGCAGGGAAAGAGGCACAAAAATAGTGGCAGGGAAAGAGAGGCGGGGAATCAGGGGCGGGGAATGAGAGGCGGGGAATCAGATGCGTGGAATCAGAGGCGGGGAATCAGAGGCGGGGAATCAGAGTTATGGTATCAGAGGCGGGGAATCTGAGGCGGGGAATCAGAGGCGGGGAAAGAGATGTGGGAAAAGACAGGCAGGGAAAGAGGCGCGGAAATAGACGCAGGAAAAGAGAGGCGGGGTATCAGATGTGGGGAATCCGAGGCGGGGAATCAGAGGCGGGGAAAGAGATGTGGGGAAAGAGAGGCAGGGAAAGAGGCGCGGAAATAGACGCAGGGAAAGAGAGGCGGGGTATCAGATGTGGGGAATCTGAAGTGGAAAATCTGAGTCGGGGAATCAGAGGCGTGGAATCCGAGGCGGGGCATCAGAGGCAGGAAAAGAGATGTGGGGAAAGAGAGGCCGGGAAAGAGGCACGGAAAGAGAGGCAGGAAATCAGAGGCGGTGAATCACAGGCGGGGAATCAGAGGCGGGGAATCAGAGTCGTATTATCTGAGGCGGGGAATCGGAGGCAGGGAATCAGAGGCGGGGAAAGAGATGTGGGAAAAGAGAGGCAGAGAAGGAGGCACGAAAATAGTGGCAGGGAAAGAGAGGCGGGGAATCAGAGGCGGGGAATCAGAGGCGGGGAATCAGAGGCGGGGAATCAGAGGCGGGGAATCAGAGGCGGGGAATCAGAGGCGGGGAATCAGAGGCGGGGAATCAGAGGCGGGGAATCAGAGGCGGGAAATCAGAGGCAGGCAATCAGAGGCGGGGAATCAGAGGCGGGGAAGCAGAGGCGGGGAAGCAGAGGCGGGGAATCAGAGTCGGGGAATCAGAGTCGGGGAATTTGAGGTGGGGATTCTGAGGTGGGAAATCAGAGGCTGAGATTGAAAGGGGGAGAATCAGAAGGGGGAAAAGAAATGTGGGGAAAGAGAGGCATGGAAAGAGCCAGGGACTCTGAAGCAGGGAATCGGAGGCAGGTAAACAGCGTCGGAGAACGGAGGCGGGGAATCAGAAGCGGGGAATCAGAGGGCGGAAAATAGATGTGGGGAAAGAGAGGCAGGGAAAGAGGCGCGGAAATAGACGCAGGGAAAGAGAGGCGGGGTATCAGATGTGGGGAATTCAAGGCGGGGAAAGAGATGTGGGGAAAGAGAGGCAGGGAATCAGAGGGGGGGAATCAGAGGCAGGGAATCTGAGGCAGGGAATCTGAGGTGGGGAATCTGAGTCGGGGAATCAGAGGCGTGGAATCAGAGGGGGGAATAGAGATAGTATCAGAGGCGGGGAATCTGAGGCGGGGAAAGAGTCAGAGACTCTGAAGCAGGGAATCGGAGTCGGGGAATCAGAGTCGGGGAATCAGAGTCGGGGAATCAGAGGTGGGGAATCAGAGTCGGGGAATCAGAGGCGGGGAATCAGAGGCGGGGAATCAGAGTCGTGGTTTCAGAGGCGGGGAATCTGAGGCGGGGAATCAGAGGCTGGGAAAGACATGTGGGAAAAGAGAGGCAGAGAAGGAGGCACAAAAATAGTGGCAGGGAAAGAGAGGCGGGGAATCAGGGGCGGGGAATCAGAGGCGGGGAATCAGAGGCGGGGAATCAGAGATAGTATCAGAGGCGGGGAATCTGAGGCGGGGAATCAGAGGCGGGGAAAGAGATGTGGGAAAAGAGAGGCAGGGAAAGAGGCGCGGAAATAGACGCAGGGAAAGAGAGGCGGGGATTCAGAGGGGGGGGAATCAGAGGCGGGGAATCAGAGGCGGGGAATCAGAGGCGGGAAATCAGAGGCGGGGAATCAGAGGCGGGGAATCAGAGGCGGGGAATCAGAGGCGGGGAAGCAGAGGCGGGGAAGCAGAGGCGGGGAAGCAGAGGCGGGGAAGCAGAGGCGGGGAATCAGAGGCGGGGAATTTGAGGTGGGGATTCTGAGGTGGGAAATCAGAGGCTGAGATTGAAAGGGGGAGAATCAGAAGGGGGAAAAGAAATGTGGGGAAAGAGAGGCATGGAAAGAGCCAGGGACTCTGAAGCAGGGAATCGGAGGCAGGGAAACAGAGTCGGAGAAACGGAGGCGGGGAATCAGAAGCGGGGAATCAGAGGGTGGAAAAGAGATGTGGGGAAAGAGAGGCAGGGAAAGAGGCGCGGAAATAGACGCAGGGAAAGAGAGGCGGAGTATCAGATGTGGGGAATTCAAGGCGGGGAATCAGAGGCGGGGAAAGAGATGTGGGGAAACAGAGGCAGGGAAAGAGGCAAGGAAATAGAGGTGGGGAATCAGAGGCAGGGAATCAGAGGCGGGGAATCAGAGGCGGGGAATCAGAGGCGGGGAATCAGAGGGGGGAATAGAGATGTGGGAAAAGAGAGGCGGCGAAAGGGAGGCGGGGAAAGAGTCAGAGACTCTGAAGCAGGGAATCGGAGGCAGGGAATCGGAGGCAGGAAAACAGAGGAAGGGAATCAGAGTCGGAGAAATGGAGGCGGGGAATCAGAAGCGAGGAATCAGAAGCGGGGAATCAGAGTCATGGAATCAGAGGCGGGGAATCAGAGGGCAGAAAAGAGATGTGGGGAAAGAGAGGCAGAGAAGGAGGCACGAAAATAGTGGCAGGGAAAGAGAGGCAGGGAATCAGAGGCGGGGAATCAGAGGCGGGGAATCAGAGGCGGGGAAGCAGAGGCGGGGAAGCAGAGGCGGGGAAGCAGAGGCGGGGAAGCAGAGGCGGGGAAGCAGAGGCGGGGAAGCAGAGGCGGGGAAGCAGAGGCGGGGAAGCAGAGGCGGGGAAGCAGAGGCGGGGAAGCAGAGGCAGGGAATCAGAGGCGGGGAATTTGAGGTGGGGATTCTGAGGTGGGAAATCAGAGGCTGAGATTGAAAGGGGGAGAATCAGAAGGGGGAAAAGAAATGTGGGGAAAGAGAGGCATGGAAAGAGCCAGGGACTCTGAAGCAGGGAATCGGAGGCAGGGAAACAGAGTCGGAGAAACGGAGGCGGGGAATCAGAAGCGGGGAATCAGAGGGTGGAAAAGAGATGTGGGGAAAGAGAGGCAGGGAAAGAGGCGCGGAAATAGACGCAGGGAAAGAGAGGCGGAGTATCAGATGTGGGGAATTCAAGGCGGGGAATCAGAGGCGGGGAAAGAGATGTGGGGAAAGAGAGGCAGGGAAAGAGGCAAGGAAATAGAGGTGGGGAATCTGAGGCGGGGAATCAGAGGCGTGGAATCAGAGGGGGGAATAGAGATGTGGGAAAAGAGAGGCGGCGAAAGAGGCACGAAAATAGTGGCAGGGAAAGAGAGGCGGGGAATCAGAGGCGGGGAACCACAGGCGGGGAATCAGAGGCTGAAATTAAAAGGGGGTGAATCAGAGGGGGGTAAAGAGATGTGGGGAAAGAAGGGCAGGGAAAGAGCCAGGGAAAGAGCCAGGGACTCTGAAGCAGGGAATCGGAGGCAGGGAAACAGAGGAAGGGAATCAGAGTGGGAGAAATGGAGGCGGGGAATCAGAGGCGGGGAATCAGAGGCGGGGAACCACAGGCGGGGAATCAGAGGCTGAAATTAAAAGGGGGTGAATCAGAGGGGGGAAAAGAGATGTGGGGAAACAAGGGCAGGGAAAGAGCCAGGGAAAGAGCCAGGGACTCTGAAGCAGGGAATCGGAGGCAGGGAAACAGAGGAAGGGAATCAGAGTGGGAGAAATGGAGGCGGGGAATCAGAGGCGGGGAATCAGAGGCGGGGAAGCAGAGGCGGGGAATCAGAGGCGGGGAATCAGAGGCGGGGAATCTGAGGTGGGGATTCTGAGGCAGGGAATCTGAGGTGGGGAATCCGAGGCTGAGATTCAAAGGGGGAGAATCAGAAGGGGGAAAAGATATGTAGGGAAAGAGAGGCATGGAAGGAGCCAGGGACTCTGAAGCAGGTAATCGGAGGCAGGTAAACAGCGTCGGAGAACGGAGGCGGGGAATCAGAAGCTGGGAATCAGAGGGCGGAAAATAGATGTGGGGAAAGAGAGGCAGGGAAAGAGGCGCGGAAATAGACGCAGGGAAAGAGAGGCGGGGTATCAGATGTGGGGAATTCAAGGCGGGGAAAGAGATGTGGGGAAAGAGAGGCAGGGAATCAGAGGGGGGGAATCAGAGGCAGGGAATCTGAGGCAGGGAATCTGAGGTGGGGAATCTGAGTCGGGGAATCAGAGGCGTGGAATCAGAGGGGGGAATAGAGATAGTATCAGAGGCGGGGAATCTGAGGCGGGGAAAGAGTCCGAGACTCTGAAGCAGGGAATCGGAGTCGGGGAATCAGAGTCGGGGAATCAGAGTCGGGGAATCAGAGGTGGGGAATCAGAGTCGGGGAATCAGAGGCGGGGAATCAGAGGCGGGGAATCAGAGTCGTGGTTTCAGAGGCGGGGAATCTGAGGCGGGGAATCAGAGGCTGGGAAAGACATGTGGGAAAAGAGAGGCAGAGAAGGAGGCACAAAAATAGTGGCAGGGAAAGAGAGGCGGGGAATCAGGGGCGGGGAATCAGAGGTGGGAAATCAGAGGCTGAGATTGAAAGGGGGAGAATCAGAAGGGGGAAAAGAAATGTGGGGAAAGAGAGGCATGGAAAGAGCCAGGGACTCTGAAGCAGGGAATCGGAGGCAGGGAAACAGAGTCGGAGAAACGGAGGCGGGGAATCAGAAGCGGGGAATCAGAGGGTGGAAAAGAGATGTGGGGAAAGAGAGGCAGGGAAAGAGGCGCGGAAATAGACGCAGGGAAAGAGAGGCGGAGTATCAGATGTGGGGAATTCAAGGCGGGGAATCAGAGGCGGGGAAAGAGATGTGGGGAAAGAGAGGCGGCGAAAGGGAGGCGGGGAAAGAGTCAGAGACTCTGAAACAGGGAATCTGAGTCGGGGAATCAGAGGTGGGGAATCAGAGGCGGGGAATCAGAGGCGGGGAATCAGAGTCGGGGAATCAGAGGCGGGGAATCAGAGGCGGGGAATCTGAGGCAGGGAATCAGAGGCTGGGAAAGACATGTGGGAAAAGAGAGGCAGAGAAGGAGGCACAAAAATAGTGGCAGGGAAAGAGAGGCGGGGAATCAGGGGCGGGGAATGAGAGGCGGGGAATCAGAGGCGTGGAATCAGGGGCGGGGAATGAGAGGCGGGGAATCAGAGGCGTGGAATCAGAGGTGGGGAATCAGAGGCAGGGAATCTGAGGCGGCGAATCTGAGTCGGGGAATCAGAGTCGGGGAATCAGAGTCGGGGAATCAGTGTCAGGGAATCAGAGTCGGGGAATCAGAGGCGGGGAATCAGAGTCGGGGAATCAGAGGCAGGGAATCAGAGGCAGGGAATCAGAGGCGGGGAATCAGAGGCGGGGAATCAGAGGCGGGGAATCAGAGGCGGGGAATCAGAGGCGGGGAAAGAGATGTGGGAAAAGAGAGGCAGGGAAAGAGGCACAAAAATAGTGGCAGGGAAAGAGAGGCGGGGAATCAGGGGCGGGGAATGAGAGGCGGGGAATCAGATGCGTGGAATCAGAGGCGGGGAATCAGAGGCGGGGAATCAGAGTCATGGTATCAGAGGCGGGGAATCTGAGGCGGGGAAAGAGATGTGGGAAAAGAGAGGCAGGGAAAGAGGCACGGAAAGAGAGGCAGGAAATCAGAGGCGGGGAATCAGAGGCGGGGAATCAGAGGCTGAAATTAAAAGAGGGTGAATCAGAGGGGGGAAAAGAGATGTGGGGAAAGAAGGGCAGGGAAAGAGCCAGGGAAAGAGCCAGGGACTCTGAAGCAGGGAATCGGAGGCAGGGAATCGGTGGCAGGGAAACAGAGGAAGGGAATCAGAGTCGGAGAAATGGAGGCGGGGAATCAGAAGCGGGGAATCAGAAGCGGGGAATCAGAGGACGGAAAAGAGATGTGGGGAAAGAGAGGCAGAGAAAGAGAGGCGGGGTATCAGATGTGTGCAATCCGAGGCAAGGAATCAGAGGCGGGCAATCAGAGGCGGGGAATCAGAGGCGTGGAATCAGAGGTGGGGAATCAGAGGCGGGGAATCAGAGGCGGGGAATCAGAGGTGGGGAATCAGAGGCTTGGACTCAGAGGAGGTGTATCAGAGGCGGAGAAAAGGCGGCGTGGAATCAAAGGTGGGGAATCAGAGGGCGGAAATGAGATGTGGGAAAAGAGAGGCAGAGAAGGAGGCACGAAAATAGTGGCAGGGAAAGAGAGGCAGGGAATCAGAGGCGGGGAATCAGAGGCGGGAAATCAGAGGCGGGGAATCAGAGGCGGGGAATCAGAGGGCGGAAAAGAGATGTGGGGAAAGAGAGGCAGAGAAAGAGGCGTGGAAATAGACGCAGGGAAAGAGAGGCGGAGTATCAGATGTGGGGGATCCGAGGCGGGGAATCAGAGGTGGGGAAAGAGATGTGGAGAAAGAGAGGCAGGGAAAGAGGCAAGGAAAGAGAGGTGGGGAAAGAGGCACGGAAAGAGAGGTGGGAAATGAGAGGCGGGGAATCAGAGGCGGGGAATCAGAGTCGTGGTTTCAGAGGCGGGGAATCAGAGGCGGGGAATCAGAGGCGGGGAATCAGAGGCGGGGAATCAGAGGCGGGGAAACAGAGGCGGGAAATCAGAGGCGGGAAATCAGAGGCGGGGAATCAGAGGCGGGGAATCAGAGGCGGGGAAGCAGAGGCGGGGAAGCAGACGCGGGGAAGCAGAGGCGGGGAATCAGAGGCGGGGAATCAGAGGCGGGGAATCAGAGGCGGGGAAGCAGAGGCGGGGAAGCAGACGCGGGGAATCAGAGGCGGGGAAACAGAGGCGGGAAATCAGAGGCGGGAAATCAGAGGCGGGGAATCAGAGGCGGGGAATCAGAGGCGGGGAAACAGAGGCGGGAAATCAGAGGCGGGGAATCAGAGGCGGGGAATCAGAGGCGGGGAAGCAGAGGCGGGGAAGCAGACGCGGGGAAGCAGACGCGGGGAAGCAGAGGCGGGGAATCAGAGGCGGGGAATCAGAGGCGGGGAATCAGAGGCGGGGAATCAGAGGCGGGGAATCAGAGGCGGGGAATCAGAGGCGGGGAATCAGAGGCGGGGAATCAGTGGGCGGAAATGAGATGTGGGAAAAGAGAGGCAGAGAAAGAGGCACGAAAATAGTGGCAGGGAAAGAGAGGCGGGGAATCAGAGGCGGGGAATCAGAGGCGGGGAATCAGAGGCGGGGAATCAGAGGCGGGGAATCAGAGGCGGGAAACAGAGGCGGGAAATCAGAGGCGGGAAATCAGAGGCGGGGAATCAGAGGCGGGGAATCAGAGGCGGGGAAGCAGAGGCGGGGAAGCAGACGCGGGGAAGCAGAGGCGGGGAATCAGAGGCGGGGAATCAGAGGCGGGGAATCAGAGGCGGGGAATCAGAGGCGGGGAATCAGAGGCGGGGAATCAGAGGCGGGGAATCAGAGTCGTGATTTCAGAGGCGGGGAATCAGAGGCGGGGAATCAGAGGCGGGGAAAGAGATGTGGGAAAAGAGAGGCAGGGAAAGAGGCACAAAAATAGTGGCAGGGAAAGAGAGGCGGGGAATCAGGGGCGGGGAATGAGAGGCGGGGAATCAGATGCGTGGAATCAGAGGCGGGGTATCAGATGTGGGGAATCTGAAGTGGAAAATCTGAGTCGGGGAATCAGAGGCGTGGAATCCGAGGCGGGGCATCAGAGGCAGGAAAAGAGATGTGGGGAAAGAGAGGCCGGGAAAGAGGCACGGAAAGAGAGGCAGGAAATCAGAGGCGGTGATTCACAGGCGGGGAATCAGAGGCGGGGAATCAGAGTCGTATTATCTGAAGCGGGGAATCGGAGGCAGGGAATCAGAGGCGGGGAAAGAGATGTGGGAAAAGAGAGGCAGAGAAGGAGGCACGAAAATAGTGGCAGGGAAAGAGAGGCGGGGAATCAGAGGCGGGGAATCAGAGGCGGGGAATCAGAGGCGGGGAATCAGAGGCGGGGAATCAGAGGCGGGGAATCAGAGGCGGGGAATCAGAGGCGGGGAAGCAGAGGCGGGGAAGCAGAGGCGGGGAATCAGAGTCGGGGAATCAGAGTCGGGGAATTTGAGGTGGGGATTCTGAGGTGGGAAATCAGAGGCTGAGATTGAAAGGGGGAGAATCAGAAGGGGGAAAAGAAATGTGGGGAAAGAGAGGCATGGAAAGAGCCAGGGACTCTGAAGCAGGGAATCGGAGGCAGGGAAACAGAGTCGGAGAAACGGAGGCGGGGAATCAGAAGCGGGGAATCAGAGGGTGGAAAAGAGATGTGGGGAAAGAGAGGCAGGGAAAGAGGCGCGGAAATAGACGCAGGGAAAGAGAGGCGGAGTATCAGATGTGGGGAATTCAAGGCGGGGAATCAGAGGCGGGGAAAGAGATGTGGGGAAAGAGATGTGGGGAAAGAGAGGCAGGGAAAGAGGCAAGGAAATAGAGGTGGGGAATCAGAGGCAGGGAATCAGAGGCGGGGAATCTGAGGCGGGGAATCAGAGGCGTGGAATCAGAGGGGGGAATAGAGATGTGGGAAAAGAGAGGCGGCGAAAGGGAGGCGGGGAAAGAGTCAGAGACTCTGAAACAGGGAATCGGAGTCGGGGAATCAGAGTCGGGGAATCAGTGTCAGGGAATCAGAGTCGGGGAATCAGAGGTGGGGAATCAGAGGCGGGGAATCAGAGTCGGGGAATCAGAGGCAGGGAATCAGAGGCAGGGAATCAGAGGCGGGGAATCAGAGGCGGGGAATCAGAGGCGGGGAATCAGTGGGCGGAAATGAGATGTGGGAAAAGAGAGGCAGAGAAAGAGGCACGAAAATAGTGGCAGGGAAAGAGAGGCGGGGAATCAGAGGCGGGGAACCACAGGCGGGGAATCAGAGGCTGAAATTAAAAGGGGGTGAATCAGAGGGGGGAAAAGAGATGTGGGGAAAGAAGGGCAGGGAAAGAGCCAGGGAAAGAGCCAGGGACTCTGAAGCAGGGAATCGGAGGCAGGGAAACAGAGGAAGGGAATCAGAGTGGGAGAAATGGAGGCGGCGAATCAGAGGCGGGGAATCAGAGGCGGGGAAGCAGAGGCGGGGAATCAGAGGGCGGAAATGAGATGTGGGAAAAGAGAGGCAGAGAAAGAGGCACGAAAATAGTGGCAGGGAAAGAGAGGCGGGGAATCAGAGGCGGGGAATCACAGGCGGGGAACCAGAGGCGGGGAATCAGAGGCTGAAATTAAAAGAGGGTGAATCAGAGGGGGGAAAAGAGATGTGGGGAAAGAAGGGCAGGGAAAGAGCCAGGGAAAGAGCCAGGGACTCTGAAGCAGGGAATCGGAGGCAGGGAATCGGAGGCAGGAAAACAGAGGAAGGGAATCAGAGTCGGAGAAATGGAGGCGGGGAATCAGAAGCGAGGAATCAGAAGCGGGGAATCAGAGGACGGAAAAGAGATGTGGGGAAAGAGAGGCAGAGAAAGAGGCGTGGAAATAGACGCAGGGAAAGAGAGGCGGGGTATCAGATGTGGGGGATCCGAGGCGGGGAATCAGAGGTGGGGAAAGAGATGTGGAGAAAGAGAGGCAGGGAAAGAGGCAAGGAAAGAGAGGCGGGGAAAGAGGCACGGAAAGAGAGGTGGGAAATGAGAGGCGGGGAATCAGAGTCGTATTATCTGAGGTGGGGAATCTGAGGCGGGGAATCAGAGGCGGGGAAAGAGATGTGGGAAAAGAGAGGCAGAGAATGAGGCACGAAAATAGTGGCAGGGAAAGAGAGGCAGGGAATCAGAGGCGGGGAATCAGAGGCGGGGAATCAGAGGCGGGGAATCAGAGGCGGGGAATCAGAGGCGGGGAATCAGAGGCGGGGAATCAGAGGCGGGGAAGCAGAGGCGGGGAATCAGAGGACGGAAAAGAGATGTGGGGAAAGAGAGGCAGAGAAAGAGAGGCGGGGTATCAGATGCGGGGAATTCAAGGCGGGGAATCAGAGGTGGGGAAAGAGATGTGGGGAAAGAGAGGCCGGGAAAGAGGCACGGAAAGAGAGGCGGGAAATCAGAAGCAGGAAATCAGAGGCGGTGAATCAGAGGCGGGGAATGAGAGGCGGGGAATCAGAGTCGTATTATCTGAGGCGGGGAATCGGAGGCAGGGAAACAGAGGCGGGAAAGAGATGTGGGAAAAGAGAGGCAGAGAAGGAGGCACAAAAATAGTGGCAGGGAAAGAGAGGCGGGGAATCAGGGGCGGGGAATGAGAGGCGGGGAATCAGAGGCGTGGAATCAGAGGCGGGGAATCTGAGGCGGGGAATCAGAGGCGGGGAAAGAGATGTGGGAAAAGAGAGGCAGGGGAAGAGGCGCGGAAAAAGACGCAGGGAAAGAGAGGCGGGGTATCAGATGTGGGGAATCTGAGGTGGAAAATCTGAGGCGGGGAATCAGAGGCGTGGAATCCGAGGCGGGGCATCAGAGGCAGGAAAAGAGATGTGGGGAAAGAGAGGCCGGGAAAGAGGCACGGAAAGAGAGGCAGGAAATCAGAGGCGGTGAATCACAGGCGGGGAATCAGAGGCGGGGAATCAGAGTCATATTATCTGAGGCGGGGAATCGGAGGCAGGGAATCAGAGGCGGGGAAAGAGATGTGGGAAAAGAGAGGCAGAGAAGGAGGCACGAAAATAGTGGCAGGGAAAGAGAGGCGGGGAATCAGAGGCGGGGAATCAGAGGCGGGTAATCAGAGGCGGGAAATCAGAGGCGGGCAATCAGAGGCGGGGAAGCAGAGGCGGGGAAGCAGAGGCGGGGAAGCAGAGGCGGGGAAGCAGAGGCGGGGAAGCAGAGGCGGGGAATCAGAGTCGGGGAATCAGAGGCGGGGAATTTGAGGTGGGGATTCTGAGGTGGGAAATCAGAGGCTGAGATTGAAAGGGGGAGAATCAGAAGGGGGAAAAGAAATGTGGGGAAAGAGAGGCATGGAAAGAGCCAGGGACTCTGAAGCAGGGAATCGGAGGCAGGGAAACAGAGTCGGAGAAACGGAGGCGGGGAATCAGAAGCGGGGAATCAGAGGGTGGAAAAGAGATGTGGGGAAAGAGAGGCAGGGAAAGAGGCGCGGAAATAGACGCAGGGAAAGAGAGGCGGAGTATCAGATGTGGGGAATTCAAGGCGGGGAATCAGAGGCGGGGAAAGAGATGTGGGGAAAGAGATGTGGGGAAAGAGAGGCAGGGAAAGAGGCAAGGAAATAGAGGTGGGGAATCAGAGGCAGGGAATCAGAGGCGGAGATCCAGAGGCAGGGAATCTGAGGCGGGGAATCTGAGGCGGGGAATCAGAGGCGGGGAATCAGAGGCGTGGAATCAGAGGGGGGAATAGAGATGTGGGAAAAGAGAGGCGGCGAAAGGGAGGCGGGGAAAGAGTCAGAGACTCTGAAACAGGGAATCGGAGTCGGGGAATCAGAGTCGGGGAATCAGAGTCGGGGAATCAGTGTCAGGGAATCAGAGTCGGGGAATCAGAGTCGGGGAATCAGAGGCAGGGAATCAGAGGCGGAGAATCAGAGGCGGGGAATCAGAGGCGGGGAATCAGAGGCGGGGAATCAGAGGCTGAAATTAAAAGGGGGTGAATCAGAGGGGGGAAAAGAGATGTGGGGAAAGAAGGGCAGGGAAAGAGCCAGGGAAAGAGCCAGGGACTCTGAAGCAGGGAATCGGAGGCAGGGAAACAGAGGAAGGGAATCAGAGGCGGGGAATCAGAGGGCGGAAATGAGATGTGGGAAAAGAGAGGCAGAGAAAGAGGCACGAAAATAGTGGCAGGGAAAGAGAGGCGGGGAATCAGAGGCGGGGAATCACAGGCGGGGAACCAGAGGCGGGGAATCAGAGGCTGAAATTAAAAGAGGGTGAATCAGAGGGGGGAAAAGAGATGTGGGGAAAGAAGGGCAGGGAAAGAGCCAGGGAAAGAGCCAGGGACTCTGAAGCAGGGAATCGGAGGCAGGGAATCGGAGGCAGGAAAACAGAGGAAGGGAATCAGAGTCGGAGAAATGGAGGCGGGGAATCAGAAGCGAGGAATCAGAAGCGGGGAATCAGAGGACGGAAAAGAGATGTGGCGAAAGAGAGGCAGAGAAAGAGAGGCGGGTTATCAGATGTGTGCAATCCGAGGCAAGGAATCAGAGGCGGGGAATCAGAGGCGGGAAATCAGAGGCGTGGAATCAGAGGCGGGGAATCGAAGGTGGGGAATCGGAGTCGGGGAATCAGAGTCGTGGAATCAGAGGCGGGGAATCAGAGTCGGGGAATCAGAGGCGGGGAATCAGAGGCGGGGTATCAGAGGCGGGGTATCAGAAGCGGGGAATCAGAGGCGGGGAATCAGAGGCGGGGTATCAGAGGCGGGGTATCAGAGGCGGGGTATCAGAGGCAGAGGAACGGAGGCGTGGAATCAGAGGTGGGGAATCAGAGGGCAGAAAAGAGATGTGGGGAAAGAGAGGCAGAGAAAGAGGCGTGGAAATAGACGCAGTGAAAGAGAGGAGGGGTATCAGATGCGGGGAATCCGAGGCGGGGAATCAGAGGCAGGAAAAGAGATGTGGGGAAAGAGAGTCCGGGAAAGAGGCACGGAAAGAGAGGCGGGAAATCAGAGGTGGGGAATCAGAGGCGGGGAATCAGAGGCGGGGAAAGAGATGTGGAGAAAGAGAGGCAGGGAAAGAGGCAAGGAAAGAGAGGCGGGGAAAGAGGCACGGAAAGAGAGGTGGGAAATGAGAGGCGGGGAATCAGAGTCGTATTATCTGAGGTGGGGAATCTGAGGCGGGGAATCAGAGGCGGGGAAAGAGATGTGGGAAAAGAGAGGCAGAGAATGAGGCACGAAAATAGTGGCAGGGAAAGAGAGGCAGGGAATCAGAGGCGGGGAATCAGAGGCGGGGAATCAGAGGCGGGGAATCAGAGGCGGGGAATCAGAGGCGGGGAATCAGAGGCGGGGAATCCGAGGCGGGGAATCAGAGGCGGGGAATCAGAGGCAGGGAATCAGAGGCGGGGAATCAGAGGCGGGGAATCAGAGGGCGGAAAAGAGATGTGGGGAAAGAGAGGCAGAGAAAGAGGCAAGGAAAGAGAGGCGGGGAAAGAGGCACGGAAAGAGAGGTGGGAAATGAGAGGCGGGGAATCAGAGGCGGGGAATCAGAGTCGTGGTATCAGAAGCGGGGAATTTGAGGTGGAGAATCTGAGGCGGGGAATCAGAGGCGTGGAATCCGAGGCGTGGAATCAGAGGCAGGAAAAGAGATGTGGGAAAAGAGAGGCGGGGAAAGAGGCGCGGAAATAGACGCAGGGAAAGAGAGGCGGGGTATCAGATGTGGGGAATCCGAGGCGGGGAATCAGAGGCGGGGAAAGAGATGTGGGGAAAGAGAGGCAGGGAAAGAGGCGCGGAAATAGACGCAGGGAAAGAGAGGCGGGGTATCAGATGTGGGGAATCTGAGGTGGAAAATCTGAGGCGGGGAATCAGAGGCGTGGAATCCGAGGCGGGGCATCAGAGGCAGGAAAAGAGATGTGGGGAAAGAGAGGCCGGGAAAGAGGCACGGAAAGAGAGGCAGGAAATCAGAGGCGGTGAATCACAGGCGGGGAATCAGAGGCGGGGAATCAGAGTCGTATTATCTGAGGCGGGGAATCGGAGGCAGGGAATCAGAGGCGGGGAAAGAGATGTGGGAAAAGAGAGGCAGAGAAGGAGGCACGAAAATAGTGGCAGGGAAAGAGAGGCAGGGAATCAGAGGCGGGGAATCAGAGGCGGGGAATCAGAGGCGGGGAATCAGAGGCGGGGAATCAGAGGCGGGGAATCAGAGGCGGGGAATCAGAGGCGGGGAATCAGAGGCGGGAAATCAGAGGCGGGGAATCAGAGGCGGGGAATCAGAGGCGGGGAATCAGAGGCGGGGAATCAGAGGCGGGGAAGCAGAGGCGGGGAAGCAGAGGCGGGGAAGCAGAGGCGGGGAAGCAGAGGCGGGGAAGCAGAGGCGGGGAATCAGAGGCGTGGAATCAGAGGGGGGAATAGAGATGTGGGAAAAGAGAGGCGGCGAAAGGGAGGCGGGGAAAGAGTCAGAGACTCTGAAACAGGGAATCGGAGTCGGGGAATCAGAGTCGGGGAATCAGAGTCGGGGAATCAGTGTCAGGGAATCAGAGTCGGGGAATCAGAGTCGGGGAATCAGAGGCAGGGAATCAGAGGCGGAGAATCAGAGGCGGGGAATCAGAGGCGGGGAATCAGTGGGCGGGGAATCACAGGCGGGGAACCAGAGGCGGGGAATCAGAGGCTGAAATTAAAAGAGGGTGAATCAGAGGGGGGAAAAGAGATGTGGGGAAAGAAGGGCAGGGAAAGAGCCAGGGAAAGAGCCAGGGACTCTGAAGCAGGGAATCGGAGGCAGGGAATCGGAGGCAGGAAAACAGAGGAAGGGAATCAGAGTCGGAGAAATGGAGGCGGGGAATCAGAAGCGAGGAATCAGAAGCGGGGAATCAGAGGACGGAAAAGAGATGTGGCGAAAGAGAGGCAGAGAAAGAGAGGCGGGTTATCAGATGTGTGCAATCCGAGGCAAGGAATCAGAGGCGGGGAATCAGAGGCGGGAAATCAGAGGCGTGGAATCAGAGGCGGGGAATCGAAGGTGGGGAATCGGAGTCGGGGAATCAGAGTCGTGGAATCAGAGGCGGGGAATCAGAGTCGGGGAATCAGAGGCGGGGAATCAGAGGCGGGGTATCAGAGGCGGGGTATCAGAAGCGGGGAATCAGAGGCGGGGAATCAGAGGCGGGGTATCAGAGGCGGGGTATCAGAGGCGGGGTATCAGAGGCAGAGGAACGGAGGCGTGGAATCAGAGGTGGGGAATCAGAGGGCAGAAAAGAGATGTGGGGAAAGAGAGGCAGAGAAAGAGGCGTGGAAATAGACGCAGTGAAAGAGAGGAGGGGTATCAGATGCGGGGAATCCGAGGCGGGGAATCAGAGGCAGGAAAAGAGATGTGGGGAAAGAGAGTCCGGGAAAGAGGCACGGAAAGAGAGGCGGGAAATCAGAGGTGGGGAATCAGAGGCGGGGAATCAGAGGCGGGGAAAGAGATGTGGAGAAAGAGAGGCAGGGAAAGAGGCAAGGAAAGAGAGGCGGGGAAAGAGGCACGGAAAGAGAGGTGGGAAATGAGAGGCGGGGAATCAGAGTCGTATTATCTGAGGTGGGGAATCTGAGGCGGGGAATCAGAGGCGGGGAAAGAGATGTGGGAAAAGAGAGGCAGAGAATGAGGCACGAAAATAGTGGCAGGGAAAGAGAGGCAGGGAATCAGAGGCGGGGAATCAGAGGCGGGGAATCAGAGGCGGGGAATCAGAGGCGGGGAATCCGAGGCGGGGAATCAGAGGCGGGGAATCAGAGGCAGGGAATCAGAGGCAGGGAATCAGAGGCGGGGAATCAGAGGCGGGGAATCAGAGGGCGGAAAAGAGATGTGGGGAAAGAGAGGCAGAGAAAGAGGCAAGGAAAGAGAGGCGGGGAAAGAGGCACGGAAAGAGAGGTGGGAAATGAGAGGCGGGGAATCAGAGGCGGGGAATCAGAGTCGTGGTATCAGAAGCGGGGAATTTGAGGTGGAGAATCTGAGGCGGGGAATCAGAGGCGTGGAATCCGAGGCGTGGAATCAGAGGCAGGAAAAGAGATGTGGGAAAAGAGAGGCGGGGAAAGAGGCGCGGAAATAGACGCAGTGAAAGAGAGGCGGGGTATCAGATGTGGGGAATCCGAGGCGGGGAATCAGAGGCGGGGAAAGAGATGTGGGGAAAGAGAGGCAGGGAAAGAGGCGCGGAAATAGACGCAGGGAAAGAGAGGCGGGGTATCAGATGTGGGGAATCTGAGGTGGAAAATCTGAGGCGGGGAATCAGAGGCGTGGAATCCGAGGCGGGGCATCAGAGGCAGGAAAAGAGATGTGGGGAAAGAGAGGCCGGGAAAGAGGCACGGAAAGAGAGGCAGGAAATCAGAGGCGGTGAATCACAGGCGGGGAATCAGAGGCGGGGAATCAGAGTCGTATTATCTGAGGCGGGGAATCGGAGGCAGGGAATCAGAGGCGGGGAAAGAGATGTGGGAAAAGAGAGGCAGAGAAGGAGGCACGAAAATAGTGGCAGGGAAAGAGAGGCAGGGAATCAGAGGCGGGGAATCAGAGGCGGGGAATCAGAGGCGGGGAATCAGAGGCGGGGAATCAGAGGCGGGGAATCAGAGGCGGGGAATCAGAGGCGGGGAATCAGAGGCGGGGAATCAGAGGCGGGAAATCAGAGGCGGGGAATCAGAGGCGGGGAATCAGAGGCGGGGAATCAGAGGCGGGGAATCAGAGGCGGGGAAGCAGAGGCGGGGAAGCAGAGGCGGGGAAGCAGAGGCGGGGAAGGAGAGGCGGGGAAGCAGAGGCGGGGAATCAGAGGCGGGGAATTTGAGGTGGGGATTCTGAGGTGGGAAATCAGAGGCTGAGATTGAAAGGGGGAGAATCAGAAGGGGGAAAAGAAATGTGGGGAAAGAGAGGCATGGAAAGAGCCAGGGACTCTGAAGCAGGGAATCGGAGGCAGGGAAACAGAGTCGGAGAAACGGAGGCGGGGAATCAGAAGCGGGGAATCAGAGGGTGGAAAAGAGATGTGGGGAAAGAGAGGCAGGGAAAGAGGCGCGGAAATAGACGCAGGGAAAGAGAGGCGGAGTATCAGATGTGGGGAATTCAAGGCGGGGAATCAGAGGCGGGGAAAGAGATGTGGGGAAAGAGATGTGGGGAAAGAGAGGCAGGGAATCAGAGGCGGAGATCCAGAGGCAGGGAATCTGAGGCGGCGAATCTGAGGCGGGGAATCAGAGGCGTGGAATCAGAGGGGGGAATAGAGATGTGGGAAAAGAGAGGCGGCGAAAGGGAGGCGGGGAAAGAGTCAGAGACTCTGAAACAGGGAATCGGAGTCGGGGAATCAGAGTCGGGGAATCAGAGTCGGGGAATCAGAGTCGGGGAATCAGAGGAAGGGAATCAGAGGCGGGGAATCAGAGGCGGAGAATCAGAGGCGGGGAATCAGAGGCGGGGAATCAGTGGGCGGAAATGAGATGTGGGAAAAGAGAGGCAGAGAAAGAGGCACGAAAATAGTGGCAGGGAAAGAGAGGCGGGGAATCAGAGGCGGGGAACCACAGGCGGGGAATCAGAGGCTGAAATTAAAAGGGGGTGAATCAGAGGGGGGAAAAGAGATGTGGGGAAAGAAGGGCAGGGAAAGAGCCAGGGAAAGAGCCAGGGACTCTGAAGCAGGGAATCGGAGGCAGGGAAACAGAGGAAGGGAATCAGAGTGGGAGAAATGGAGGCGGGGAATCAGAGGCGGGGAATCAGAGGCGGGGAAGCAGAGGCGGGGAATCAGAGGGCGGAAATGAGATGTGGGAAAAGAGTGGCAGAGAAGGAGGCACGAAAATAGTGGCAGGGAAAGAGAGGCAGGGAATCAGAGGCGGGGAATCAGAGGCGGGAAATCAGAGGCGGGGAATCAGAGGGCGGAAAAGAGATGTGGGGAAAGAGAGGCAGAGAAAGAGGCGTGGAAATAGACGCAGGGAAAGAGAGGCGGGGTATCAGATGTGGGGGATCCGAGGCGGGGAATCAGAGGTGGGGAAAGAGATGTGGAGAAAGAGAGGCAGGGAAAGAGGCAAGGAAAGAGAGGCGGGGAAAGAGGCACGGAAAGAGAGGTGGGAAATGAGAGGCGGGGAATCAGAGTCGTATTATCTGAGGTGGGGAATCTGAGGCGGGGAATCAGAGGCGGGGAAAGAGATGTGGGAAAAGAGAGGCAGAGAATGAGGCACGAAAATAGTGGCAGGGAAAGAGAGGCAGGGAATCAGAGGCGGGGAATCAGAGGCGGGGAATCAGAGGCGGGGAATCAGAGGGGTGAATCAGAGGGGGGAATCAGAGGGGGGAATAGAGATGTGGGAAAAGAGAGGCGGCGAAAGGGAGGCGGGGAAAGAGTCAGAGACTCTGAAGCAGGGAATCGGAGTCGGAGAAATGGAGGCGGGGAATCAGATGCGGGGAATCAGAGGCAGGGAATCAGAGGCGGAGAATCAGAGGCGGGGAATCAGAGGCGGGGAATCAGAGGCGTGGAATCAGAGGCGGGGAATCAGAGGCGGGGAATCAGTGGGCGGAAATGAGATGTGGGAAAAGAGAGGCAGAGAAAGAGGCGTGGAAATAGACGCAGTGAAAGCGAGGAGGGGTATCAGATGCGGGGAATCCGAGGCGGGGAATCAGAGGCAGGAAAAGAGATGTGGGGAAAGAGAGGCCGGGAAAGAGGCACGGAAAGAGAGGCGGGAAATCAGAGGTGGGGAATCAGAGGCGGGGAATCAGAGGCAGGGAATCAGAGGCGGGGAATCAGAGGCGGGGAATCAGAGGGCGGAAAAGAGATGTGGGGAAAGAGAGGCAGAGAAAGAGGCGTGGAAATAGACGCAGGGAAAGAGAGGCAGGGTATCAGATGTGGGGGATCCGAGGCGGGGAATCAGAGGTGGGGAAAGAGATGTGGAGAAAGAGAGGCAGGGAAAGAGGCAAGGAAAGAGAGGCGGGGAAAGAGGCACGGAAAGAGAGGTGGGAAATGAGAGGCGTGGAATCCGAGGCGGGGAATCAGAGGCAGGAAAAGAGATGTGGGGAAAGAGAGGCCGGGAAAAAGGCACGGAAAGAGAGGCGGGAAATCAGAGGCGAGGAATCAGAGGCGGGGAATCAGAGTCGTGGTTTCAGAGGCGGGGAATCAGAGGCGGGGAATCAGAGGCGGGGAAAGAGATGTGGGAAAAGAGAGGCAGGGAAAGAGGCACAAAAATAGTGGCAGGGAAAGAGAGGCGGGGAATCAGGGGCGGGGAATGAGAGGCGGGGAATCAGATGCGTGGAATCAGAGGCGGGGAATCAGAGGCGGGGAATCAGAGTTATGGTATCAGAGGCGGGGAATCTGAGGCGGGGAATCAGAGGCGGGGAAAGAGATGTGGGAAAAGACAGGCAGGGAAAGAGGCGCGGAAATAGACGCAGGAAAAGAGAGGCGGGGTATCAGATGTGGGGAATCCGAGGCGGGGAATCAGAGGCGGGGAAAGAGATGTGGGGAAAGAGAGGCAGGGAAAGAGGCGCGGAAATAGACGCAGGGAAAGAGAGGCGGGGTATCAGATGTGGGGAATCTGAAGTGGAAAATCTGAGGCGGGGAATCAGAGGCGTGGAATCCGAGGCGGGGCATCAGAGGCAGGAAAAGAGATGTGGGGAAAGAGAGGCCGGGAAAGAGGCACGGAAAGAGAGGCAGGAAATCAGAGGCGGTGAATCACAGGCGGGGAATCAGAGGCGGGGAATCAGAGTCGTATTATCTGAGGCGGGGAATCGGAGGCAGGGAATCAGAGGCGGGGAAAGAGATGTGGGAAAAGAGAGGCAGAGAAGGAGGCACGAAAATAGTGGCAGGGAAAGAGAGGCGGGGAATCAGAGGCGGGGAATCAGAGGCGGGGAATCAGAGGCGGGGAATCAGAGGCGGGGAATCAGAGGCGGGGAATCAGAGGCGGGAAATCAGAGGCGGGCAATCAGAGGCGGGGAATCAGAGGCGGGGAAGCAGAGGCGGGGAAGCAGAGGCGGGGAATCAGAGTCGGGGAATCAGAGTCGGGGAATTTGAGGTGGGGATTCTGAGGTGGGAAATCAGAGGCTGAGATTGAAAGGGGGAGAATCAGAAGGGGGAAAAGAAATGTGGGGAAAGAGAGGCATGGAAAGAGCCAGGGACTCTGAAGCAGGGAATCGGAGGCAGGGAAACAGAGTCGGAGAAACGGAGGCGGGGAATCAGAAGCGGGGAATCAGAGGGTGGAAAAGAGATGTGGGGAAAGAGAGGCAGGGAAAGAGGCGCGGAAATAGACGCAGGGAAAGAGAGGCGGAGTATCAGATGTGGGGAATTCAAGGCGGGGAATCAGAGGCGGGGAAACAGATGTGGGGAAAGAGATGTGGGGAAAGAGAGGCAGGGAAAGAGGCAAGGAAATAGAGGTGGGGAATCAGAGGCAGGGAATCAGAGGCGGAGATCCAGAGGCAGGGAATCTGAGGCGGGGAATCTGAGGCGGGGAATCAGAGGCGTGGAATCAGAGGGGGGAATAGAGATGTGGGAAAAGAGAGGCGGCGAAAGGGAGGCGGGGAAAGAGTCAGAGACTCTGAAACAGGGAATCGGAGTCGGGGAATCAGAGTCGGGGAATCAGTGTCAGGGAATCAGAGTCGGGGAATCAGAGGTGGGGAATCAGAGGCGGGGAATCAGAGTCGGGGAATCAGAGGCAGGGAATCAGAGGCAGGGAATCAGAGGCGGGGAATCAGAGGCGGGGAATCAGAGGCGGGGAATCAGTGGGCGGAAATGAGATGTGGGAAAAGAGAGGCAGAGAAAGAGGCACGAAAATAGTGGCAGGGAAAGAGAGGCGGGGAATCAGAGGCGGGGAACCACAGGCGGGGAATCAGAGGCTGAAATTAAAAGGGGGTGAATCAGAGGGGGGAAAAGAGATGTGGGGAAAGAAGGGCAGGGAAAGAGCCAGGGAAAGAGCCAGGGACTCTGAAGCAGGGAATCGGAGGCAGGGAAACAGAGGAAGGGAATCAGAGTGGGAGAAATGGAGGCGGGGAATCAGAGGCGGGGAATCAGAGGCGGGGAAGCAGAGGCGGGGAATCAGAGGGCGGAAATGAGATGTGGGAAAAGAGAGGCAGAGAAAGAGGCACGAAAATAGTGGCAGGGAAAGAGAGGCGGGGAATCAGAGGCGGGGAATCACAGGCGGGGAACCAGAGGCGGGGAATCAGAGGCTGAAATTAAAAGAGGGTGAATCAGAGGGGGGAAAAGAGATGTGGGGAAAGAAGGGCAGGGAAAGAGCCAGGGACTCTGAAGCAGGGAATCGGAGGCAGGGAATCGGAGGCAGGAAAACAGAGGAAGGGAATCAGAGTCGGAGAAATGGAGGCGGGGAATCAGAAGCGAGGAATCAGAAGCGGGGAATCAGAGGACGGAAAAGAGATGTGGGGAAAGAGAGGCAGAGAAAGAGGCGTGGAAATAGACGCAGGGAAAGAGAGGCGGGGTATCAGATGTGGGGGATCCGAGGCGGGGAATCAGAGGTGGGGAAAGAGATGTGGAGAAAGAGAGGCAGGGAAAGAGGCAAGGAAAGAGAGGCGGGGAAAGAGGCACGGAAAGAGAGGTGGGAAATGAGAGGCGGGGAATCAGAGTCGTATTATCTGAGGTGGGGAATCTGAGGCGGGGAATCAGAGGCGGGGAAAGAGATGTGGGAAAAGAGAGGCAGAGAATGAGGCACGAAAATAGTGGCAGGGAAAGAGAGGCAGGGAATCAGAGGCGGGGAATCAGAGGCGGGGAATCAGAGGCGGGGAATCAGAGGCGGGGAATCAGAGGCGGGGAAGCAGAGGCGGGGAATCAGAGGCGGGGAATCAGAGGCGGGGAATCAGAGGGGGGAATAGAGATGTGGGAAAAGAGAGGAGGCGAAAGGGAGGCGGGGAAAGAGTCAGAGACTCTGAAGCAGGGAATCGGAGTCGGAGAAATGGAGGCGGGGAATCAGATGCGGGGAATCAGAGGCAGGGAATCAGAGGCGGAGAATCAGAGGCGGGGAATCAGTGGGCGGAAATGAGATGTGGGAAAAGAGAGGCAGAGAAAGAGGCGTGGAAATAGACGCAGTGAAAGCGAGGAGGGGTATCAGATGCGGGGAATCCGAGGCGGGGAATCAGAGGCAGGAAAAGAGATGTGGGGAAAGAGAGGCCGGGAAAGAGGCACGGAAAGAGAGGCGGGAAATCAGCGGTGGGGAATCAGAGGCGGGGAATCAGAGGCAGGGAATCAGAGGCGGGGAATCAGAGGCGGGGAATCAGAGGGCGGAAAAGAGATGTGGGGAAAGAGAGGCAGAGAAAGAGGCGTGGAAATAGACGCAGGGAAAGAGAGGCAGGGTATCAGATGTGGCGGATCCGAGGCGGGGAATCAGAGGTGGGGAAAGAGATGTGGAGAAAGAGAGGCAGGGAAAGAGGCAAGGAAAGAGAGGCGGGGAAAGAGGCACGGAAAGAGAGGTGGGAAATGAGAGGCGTGGAATCCGAGGCGGGGAATCAGAGGCAGGAAAAGAGATGTGGGGAAAGAGAGGCCGGGAAAGAGGCACGGAAAGAGAGGTGGGAAATCAGAGGCTGAGATTGAAAGGGGGAGAATCAGAAGGGGGAAAAGAAATGTGGGGAAAGAGAGGCATGGAAAGAGCCAGGGACTCTGAAGCAGGGAGTCGGAGGCAGGGAAACAGAGTCGGAGAAACGGAGGCGGGGAATCAGAAGCGGGGAATCAGAGGGTAGAAAAGAGATGTGGGGAAAGAGAGGCAGGGAAAGAGGCGCGGAAATAGACGCAGGGAAAGAGAGGCGGAGTATCAGATGTGGGGAATTCAAGGCGGGGAATCAGAGGCGGGGAAAGAGATGTGGGGAAAGAGAGGCAGGGAAAGACGCAAGGAAATAGAGGTGGGGAATCAGAGGCAGGGAATCAGAGGCGGAGAATCAGAGGCAGGGAATCTGAGGCGGGGAATCTGAGGTGGGGAATCTGAGGTGGGGAATCAGAGGCGTGGAATCAGAGGGGGGAATAGAGATGTGGGAAAAGAGAGGCGGCGAAAGGGAGGCGGGGAAAGTGTCAGAGACTCTGAAGCAGGGAATCGGAGTCGGGGAATCAGAGTCGGGGAATCAGAGTCGGGGAATCAGTGTCGGGGAATTAGAGTCGGGGAATCAGAGGTGGGGAATCAGAGGCGGGGAATCAGAGGCGGGGAATCAGAGGCGGAGAATCAGAGGCGGGGAATCAGAGGCGGGGAATCAGTGGGCGGAAATGAGATGTGGGAAAAGAGAGGCAGAGAAAGAGGCACGAAAATAGTGGCAGGGAAAGAGAGGCGGGGAATCAGAGGCGGGGAACCACAGGCGGGGAATCAGAGGCTGAAATTAAAAGGGGGTGAATCAGAGGGGGGAAAAGAGATGTGGGGAAACAAAGGCAGGGAAAGAGCCGGGGAAAGAGCCAGGGACTCTGAAGCAGGGAATCGGAGGCAGGGAAACAGAGGAAGGGAATCAGAGTCGGAGAAATATAGGCGGGGAATCAGAGGCGGGGAATCA
The DNA here is from genome assembly GCF_036971445.1 of Narcine bancroftii. Taxonomy (NCBI): domain Eukaryota; kingdom Metazoa; phylum Chordata; class Chondrichthyes; order Torpediniformes; family Narcinidae; genus Narcine; species Narcine bancroftii. The sequence goes on from NW_027211968.1 coordinate 231,782, forward strand.
GAGGCGGGGAAGCAGAGGCGGGGAATCAGAGGCGGGGAATCTGAGGTGGGGATTCTGAGGCAGGGAATCTGAGGTGGGGAATCTGAGGTGGGGAATCCGAGGCTGAGATTCAAAGGGGGAGAATCAGAAGGGGGAAAAGATATGTAGGGAAAGAGAGGCATGGAAGGAGCCAGGGACTCTGAAGCAGGTAATCGGAGGCAGGTAAACAGCGTCGGAGAACGGAGGCGGGGAATCAGAAGCGGGGAATCAGAGGGCGGAAAATAGATGTGGGGAAAGAGAGGCAGGGAAAGAGGCGCGGAAATAGACGCAGGGAAAGAGAGGCGGGGTATCAGATGTGGGGAATTCAAGGCGGGGAAAGAGATGTGGGGAAAGAGAGGCAGGGAAAGAGGCAAGGAAATAGAGGCGGGGAATCAGAGGTGGGGATTCAGAGGCAGGGAATCTGAGGCAGGGAATCTGAGGTGGGGAATCTGAGTCAGGGAATCAGAGGCGTGGAATCAGAGGGGGGAATAGAGATGTGGGAAAAGAGAGGCGGCGAAAGGGAGGCGGGGAAAGAGTCAGAGACTCTGAAGCAGGGAATCGGAGTCGGGGTATCAGAGGTGGGGAATCAGAGGCAGAGAATCAGAGGCGGGGAATCAGAGGCGGGGAATCAGAGGCAGAGAATCAGAGGCGGGGAATCAGAGGCGGGGAATCAGAGGCGGGGAATCAGTGGGCGGAAATGAGATGTGGGAAAAGAGAGGCAGAGAAAGAGGCACGAAAATAGTGGCAGGGAAAGAGAGGCGGGGAATCAGAGGCGGGGAATCAGAGGCGGGGAATCAGAGGCGGGGAATCAGAGGCTGAAATTAAAAGGGGGTGAATCAGAGGCAGGAAAAGAGATGTGGGGAAAGAGAGGCCGGGAAAGAGGCACGGAAAGAGAGGTGGGAAATCAGAGGCTGAGATTGAAAGGGGGAGAATCAGAAGGGGGAAAAGAAATGTGGGGAAAGAGAGGCATGGAAAGAGCCAGGGACTCTGAAGCAGGGAGTCGGAGGCAGGGAAACAGAGTCGGAGAAACGGAGGCGGGGAATCAGAAGCGGGGAATCAGAGGGTAGAAAAGAGATGTGGGGCAAGAGAGGCAGGGAAAGAGGCGCGGAAATAGACGCAGGGAAAGAGAGGCGGAGTATCAGATGTGGGGAATTCAAGGCGGGGAATCAGAGGCGGGGAAAGAGATGTGGGGAAAGAGAGGCAGGGAAAGACGCAAGGAAATAGAGGTGGGGAATCAGAGGCAGGGAATCAGAGGCGGAGAATCAGAGGCAGGGAATCTGAGGCGGGGAATCTGAGGTGGGGAATCTGAGGTGGGGAATCAGAGGCGTGGAATCAGAGGGGGGAATAGAGATGTGGGAAAAGAGAGGCGGCGAAAGGGAGGCGGGGAAAGTGTCAGAGACTCTGAAGCAGGGAATCGGAGTCGGGGAATCAGAGTCGGGGAATCAGAGTCGGGGAATCAGTGTCGGGGAATTAGAGTCGGGGAATCAGAGGTGGGGAATCAGAGGCGGGGAATCAGAGGCGGGGAATCAGAGGCGGAGAATCAGAGGCGGGGAATCAGAGGCGGGGAATCAGTGGGCGGAAATGAGATGTGGGAAAAGAGAGGCAGAGAAAGAGGCACGAAAATAGTGGCAGGGAAAGAGAGGCGGGGAATCAGAGGCGGGGAACCACAGGCGGGGAATCAGAGGCTGAAATTAAAAGGGGGTGAATCAGAGGGGGGAAAAGAGATGTGGGGAAACAAAGGCAGAGAAAGAGGCGTGGAAATAGACGCAGGGAAAGAGAGGCGGGGTATCAGATGTGGGGGATCCGAGGCGGGGAATCAGAGGTGGGGAAAGAGATGTGGAGAAAGAGAGGCAGGGAAAGAGGCAAGGTAAGAGAGGCGGGGAAAGAGGCACGGAAAGAGAGGTGGGAAATGAGAGGCGGGGAATCAGAGTCGTATTATCTGAGGTGGGGAATCTGAGGCGGGGAATCAGAGGCGGGGAAAGAGATGTGGGAAAAGAGAGGCAGAGAATGAGGCACGAAAATAGTGGCAGGGAAAGAGAGGCAGGGAATCAGAGGCGGGGAATCAGAGGCGGGGAATCAGAGGCGGGGAATCAGAGGCGGGGAATCAGAGGCGGGGAATCAGAGGCGGGGAATCAGAGGCGGGGAAGCAGAGGCGGGGAATCAGAGGCGGGGAATCAGAGGGGGGAATAGAGATGTGGGAAAAGAGAGGCGGCGAAAGGGAGGCGGGGAAAGAGTCAGAGACTCTGAAGCAGGGAATCGGAGTCGGAGAAATGGAGGCGGGGAATCAGAGGCGGGGAATCAGAGGCAGGGAATCAGAGGCAGGGAATCAGAGGCGGAGAATCAGAGGCGGGGAATCAGAGGCGGGGAATCAGAGGCGGGGAATCAGAGGCGGGGAATCAGTGGGCGGAAATGAGATGTGGGAAAAGAGAGGCAGAGAAAGAGGCACGAAAATAGTGGCAGGGAAACAGAGGAAGGGAATCAGAGTCGGAGAAATGGAGGCGGGGAATCAGAAACGGGGAATCAGAAGCGGGGAATCAAAGGACGGAAAAGAGATGTGGGGAAAGAGAGGCAGAGAAAGAGAGGCGGGGTATCAGATGTGTGCAATCCGAGGCAAGGAATCAGAGGCGGGGAATCAGAGGCGGGGAATCAGAGGCTTGGACTCAGAGGAGGTGTATCAGAGGCGGAGAAAAGGCGGCGTGGAATCAGAGGTGGGGAATCAGAGGGCGGAAATGAGATGTGGGGAAAGAGAGGCAGAGAAAGAGGCGTGGAAATAGACGCAGGGAAAGAGAGGCGGGGTATCAGATGTGGGGGATCCGAGGCGGGGAATCAGAGGTGGGGAAACAGATGTGGAGAAAGAGAGGCAGGGAAAGAGGCAAGGAAAGAGAGGCGGGAAATCAGAGGCGAGGAATCAGAGGCGGGGAATCAGAGTCGTGGTTTCAGAGGCGGGGAATCAGAGGCGGGGAATCAGAGGCGGGGAAAGAGATGTGGGAAAAGAGAGGCAGGGAAAGAGGCACAAAAATAGTGGCAGGGAAAGAGAGGCGGGGAATCAGGGGCGGGGAATGAGAGGCGGGGAATCAGATGCGTGGAATCAGAGGCGGGGAATCAGAGGCGGGGAATCAGAGTTATGGTATCAGAGGCGGGGAATCTGAGGCGGGGAATCAGAGGCGGGGAAAGAGATGTGGGAAAAGACAGGCAGGGAAAGAGGCGCGGAAATAGACGCAGGAAAAGAGAGGCGGGGTATCAGATGTGGGGAATCCGAGGCGGGGAATCAGAGGCGGGGAAAGAGATGTGGGGAAAGAGAGGCAGGGAAAGAGGCGCGGAAATAGACGCAGGGAAAGAGAGGCGGGGTATCAGATGTGGGGAATCTGAAGTGGAAAATCTGAGGCGGGGAATCAGAGGCGTGGAATCCGAGGCGGGGCATCAGAGGCAGGAAAAGAGATGTGGGGAAAGAGAGGCCGGGAAAGAGGCACGGAAAGAGAGGCAGGAAATCAGAGGCGGTGAATCACAGGCGGGGAATCAGAGGCGGGGAATCAGAGTCGTATTATCTGAGGCGGGGAATCGGAGGCAGGGAATCAGAGGCGGGGAAAGAGATGTGGGAAAAGAGAGGCAGAGAAGGAGGCACGAAAATAGTGGCAGGGAAAGAGAGGCGGGGAATCAGAGGCGGGGAATCAGAGGCGGGGAATCAGAGGCGGGGAATCAGAGGCGGGGAATCAGAGGCGGGGAATCAGAGGCGGGAAATCAGAGGCGGGCAATCAGAGGCGGGGAATCAGAGGCGGGGAAGCAGAGGCGGGGAAGCAGAGGCGGGGAATCAGAGTCGGGGAATCAGAGTCGGGGAATTTGAGGTGGGGATTCTGAGGTGGGAAATCAGAGGCTGAGATTGAAAGGGGGAGAATCAGAAGGGGGAAAAGAAATGTGGGGAAAGAGAGGCATGGAAAGAGCCAGGGACTCTGAAGCAGGGAATCGGAGGCAGGGAAACAGAGTCGGAGAAACGGAGGCGGGGAATCAGAAGCGGGGAATCAGAGGGTGGAAAAGAGATGTGGGGAAAGAGAGGCAGGGAAAGAGGCGCGGAAATAGACGCAGGGAAAGAGAGGCGGAGTATCAGATGTGGGGAATTCAAGGCGGGGAATCAGAGGCGGGGAAACAGATGTGGGGAAAGAGATGTGGGGAAAGAGAGGCAGGGAAAGAGGCAAGGAAATAGAGGTGGGGAATCAGAGGCAGGGAATCAGAGGCGGAGATCCAGAGGCAGGGAATCTGAGGCGGGGAATCTGAGGCGGGGAATCAGAGGCGTGGAATCAGAGGGGGGAATAGAGATGTGGGAAAAGAGAGGCGGCGAAAGGGAGGCGGGGAAAGAGTCAGAGACTCTGAAACAGGGAATCGGAGTCGGGGAATCAGAGTCGGGGAATCAGTGTCAGGGAATCAGAGTCGGGGAATCAGAGGTGGGGAATCAGAGGCGGGGAATCAGAGTCGGGGAATCAGAGGCAGGGAATCAGAGGCAGGGAATCAGAGGCGGGGAATCAGAGGCGGGGAATCAGAGGCGGGGAATCAGTGGGCGGAAATGAGATGTGGGAAAAGAGAGGCAGAGAAAGAGGCACGAAAATAGTGGCAGGGAAAGAGAGGCGGGGAATCAGAGGCGGGGAACCACAGGCGGGGAATCAGAGGCTGAAATTAAAAGGGGGTGAATCAGAGGGGGGAAAAGAGATGTGGGGAAAGAAGGGCAGGGAAAGAGCCAGGGAAAGAGCCAGGGACTCTGAAGCAGGGAATCGGAGGCAGGGAAACAGAGGAAGGGAATCAGAGTGGGAGAAATGGAGGCGGGGAATCAGAGGCGGGGAATCAGAGGCGGGGAAGCAGAGGCGGGGAATCAGAGGGCGGAAATGAGATGTGGGAAAAGAGAGGCAGAGAAAGAGGCACGAAAATAGTGGCAGGGAAAGAGAGGCGGGGAATCAGAGGCGGGGAATCACAGGCGGGGAACCAGAGGCGGGGAATCAGAGGCTGAAATTAAAAGAGGGTGAATCAGAGGGGGGAAAAGAGATGTGGGGAAAGAAGGGCAGGGAAAGAGCCAGGGACTCTGAAGCAGGGAATCGGAGGCAGGGAATCGGAGGCAGGAAAACAGAGGAAGGGAATCAGAGTCGGAGAAATGGAGGCGGGGAATCAGAAGCGAGGAATCAGAAGCGGGGAATCAGAGGACGGAAAAGAGATGTGGGGAAAGAGAGGCAGAGAAAGAGGCGTGGAAATAGACGCAGGGAAAGAGAGGCGGGGTATCAGATGTGGGGGATCCGAGGCGGGGAATCAGAGGTGGGGAAAGAGATGTGGAGAAAGAGAGGCAGGGAAAGAGGCAAGGAAAGAGAGGCGGGGAAAGAGGCACGGAAAGAGAGGTGGGAAATGAGAGGCGGGGAATCAGAGTCGTATTATCTGAGGTGGGGAATCTGAGGCGGGGAATCAGAGGCGGGGAAAGAGATGTGGGAAAAGAGAGGCAGAGAATGAGGCACGAAAATAGTGGCAGGGAAAGAGAGGCAGGGAATCAGAGGCGGGGAATCAGAGGCGGGGAATCAGAGGCGGGGAATCAGAGGCGGGGAATCAGAGGCGGGGAAGCAGAGGCGGGGAATCAGAGGCGGGGAATCAGAGGCGGGGAATCAGAGGGGGGAATAGAGATGTGGGAAAAGAGAGGAGGCGAAAGGGAGGCGGGGAAAGAGTCAGAGACTCTGAAGCAGGGAATCGGAGTCGGAGAAATGGAGGCGGGGAATCAGATGCGGGGAATCAGAGGCAGGGAATCAGAGGCGGAGAATCAGAGGCGGGGAATCAGTGGGCGGAAATGAGATGTGGGAAAAGAGAGGCAGAGAAAGAGGCGTGGAAATAGACGCAGTGAAAGCGAGGAGGGGTATCAGATGCGGGGAATCCGAGGCGGGGAATCAGAGGCAGGAAAAGAGATGTGGGGAAAGAGAGGCCGGGAAAGAGGCACGGAAAGAGAGGCGGGAAATCAGCGGTGGGGAATCAGAGGCGGGGAATCAGAGGCAGGGAATCAGAGGCGGGGAATCAGAGGCGGGGAATCAGAGGGCGGAAAAGAGATGTGGGGAAAGAGAGGCAGAGAAAGAGGCGTGGAAATAGACGCAGGGAAAGAGAGGCAGGGTATCAGATGTGGCGGATCCGAGGCGGGGAATCAGAGGTGGGGAAAGAGATGTGGAGAAAGAGAGGCAGGGAAAGAGGCAAGGAAAGAGAGGCGGGGAAAGAGGCACGGAAAGAGAGGTGGGAAATGAGAGGCGTGGAATCCGAGGCGGGGAATCAGAGGCAGGAAAAGAGATGTGGGGAAAGAGAGGCCGGGAAAGAGGCACGGAAAGAGAGGTGGGAAATCAGAGGCTGAGATTGAAAGGGGGAGAATCAGAAGGGGGAAAAGAAATGTGGGGAAAGAGAGGCATGGAAAGAGCCAGGGACTCTGAAGCAGGGAGTCGGAGGCAGGGAAACAGAGTCGGAGAAACGGAGGCGGGGAATCAGAAGCGGGGAATCAGAGGGTAGAAAAGAGATGTGGGGAAAGAGAGGCAGGGAAAGAGGCGCGGAAATAGACGCAGGGAAAGAGAGGCGGAGTATCAGATGTGGGGAATTCAAGGCGGGGAATCAGAGGCGGGGAAAGAGATGTGGGGAAAGAGAGGCAGGGAAAGACGCAAGGAAATAGAGGTGGGGAATCAGAGGCAGGGAATCAGAGGCGGAGAATCAGAGGCAGGGAATCTGAGGCGGGGAATCTGAGGTGGGGAATCTGAGGTGGGGAATCAGAGGCGTGGAATCAGAGGGGGGAATAGAGATGTGGGAAAAGAGAGGCGGCGAAAGGGAGGCGGGGAAAGTGTCAGAGACTCTGAAGCAGGGAATCGGAGTCGGGGAATCAGAGTCGGGGAATCAGAGTCGGGGAATCAGTGTCGGGGAATTAGAGTCGGGGAATCAGAGGTGGGGAATCAGAGGCGGGGAATCAGAGGCGGGGAATCAGAGGCGGAGAATCAGAGGCGGGGAATCAGAGGCGGGGAATCAGTGGGCGGAAATGAGATGTGGGAAAAGAGAGGCAGAGAAAGAGGCACGAAAATAGTGGCAGGGAAAGAGAGGCGGGGAATCAGAGGCGGGGAACCACAGGCGGGGAATCAGAGGCTGAAATTAAAAGGGGGTGAATCAGAGGGGGGAAAAGAGATGTGGGGAAACAAAGGCAGGGAAAGAGCCGGGGAAAGAGCCAGGGACTCTGAAGCAGGGAATCGGAGGCAGGGAAACAGAGGAAGGGAATCAGAGTCGGAGAAATATAGGCGGGGAATCAGAGGCGGGGAATCAGAGGCGGGGAAGCAGAGGCGGGGAATCAGAGGCGGGGAATCTGAGGTGGGGATTCTGAGGCAGGGAATCTGAGGTGGGGAATCTGAGGTGGGGAATCCGAGGCTGAGATTCAAAGGGGGAGAATCAGAAGGGGGAAAAGATATGTAGGGAAAGAGAGGCATGGAAGGAGCCAGGGACTCTGAAGCAGGTAATCGGAGGCAGGTAAACAGCGTCGGAGAACGGAGGCGGGGAATCAGAAGCGGGGAATCAGAGGGCGGAAAATAGATGTGGGGAAAGAGAGGCAGGGAAAGAGGCGCGGAAATAGACGCAGGGAAAGAGAGGCGGGGTATCAGATGTGGGGAATTCAAGGCGGGGAAAGAGATGTGGGGAAAGAGAGGCAGGGAAAGAGGCAAGGAAATAGAGGCGGGGAATCAGAGGTGGGGATTCAGAGGCAGGGAATCTGAGGCAGGGAATCTGAGGTGGGGAATCTGAGTCAGGGAATCAGAGGCGTGGAATCAGAGGGGGGAATAGAGATGTGGGAAAAGAGAGGCGGCGAAAGGGAGGCGGGGAAAGAGTCAGAGACTCTGAAGCAGGGAATCGGAGTCGGGGTATCAGAGGTGGGGAATCAGAGGCAGAGAATCAGAGGCGGGGAATCAGAGGCGGGGAATCAGAGGCAGAGAATCAGAGGCGGGGAATCAGAGGCGGGGAATCAGAGGCGGGGAATCAGTGGGCGGAAATGAGATGTGGGAAAAGAGAGGCAGAGAAAGAGGCACGAAAATAGTGGCAGGGAAAGAGAGGCGGGGAATCAGAGGCGGGGAATCAGAGGCGGGGAATCTGAGGCGGGGAATCAGAGGCGTGGAATCAGAGGGGGGAATAGAGATGTGGGAAAAGAGAGGCGGTGAAAGGGAGGCGGGGAAAGAGTCAGAGACTCTGAAGCAGGGAATCGGAGGCAGGGAATCGGAGTCGGGGAATCAGAGTCGGGGAATCAGAGGTGGGGAATCAGAGGCGGGGAATCAGAGGAGGGAATCAGAGGCGGGAATCAGAGACGGGGAATCAGAGGCGTGGAATCAGAGGCGGAGAATCAGAGGCGGAGAATCAGAGGCGGGGAATCTGAGGCGGGGAATCTGAGGCGGGGAATCAGAGGCGTGGAATCAGAGGGGGGAATAGAGATGTGGGAAAAGAGAGGCGGTGAAAGGGAGGCGGGGAAAGAGTCAGAGACTCTGAAGCAGGGAATCGGAGGCAGGGAATCGGAGGCAGGGAAACAGAGGAAGGGAATCAGAGTCGGAGAAATGGTGGCAGGGAATCAGAAGCGGGGAATCAGAGTCGTATTATCTGAGGTGGGGAATCTGAGGCGGGGAATCAGAGGCGGGGAATCAGAGGCGGGGAATCAGAGGCGGGGAATCAGAGGCGGGGAATCAGAGGCGGGGAATCAGAGGCGGGGAATCAGAGGCGGGGAATCAGAGGCGGGGAATCAGAGGCGGGGAATCAGAGGCGGGGAATCAGAGGCGGGGAAGCAGAGGCGGGGAAGCAGAGGCGGGGAAGCAGAGGCGGGGAAGCAGAGGCGGGGAAGCAGAGGCGGGGAATCAGAGGCGGGGAATCTGAGGTGGGGATTCTGAGGTGGGGAATCAGAGGCTGAGATTCAAAGGGGGAGAATCAGAAGGGGGAAAAGAAATGTAGGGAAAGAGAGGCATGGAAAGAGCCAGGGACTCTGAAGCAGGGAATCGGAGGCAGGGAAACAGAGTCGGAGAAACAGAGGCGGGGAATCAGAGGGCGGAAAAGAGATGTGGGGAAAGAGAGGCAGGGAAAGAGGCGCGGAAATGGACGCAGGGAAAGAGAGGCGGGGTATCAGATGTGGGGAATTCAAGGCGGGGAATCAGAGGCGGGGAAAGAGATGTGGGGAAAGAGAGGCAGGGAAAGAGGCAAGGAAATTGAGGCGGGGAATCAGAGGTGGGGAATCAGAGGCAGGGAATCAGAAGCAGGGAATCATAGGCGGGGAATCAGAGTCGGGGAATTTGAGGCGGGGAATCTGAGGCGGGGAATCAGAGGCATGGAATCAGATGGGGGAATAGAGATGTGGGAAAAGTGAGGCGGCGAAAGGGAGGCGGGGAAAGAGTCAGAGACTCTGAAGCAGGGAATCGGAGTCGGGGAATCAGAGTCGGGGAATCAGAGTCGGGGAATCAGAGGCGGGGAATCAGAGGCGGGGAATCAGAGGCGGGGAATCAGAGGCGGGGAATCAGAGGCGGGGAATCAGAGGCGGGGAATCAGAGGCGGGGAAACAGAGGCGGGGAATCAGAGGCGGAGAATCAGAGGCGGGGAATCAGAAGCGGGGAATCAGAAGCGGGGAATCAGATGGGGGAATAGAGATGTGGGAAAAGAGAGGCGGCGAAAGGGAGGCGGGGAAAGAGTCAGAGACTCTGAAGCAGGGAATCGGAGTCGGGGAATCAGAGTCGGGGAATCAGAGGCGGAGAATCAGATGCGGAGAATCAGAGGCGGGGAATCAGAGGCGGGGAATCAGTGGGCGGAAATGAGATGTGGGGAAAGAAGGGCAGGGAAAGAGCCAGGGAAAGAGCCAGGGACTCTGAAGCAGGGAATCGGAGGCAGGGAATCGGAGGCAGGGAAACAGAGGAAGGGAATCAGAGTCGGAGAAATGGTGGCGGGGAATCAGAAGCGGGGAATCAGAGTCGTATTATCTGAGGTGGGGAATCTGAGGTGGGGAATCAGAGGCGGGGAAAGAGATGTGGGAAAAGAGAGGCAGAGAAGGAGGCACGAAAATAGTGGCAGTGAAAGAGAGGCGGGGAATCAGAGGCGGGGAATCAGAGGCGGGGAATCAGAGGCGGGGAATCAGAGGCGGGGAATCAGAGGCGGGGAATCAGAGGCGGGGAATCAGAGGCGGGGAATCAGAGGCGGGGAATCAGAGGCGGGGAATCAGAGGCGGGGAATCAGAGGCGGGGAATCAGAGGCGGGGAAGCAGAGGCGGGGAATCAGAGGCGGGGAATCAGAGGCGGGGAATCAGAGGCGGGGAATCAGAGGCGGGGAATCAGAGGCGGGGAATCAGAGGCGGGGAATCAGAGGCGGGGAATCAGAGGCGGGGAATCAGAGGCGGGGAATCAGAGGCGGGGAATCAGAGGAGGGGAATCAGAGGCGGGGAATCAGAGGCGGGGAATCAGAGGCGGGGAATCAGAGGCAGGAAAAGAGATGTGGGGAAAGAGAGGCCGGGAAAGAGGCACGGAAAGAGAGGCGGGAAATCAGAGGCGGTGAATCAGAGGTGGGGAATCAGAGTCGTATAATCAGAGGCGGGGAATCAGAGGCTTGGACTCAGAGGAGGTGTATCAGAGGCGGAGAAAAGGCGGCGTGGAATCAGAGGTGGGGAATCAGAGGGCGGAAATGAGATGTGGGAAAAGAGAGGCAGAGAAGGAGGCACGAAAATAGTGGCAGGGAAAGAGAGGCAGGGAATCAGAGGCGGGGAATCAGAGGCAGGGAATCAGAGGCGGGGAATCAGAGGGCGGAAAAGAGATGTGGGGAAAGAGAGGCAGAGAAAGAGGCGTGGAAATAGACGCAGGGAAAGAGAGGCGGGGTATCAGATGTGGGGGATCCGAGGCGGGGAATCAGAGGTGGGGAAAGAGATGTGGAGAAAGAGAGGCAGGGAAAGAGGCAAGGAAAGAGAGGCGGGGAAAGAGGCACGGAAAGAGAGGTGGGAAATGAGAGGCGGGGAATCAGAGGTGGAGAATCTGAGGCGGGGAATCAGAGGCAGGAAAAGAGATGTGGGGAAAGAGAGGCCGGGAAAGAGGCACGGAAAGAGAGGCGGGAAATCAGAGGCGAGGAATCAGAGGCGGGGAATCAGAGTCGTGGTTTCAGAGGCGGGGAATCTGAGGCGGGGAATCAGAGGCTGGGAAAGACATGTGGGAAAAGAGAGGCAGAGAAGGAGGCACAAAAATAGTGGCAGGGAAAGAGAGGCGGGGAATCAGGGGCGGGGAATCAGAGGCGGGGAATCAGAGGCGGGGAATCAGAGGCGGGGAATCAGAGGCGGGGAATCAGAGGCGGGGAATCAGAGGCGGGGAATCAGAGGCGGGGAATCAGAGTCGGGGAATCAGAGGCGGGGAATCAGAGGCGGGGAATCAGAGGCGGGGAATCAGAGGCGGGGAATCAGTGGGCGGAAATGAGATGTGGGAAAAGAGAGGCAGAGAACGAGGCGTGGAAATAGACGCAGTGAAAGAGAGGAGGGGTATCAGATGCGGGGAATCCGAGGCGGGGAATCAGAGGCAGGAAAAGAGATGTGGGGAAAGAGAGGCCGGGAAAGAGGCACGGAAAGAGAGGCGGGAAATCAGAGGTGGGGAATCAGAGGCGGGGAATCAGAGGCAGGGAATCAGAGGCGGGGAATCAGAGGCGGGGAATCAGAGGCGGGGAATCAGAGGGCGGAAAAGAGATGTGGGGAAAGAGAGGCAGAGAAAGAGGCGTGGAAATAGACGCAGGGAAAGAGAGGCAGGGTATCAGATGTGGGGGATCCGAGGCGGGGAATCAGAGGTGGGGAAAGAGATGTGGAGAAAGAGAGGCAGGGAAAGAGGCAAGGAAAGAGAGGCGGGGAAAGAGGCACGGAAAGAGAGGTGGGAAATGAGAGGCGGGGAATCAGAGGCGGGGAATCAGAGTCGTGGTATCAGAAGCGGGGAATTTGAGGTGGAGAATCTGAGGCGGGGAATCAGAGGCGTGGAATCCGAGGCGGGGAATCAGAGGCAGGAAAAGAGATGTGGGGAAAGAGAGGCCGGGAAAGAGGCACGGAAAGAGAGGCGGGAAATCAGAGGCGAGGAATCAGAGGCGGGGAATCAGAGTCGTGGTTTCAGAGGCGGGGAATCAGAGGCGGGGAATCAGAGGTGGGGAAAGAGATGTGGGAAAAGAGAGGCGGGGAAAGAGGCGCGGAAATAGACGCAGGGAAAGAGAGGCGGGGTATCAGATGTGGGGAATCCGAGGCGGGGAATCAGAGGCGGGGAAAGAGATGTGGGGAAACAAAGGCAGGGAAAGAGCCGGGGAAAGAGCCAGGGACTCTGAAGCAGGGAATCGGAGGCAGGGAAACAGAGGAAGGGAATCAGAGTCGGAGAAATATAGGCGGGGAATCAGAGGCGGGGAATCAGAGGCGGGGAAGCAGAGGCGGGGAATCAGAGGCGGGGAATCTGAGGTGGGGATTCTGAGGCAGGGAATCTGAGGTGGGGAATCTGAGGTGGGGAATCCGAGGCTGAGATTCAAAGGGGGAGAATCAGAAGGGGGAAAAGATATGTAGGGAAAGAGAGGCATGGAAGGAGCCAGGGACTCTGAAGCAGGTAATCGGAGGCAGGTAAACAGCGTCGGAGAACGGAGGCGGGGAATCAGAAGCGGGGAATCAGAGGGCGGAAAATAGATGTGGGGAAAGAGAGGCAGGGAAAGAGGCGCGGAAATAGACGCAGGGAAAGAGAGGCGGGGTATCAGATGTGGGGAATTCAAGGCGGGGAAAGAGATGTGGGGAAAGAGAGGCAGGGAAAGAGGCAAGGAAATAGAGGCGGGGAATCAGAGGTGGGGATTCAGAGGCAGGGAATCTGAGGCAGGGAATCTGAGGTGGGGAATCTGAGTCAGGGAATCAGAGGCGTGGAATCAGAGGGGGGAATAGAGATGTGGGAAAAGAGAGGCGGCGAAAGGGAGGCGGGGAAAGAGTCAGAGACTCTGAAGCAGGGAATCGGAGTCGGGGTATCAGAGGTGGGGAATCAGAGGCAGAGAATCAGAGGCGGGGAATCAGAGGCGGGGAATCAGAGGCAGAGAATCAGAGGCGGGGAATCAGAGGCGGGGAATCAGAGGCGGGGAATCAGTGGGCGGAAATGAGATGTGGGAAAAGAGAGGCAGAGAAAGAGGCACGAAAATAGTGGCAGGGAAAGAGAGGCGGGGAATCAGAGGCGGGGAATCAGAGGCGGGGAATCTGAGGCGGGGAATCAGAGGCGTGGAATCAGAGGGGGGAATAGAGATGTGGGAAAAGAGAGGCGGTGAAAGGGAGGCGGGGAAAGAGTCAGAGACTCTGAAGCAGGGAATCGGAGGCAGGGAATCGGAGTCGGGGAATCAGAGTCGGGGAATCAGAGGTGGGGAATCAGAGGCGGGGAATCAGAGGAGGGAATCAGAGGCGGGAATCAGAGACGGGGAATCAGAGGCGTGGAATCAGAGGCGGAGAATCAGAGGCGGAGAATCAGAGGCGGGGAATCTGAGGCGGGGAATCTGAGGCGGGGAATCAGAGGCGTGGAATCAGAGGGGGGAATAGAGATGTGGGAAAAGAGAGGCGGTGAAAGGGAGGCGGGGAAAGAGTCAGAGACTCTGAAGCAGGGAATCGGAGGCAGGGAATCGGAGGCAGGGAAACAGAGGAAGGGAATCAGAGTCGGAGAAATGGTGGCAGGGAATCAGAAGCGGGGAATCAGAGTCGTATTATCTGAGGTGGGGAATCTGAGGCGGGGAATCAGAGGCGGGGAATCAGAGGCGGGGAATCAGAGGCGGGGAATCAGAGGCGGGGAATCAGAGGCGGGGAATCAGAGGCGGGGAATCAGAGGCGGGGAATCAGAGGCGGGGAATCAGAGGCGGGGAATCAGAGGCGGGGAATCAGAGGCGGGGAAGCAGAGGCGGGGAAGCAGAGGCGGGGAAGCAGAGGCGGGGAAGCAGAGGCGGGGAAGCAGAGGCGGGGAATCAGAGGCGGGGAATCTGAGGTGGGGATTCTGAGGTGGGGAATCAGAGGCTGAGATTCAAAGGGGGAGAATCAGAAGGGGGAAAAGAAATGTAGGGAAAGAGAGGCATGGAAAGAGCCAGGGACTCTGAAGCAGGGAATCGGAGGCAGGGAAACAGAGTCGGAGAAACAGAGGCGGGGAATCAGAGGGCGGAAAAGAGATGTGGGGAAAGAGAGGCAGGGAAAGAGGCGCGGAAATGGACGCAGGGAAAGAGAGGCGGGGTATCAGATGTGGGGAATTCAAGGCGGGGAATCAGAGGCGGGGAAAGAGATGTGGGGAAAGAGAGGCAGGGAAAGAGGCAAGGAAATTGAGGCGGGGAATCAGAGGTGGGGAATCAGAGGCAGGGAATCAGAAGCAGGGAATCATAGGCGGGGAATCAGAGTCGGGGAATTTGAGGCGGGGAATCTGAGGCGGGGAATCAGAGGCATGGAATCAGATGGGGGAATAGAGATGTGGGAAAAGTGAGGCGGCGAAAGGGAGGCGGGGAAAGAGTCAGAGACTCTGAAGCAGGGAATCGGAGTCGGGGAATCAGAGTCGGGGAATCAGAGTCGGGGAATCAGAGGCGGGGAATCAGAGGCGGGGAATCAGAGGCGGGGAATCAGAGGCGGGGAATCAGAGGCGGGGAATCAGAGGCGGGGAATCAGAGGCGGGGAAACAGAGGCGGGGAATCAGAGGCGGAGAATCAGAGGCGGGGAATCAGAAGCGGGGAATCAGAAGCGGGGAATCAGATGGGGGAATAGAGATGTGGGAAAAGAGAGGCGGCGAAAGGGAGGCGGGGAAAGAGTCAGAGACTCTGAAGCAGGGAATCGGAGTCGGGGAATCAGAGTCGGGGAATCAGAGGCGGAGAATCAGATGCGGAGAATCAGAGGCGGGGAATCAGAGGCGGGGAATCAGTGGGCGGAAATGAGATGTGGGGAAAGAAGGGCAGGGAAAGAGCCAGGGAAAGAGCCAGGGACTCTGAAGCAGGGAATCGGAGGCAGGGAATCGGAGGCAGGGAAACAGAGGAAGGGAATCAGAGTCGGAGAAATGGTGGCGGGGAATCAGAAGCGGGGAATCAGAGTCGTATTATCTGAGGTGGGGAATCTGAGGTGGGGAATCAGAGGCGGGGAAAGAGATGTGGGAAAAGAGAGGCAGAGAAGGAGGCACGAAAATAGTGGCAGTGAAAGAGAGGCGGGGAATCAGAGGCGGGGAATCAGAGGCGGGGAATCAGAGGCGGGGAATCAGAGGCGGGGAATCAGAGGCGGGGAATCAGAGGCGGGGAATCAGAGGCGGGGAATCAGAGGCGGGGAATCAGAGGCGGGGAATCAGAGGCGGGGAATCAGAGGCGGGGAATCAGAGGCGGGGAAGCAGAGGCGGGGAATCAGAGGCGGGGAATCAGAGGCGGGGAATCAGAGGCGGGGAATCAGAGGCGGGGAATCAGAGGCGGGGAATCAGAGGCGGGGAATCAGAGGCGGGGAATCAGAGGCGGGGAATCAGAGGCGGGGAATCAGAGGCGGGGAATCAGAGGAGGGGAATCAGAGGCGGGGAATCAGAGGCGGGGAATCAGAGGCGGGGAATCAGAGGCAGGAAAAGAGATGTGGGGAAAGAGAGGCCGGGAAAGAGGCACGGAAAGAGAGGCGGGAAATCAGAGGCGGTGAATCAGAGGTGGGGAATCAGAGTCGTATAATCAGAGGCGGGGAATCAGAGGCTTGGACTCAGAGGAGGTGTATCAGAGGCGGAGAAAAGGCGGCGTGGAATCAGAGGTGGGGAATCAGAGGCAGGGAATCAGAGGCGGGGAATCAGAGGGCGGAAAAGAGATGTGGGGAAAGAGAGGCAGAGAAAGAGGCGTGGAAATAGACGCAGGGAAAGAGAGGCGGGGTATCAGATGTGGGGGATCCGAGGCGGGGAATCAGAGGTGGGGAAAGAGATGTGGAGAAAGAGAGGCAGGGAAAGAGGCAAGGAAAGAGAGGCGGGGAAAGAGGCACGGAAAGAGAGGTGGGAAATGAGAGGCGGGGAATCAGAGGTGGAGAATCTGAGGCGGGGAATCAGAGGCAGGAAAAGAGATGTGGGGAAAGAGAGGCCGGGAAAGAGGCACGGAAAGAGAGGCGGGAAATCAGAGGCGAGGAATCAGAGGCGGGGAATCAGAGTCGTGGTTTCAGAGGCGGGGAATCTGAGGCGGGGAATCAGAGGCTGGGAAAGACATGTGGGAAAAGAGAGGCAGAGAAGGAGGCACAAAAATAGTGGCAGGGAAAGAGAGGCGGGGAATCAGGGGCGGGGAATCAGAGGCGGGGAATCAGAGGCGGGGAATCAGAGGCGGGGAATCAGAGGCGGGGAATCAGAGGCGGGGAATCAGAGGCGGGGAATCAGAGGCGGGGAATCAGAGTCGGGGAATCAGAGGCGGGGAATCAGAGGCGGGGAATCAGAGGCGGGGAATCAGAGGCGGGGAATCAGTGGGCGGAAATGAGATGTGGGAAAAGAGAGGCAGAGAACGAGGCGTGGAAATAGACGCAGTGAAAGAGAGGAGGGGTATCAGATGCGGGGAATCCGAGGCGGGGAATCAGAGGCAGGAAAAGAGATGTGGGGAAAGAGAGGCCGGGAAAGAGGCACGGAAAGAGAGGCGGGAAATCAGAGGTGGGGAATCAGAGGCAGGGAATCAGAGGCGGGGAATCAGAGGCGGGGAATCAGAGGGCGGAAAAGAGATGTGGGGAAAGAGAGGCAGAGAAAGAGGCGTGGAAATAGACGCAGGGAAAGAGAGGCAGGGTATCAGATGTGGGGGATCCGAGGCGGGGAATCAGAGGTGGGGAAAGAGATGTGGAGAAAGAGAGGCAGGGAAAGAGGCAAGGAAAGAGAGGCGGGGAAAGAGGCACGGAAAGAGAGGTGGGAAATGAGAGGCGGGGAATCAGAGGCGGGGAATCAGAGTCGTGGTATCAGAAGCGGGGAATTTGAGGTGGAGAATCTGAGGCGGGGAATCAGAGGCGTGGAATCCGAGGCGGGGAATCAGAGGCAGGAAAAGAGATGTGGGGAAAGAGAGGCCGGGAAAGAGGCACGGAAAGAGAGGCGGGAAATCAGAGGCGAGGAATCAGAGGCGGGGAATCAGAGTCGTGGTTTCAGAGGCGGGGAATCAGAGGCGGGGAATCAGAGGTGGGGAAAGAGATGTGGGAAAAGAGAGGCGGGGAAAGAGGCGCGGAAATAGACGCAGGGAAAGAGAGGCGGGGTATCAGATGTGGGGAATCCGAGGCGGGGAATCAGAGGCGGGGAAAGAGATGTGGGGAAAGAGAGGCAGGGAAAGAGGCGCGGAAATAGACGCAGGGAAAGAGAGGCGGGGTATCAGATGTGGGGAATCTGAGGTGGAAAATCTGAGGCGGGGAATCAGAGGCGTGGAATCAGAGGCGGGGAATCAGAGGCGGGGAAGCAGAGGCGGGGAAGCAGAGGCGGGGAAGCAGAGGCGGGGAAGCAGACGCGGGGAAGCAGAGGCGGGGAAGCAGAGGCGGGGAATCTGAGGCGGGGAATTTGAGGTGGGGATTCTGAGGTGGGAAATCAGAGGCTGAGATTGAAAGGGGGAGAATCAGAAGGGGGAAAAGAAATGTAGGGAAAGAGAGGCATGGAAAGAGCCAGGGACTCTGAAGCAGGGAATCGGAGGCAGGGAAACAGAGTCGGAGAAACGGAGGCGGGGAATCAGAAGCGGGGAATCAGAGGGTGGAAAAGAGATGTGGGGAAAGAGAGGCAGGGAAAGAGGCGCGGAAATAGACGCAGGGAAAGAGAGGCGGAGTATCAGATTTGGGGAATTCAAGGCGGGGAATCAGAGGCGGGGAAAGAGATGTGGGGAAAGAGATGTGGGGAAAGAGAGGCAGGGAAAGAGGCAAGGAAATAGAGGTGGGGAATCAGAGGCAGGGAATCAGAGGCGGGGAATTTGAGGTGGGGATTCTGAGGTGGGAAATCAGAGGCTGAGATTGAAAGGGGGAGAATCAGAAGGGGGAAAAGAAATGTGGGGAAAGAGAGGCATGGAAAGAGCCAGGGACTCTGAAGCAGGGAATCGGAGGCAGGGAAACAGAGTCGGAGAAACGGAGGCGGGGAATCAGAAGCGGGGAATCAGAGGGTGGAAAAGAGATGTGGGGAAAGAGAGGCAGGGAAAGAGGCGCGGAAATAGACGCAGGGAAAGAGAGGCGGAGTATCAGATGTGGGGAATTCAAGGCGGGGAATCAGAGGCGGGGAAAGAGATGTGGGGAAAGAGAGGCAGGGAAAGACGCAAGGAAATAGAGGTGGGGAATCAGAGGCAGGGAATCAGACGCGGAGAATCAGAGGCAGGGAATCTGAGGCGGGGAATCTGAGGTGGGGAATCTGAGGCGGGGAATCAGAGGCGTGGAATCAGAGGGGGGAATAGAGATGTGGGAAAAGAGAGGCGGCGAAAGGGAGGCGGGGAAAGTGTCAGAGACTCTGAAGCAGGGAATCGGAGTCGGGGAATCAGAGTCGGGGAATCAGTGTCGGGGAATTAGAGTCGGGGAATCAGAGGTGGGGAATCAGAGGCGGGGTATCAGAGTCGGGGAATCAGAGGAAGGGAATCAGAGGCAGGGAATCAGAGGCGGGGAATCAGAGGCGGGGAATCAGAGGCGGAGAATCAGAGGCGGGGAATCAGAGGCGGGGAATCAGTGGGCGGAAATGAGATGTGGGAAAAGAGAGGCAGAGAAAGAGGCACGAAAATAGTGGCAGGGAAAGAGAGGCGGGGAATCAGAGGCGGGGAACCACAGGCGGGGAATCAGAGGCTGAAATTAAAAGGGGGTGAATCAGAGGGGGGAAAAGAGATGTGGGGAAACAAGGGCAGGGAAAGAGCCAGGGAAAGAGCCAGGGACTCTGAAGCAGGGAATCGGAGGCAGGGAAACAGAGGAAGGGAATCAGAGTCGGAGAAATATAGGCGGGGAATCAGAGGCGGGGAATCAGAGGCGGGGAAGCAGAGGCGGGGAATCAGAGGCGGGGAATCAGAGGCGGGGAATCTGAGGTGGGGATTCTGAGGCAGGGAATCTGAGGTGGGGAATCTGAGGTGGGGAATCCGAGGCTGAGATTCAAAGGGGGAGAATCAGAAGGGGGAAAAGATATGTAGGGAAAGAGAGGCATGGAAGGAGCCAGGGACTCTGAAGCAGGTAATCGGAGGCAGGTAAACAGCGTCGGAGAACGGAGGCGGGGAATCAGAAGCGGGGAATCAGAGGGCGGAAAATAGATGTGGGGAAAGAGAGGCAGGGAAAGAGGCGCGGAAATAGACGCAGGGAAAGAGAGGCGG
Source organism: Narcine bancroftii (assembly GCF_036971445.1). Classification (NCBI taxonomy): domain Eukaryota; kingdom Metazoa; phylum Chordata; class Chondrichthyes; order Torpediniformes; family Narcinidae; genus Narcine; species Narcine bancroftii. The sequence goes on from NW_027211968.1 coordinate 251,051, forward strand.
GGTATCAGATGTGGGGAATTCAAGGCGGGGAAAGAGATGTGGGGAAAGAGAGGCAGGGAAAGAGGCAAGGAAATAGAGGCGGGGAATCAGAGGTGGGGATTCAGAGGCAGGGAATCAGAGGGGGGGAATCAGAGGCAGGGAATCTGAGGCAGGGAATCTGAGGTGGGGAATCTGAGTCGGGGAATCAGAGGCGTGGAATCAGAGGGGGGAATAGAGATGTGGGAAAAGAGAGGCGGCGAAAGGGAGGCGGGGAAAGAGTCAGAGACTCTGAAGCAGGGAATCGGAGTCGGGGAATCAGAGGTGGGGAATCAGAGGCGGGGAATCAGAGGCGGGGAATCAGAGGCAGAGAATCAGAGGCGGGGAATCAGAGGCGGGGAATCAGAGGCGGGGAATCAGTGGGCGGAAATGAGATGTGGGAAAAGAGAGGCAGAGAAAGAGGCACGAAAATAGTGGCAGGGAAAGAGAGGCGGGGAATCAGAGGCGGGGAATCAGAGGCGGGGAATCAGAGGCGGGGAATCAGAGGCTGAAATTAAAAGGGGGTGAATCAGAGGGGGGAAAAGAGATGTGGGGAAAGAGAGGCAGAGAAAGAGGCGTGGAAATAGACGCAGGGAAAGAGAGGCGGGGTATCAGATGTGGGGGATCCGAGGCGGGGAATCAGAGGTGGGGAAAGAGATGTGGAGAAAGAGAGGCAGGGAAAGAGGCAAGGTAAGAGAGGCGGGGAAAGAGGCACGGAAAGAGAGGTGGGAAATGAGAGGCGGGGAATCAGAGTCGTATTATCTGAGGTGGGGAATCTGAGGCGGGGAATCAGAGGCGGGGAAAGAGATGTGGGAAAATAGAGGCAGAGAATGAGGCACGAAAATAGTGGCAGGGAAAGAGAGGCAGGGAATCAGAGGCGGGGAATCAGAGGCGGGGAATCAGAGGCGGGGAATCAGAGGCGGGGAATCAGAGGCGGGGAAGCAGAGGCGGGGAATCAGAGGCGGGGAATCAGAGGGGGGAATAGAGATGTGGGAAAAGAGAGGCGGCGAAAGGGAGGCGGGGAAAGAGTCAGAGACACTGAAGCAGGGAATCGGAGTCGGAGAAATGGAGGCGGGGAATCAGAGGCGGGGAATCAGAGGCAGGGAATCAGAGGCAGGGAATCAGAGGCGGAGAATCAGAGGCGGGGAATCAGAGGCGGGGAATCAGAGGCGGGGAATCAGAGGCGGGGAATCAGAGTCGGGGAATCAGAGTCGGGGAATCAGAGGCGGGGAATTTGAGGTGGGGATTCTGAGGTGGGAAATCAGAGGCTGAGATTGAAAGGGGGAGAATCAGAAGGGGGAAAAGAAATGTGGGGAAAGAGAGGCATGGAAAGAGCCAGGGACTCTGAAGCAGGGAATCAGAGGCAGGGAAACAGAGTCGGAGAAACGGAGGCGGGGAATCAGAAGCGGGGAATCAGAGGGTGGAAAAGAGATGTGGGGAAAGAGAGGCAGGGAAAGAGGCGCGGAAATAGACGCAGGGAAAGAGAGGCGGAGTATCAGATGTGGGGAATTCAAGGCGGGGAATCAGAGGCGGGGAAAGAGATGTGGGGAAAGAGATGTGGGGAAAGAGAGGCAGGGAAAGAGGCAAGGAAATAGAGGTGGGGAATCAGAGGCAGGGAATCAGAGGCGGGGAATTTGAGGTGGGGATTCTGAGGTGGGAAATCAGAGGCTGAGATTGAAAGGGGGAGAATCAGAAGGGGGAAAAGAAATGTGGGGAAAGAGAGGCATGGAAAGAGCCAGGGACTCTGAAGCAGGGAATCGGAGGCAGGGAAACAGAGTCGGAGAAACGGAGGCGGGGAATCAGAAGCGGGGAATCAGAGGGTGGAAAAGAGATGTGGGGAAAGAGAGGCAGGGAAAGAGGCGCGGAAATAGACGCAGGGAAAGAGAGGCGGAGTATCAGATGTGGGGAATTCAAGGCGGGGAATCAGAGGCGGGGAAAGAGATGTGGGGAAAGAGAGGCGGCGAAAGGGAGGCGGGGAAAGTGTCAGAGACTCTGAAGCAGGGAATCGGAGTCGGGGAATCAGAGTCGGGGAATCAGAGTCGGGGAATCAGTGTCGGGGAATTAGAGTCGGGGAATCAGAGGTGGGGAATCAGAGGCGGGGAATCAGAGTCGGGGAATCAGAGGAAGGGAATCAGAGGCAGGGAATCAGAGGCGGGGAATCAGAGGCGGGGAATCAGAGGCGGAGAATCAGAGGCGGGGAATCAGTGGGCGGAAATGAGATGTGGGAAAAGAGAGGCAGAGAAAGAGGCACGAAAATAGTGGCAGGGAAAGAGAGGCGGGGAATCAGAGGCGGGGAACCACAGGCGGGGAATCAGAGGCTGAAATTAAAAGGGGGTGAATCAGAGGGGGGAAAAGAGATGTGGGGAAACAAGGGCAGGGAAAGAGCCAGGGGAAGAGCCAGGGACTCTGAAGCAGGGAATCGGAGGCAGGGAAACAGAGGAAGGGAATCAGAGTCGGAGAAATATAGGCGGGGAATCAGAGGCGGGGAATCAGAGGCGGGGAAGCAGGGGCGGGGAAGCAGAGGCGGGGAAGCAGAGGCGGGGAATCAGAGGCGGGGAATCAGAGGCGGGGAATCTGAGGTGGGGATTCTGAGGCAGGGAATCTGAGGTGGGGAATCTGAGGTGGGGAATCCGAGGCTGAGATTCAAAGGGGGAGAATCAGAAGGGGGAAAAGATATGTAGGGAAAGAGAGGCATGGAAGGAGCCAGGGACTCTGAAGCAGGTAATCGGAGGCAGGTAAACAGCGTCGGAGAACGGAGGCGGGGAATCAGAAGCGGGGAATCAGAGGGCGGAAAATAGATGTGGGGAAAGAGAGGCAGGGAAAGAGGCGCGGAAATAGACGCAGGGAAAGAGAGGCGGGGTATCAGATGTGGGGAATTCAAGGCGGGGAAAGAGATGTGGGGAAAGAGAGGCAGGGAAAGAGGCAAGGAAATAGAGGCGGGGAATCAGAGGTGGGGATTCAGAGGCAGGGAATCTGAGGCAGGGAATCTGAGGTGGGGAATCTGAGTCGGGGAATCAGAGGCGTGGAATCAGAGGGGGGAATAGAGATGTGGGAAAAGAGAGGCGGCGAAAGGGAGGCGGGGAAAGAGTCAGAGACTCTGAAGCAGGGAATCGGAGTCGGGGAATCAGAGGTGGGGAATCAGAGGCGGGGAATCAGAGGCGGGGAATCAGAGGCGGGGAATCAGAGGCGGGGAATCAGAGGCAGAGAATCAGAGGCGGGGAATCAGAGGCGGGGAATCAGAGGCGGGGAATCAGAGGCGGGGAATCAGTGGGCGGAAATGAGATGTGGGAAAAGAGAGGCAGAGAAAGAGGCACGAAAATAGTGGCAGGGAAAGAGAGGCGGGGAATCAGAGGCGGGGAATCAGAGGCGGGGAATCAGAGGCGGGGAATCAGAGGCGGGGAATCAGAGGCTGAAATTAAAAGGGGGTGAATCAGAGGGGGGAAAAGAGATGTGGGGAAAGAGAGGCAGAGAAAGAGGCGTGGAAATAGACGCAGGGAAAGAGAGGCGGGGTATCAGATGTGGGGGATCCGAGGCGGGGAATCAGAGGTGGGGAAAGAGATGTGGAGAAAGAGAGGCAGGGAAAGAGGCAAGGTAAGAGAGGCGGGGAAAGAGGCACGGAAAGAGAGGTGGGAAATGAGAGGCGGGGAATCAGAGTCGTATTATCTGAGGTGGGGAATCTGAGGCGGGGAATCAGAGGCGGGGAAAGAGATGTGGGAAAAGAGAGGCAGAGAATGAGGCACGAAAATAGTGGCAGGGAAAGAGAGGCAGGGAATCAGAGGCGGGGAATCAGAGGCGGGGAATCAGAGGTGGGGAATCAGAGGCGGGGAATCAGAGGCGGGGAATCAGAGGCGGGGAATCAGAGGCGGGGAATCAGACGCGGGGAATCAGAGGCTGAAATTAAAAGGGGGTGAATCAGAGGGGGGAAAAGAGATGTGGAGAAAGAGAGGCAGAGAAAGAGGCGTGGAAATAGACGCAGGGAAAGAGAGGCGGAGTATCAGATGTGGGGAATTCAAGGCGGGGAATCAGAGGCGGGGAAAGAGATGTGGGGAAAGAGAGGCAGGGAAAGACGCAAGGAAATAGAGGTGGGGAATCAGAGGCAGGGAATCAGACGCGGAGAATCAGAGGCAGGGAATCTGAGGCGGGGAATCTGAGGCGGGGAATCAGAGGCGTGGAATCAGAGGGGGGAATAGAGATGTGGGAAAAGAGAGGCGGCGAAAGGGAGGCGGGGAAAGTGTCAGAGACTCTGAAGCAGGGAATCGGAGTCGGGGAATCAGAGTCGGGGAATCAGAGTCGGGGAATCAGTGTCGGGGAATTAGAGTCGGGGAATCAGAGGTGGGGAATCAGAGGCGGGGTATCAGAGTCGGGGAATCAGAGGAAGGGAATCAGAGGCAGGGAATCAGAGGCGGGGAATCAGAGGCGGGGAATCAGTGGGCGGAAATGAGATGTGGGAAAAGAGAGGCAGAGAAAGAGGCACGAAAATAGTGGCAGGGAAAGAGAGGCGGGGAATCAGAGGCGGGGAACCACAGGCGGGGAATCAGAGGCTGAAATTAAAAGGGGGTGAATCAGAGGGGGGAAAAGAGATGTGGGGAAACAAGGGCAGGGAAAGAGCCAGGGAAAGAGCCAGGGACTCTGAAGCAGGGAATCGGAGGCAGGGAAACAGAGGAAGGGAATCAGAGTCGGAGAAATATAGGCGGGGAATCAGAGGCGGGGAATCAGAGGCGGGGAAGCAGAGGCGGGGAATCAGAGGCGGGGAATCAGAGGCGGGGAATCTGAGGTGGGGATTCTGAGGCAGGGAATCTGAGGTGGGGAATCTGAGGTGGGGAATCCGAGGCTGAGATTCAAAGGGGGAGAATCAGAAGGGGGAAAAGATATGTAGGGAAAGAGAGGCATGGAAGGAGCCAGGGACTCTGAAGCAGGTAATCGGAGGCAGGTAAACAGCGTCGGAGAACGGAGGCGGGGAATCAGAAGCGGGGAATCAGAGGGCGGAAAATAGATGTGGGGAAAGAGAGGCAGGGAAAGAGGCGCGGAAATAGACGCAGGGAAAGAGAGGCGGGGTATCAGATGTGGGGAATTCAAGGCGGGGAAAGAGATGTGGGGAAAGAGAGGCAGGGAAAGAGGCAAGGAAATAGAGGCGGGGAATCAGAGGTGGGGATTCAGAGGCAGGGAATCAGAGGGGGGGAATCAGAGGCAGGGAATCTGAGGCAGGGAATCTGAGGTGGGGAATCTGAGTCGGGGAATCAGAGGCGTGGAATCAGAGGGGGGAATAGAGATGTGGGAAAAGAGAGGCGGCGAAAGGGAGGCGGGGAAAGAGTCAGAGACTCTGAAGCAGGGAATCGGAGTCGGGGAATCAGAGGTGGGGAATCAGAGGCGGGGAATCAGAGGCGGGGAATCAGAGGCAGAGAATCAGAGGCGGGGAATCAGAGGCGGGGAATCAGAGGCGGGGAATCAGTGGGCGGAAATGAGATGTGGGAAAAGAGAGGCAGAGAAAGAGGCACGAAAATAGTGGCAGGGAAAGAGAGGCGGGGAATCAGAGGCGGGGAATCAGAGGCGGGGAATCAGAGGCGGGGAATCAGAGGCTGAAATTAAAAGGGGGTGAATCAGAGGGGGGAAAAGAGATGTGGGGAAAGAGAGGCAGAGAAAGAGGCGTGGAAATAGACGCAGGGAAAGAGAGGCGGGGTATCAGATGTGGGGGATCCGAGGCGGGGAATCAGAGGTGGGGAAAGAGATGTGGAGAAAGAGAGGCAGGGAAAGAGGCAAGGTAAGAGAGGCGGGGAAAGAGGCACGGAAAGAGAGGTGGGAAATGAGAGGCGGGGAATCAGAGTCGTATTATCTGAGGTGGGGAATCTGAGGCGGGGAATCAGAGGCGGGGAAAGAGATGTGGGAAAATAGAGGCAGAGAATGAGGCACGAAAATAGTGGCAGGGAAAGAGAGGCAGGGAATCAGAGGCGGGGAATCAGAGGCGGGGAATCAGAGGCGGGGAATCAGAGGCGGGGAATCAGAGGCGGGGAAGCAGAGGCGGGGAATCAGAGGCGGGGAATCAGAGGGGGGAATAGAGATGTGGGAAAAGAGAGGCGGCGAAAGGGAGGCGGGGAAAGAGTCAGAGACACTGAAGCAGGGAATCGGAGTCGGAGAAATGGAGGCGGGGAATCAGAGGCGGGGAATCAGAGGCAGGGAATCAGAGGCAGGGAATCAGAGGCGGAGAATCAGAGGCGGGGAATCAGAGGCGGGGAATCAGAGGCGGGGAATCAGAGGCGGGGAATCAGAGTCGGGGAATCAGAGTCGGGGAATCAGAGTCGGGGAATCAGAGGCGGGGAATTTGAGGTGGGGATTCTGAGGTGGGAAATCAGAGGCTGAGATTGAAAGGGGGAGAATCAGAAGGGGGAAAAGAAATGTGGGGAAAGAGAGGCATGGAAAGAGCCAGGGACTCTGAAGCAGGGAATCAGAGGCAGGGAAACAGAGTCGGAGAAACGGAGGCGGGGAATCAGAAGCGGGGAATCAGAGGGTGGAAAAGAGATGTGGGGAAAGAGAGGCAGGGAAAGAGGCGCGGAAATAGACGCAGGGAAAGAGAGGCGGAGTATCAGATGTGGGGAATTCAAGGCGGGGAATCAGAGGCGGGGAAAGAGATGTGGGGAAAGAGATGTGGGGAAAGAGAGGCAGGGAAAGAGGCAAGGAAATAGAGGTGGGGAATCAGAGGCAGGGAATCAGAGGCGGGGAATTTGAGGTGGGGATTCTGAGGTGGGAAATCAGAGGCTGAGATTGAAAGGGGGAGAATCAGAAGGGGGAAAAGAAATGTGGGGAAAGAGAGGCATGGAAAGAGCCAGGGACTCTGAAGCAGGGAATCGGAGGCAGGGAAACAGAGTCGGAGAAACGGAGGCGGGGAATCAGAAGCGGGGAATCAGAGGGTGGAAAAGAGATGTGGGGAAAGAGAGGCAGGGAAAGAGGCGCGGAAATAGACGCAGGGAAAGAGAGGCGGAGTATCAGATGTGGGGAATTCAAGGCGGGGAATCAGAGGCGGGGAAAGAGATGTGGGGAAAGAGAGGCGGCGAAAGGGAGGCGGGGAAAGTGTCAGAGACTCTGAAGCAGGGAATCGGAGTCGGGGAATCAGAGTCTGGGAATCAGAGTCGGGGAATCAGTGTCGGGGAATTAGAGTCGGGGAATCAGAGGTGGGGAATCAGAGGCGGGGAATCAGAGTCGGGGAATCAGAGGAAGGGAATCAGAGGCAGGGAATCAGAGGCGGGGAATCAGAGGCGGGGAATCAGAGGCGGAGAATCAGAGGCGGGGAATCAGAGGGGGGAATAGAGATGTGGGAAAAGAGAGGCGGCGAAAGGGAGGCGGGGAAAGAGTCAGAGACACTGAAGCAGGGAATCGGAGTCGGAGAAATGGAGGCGGGGAATCAGAGGCGGGGAATCAGAGGCAGGGAATCAGAGGCAGGGAATCAGAGGCGGAGAATCAGAGGCGGGGAATCAGAGGCGGGGAATCAGAGGCGGGGAATCAGAGGCGGGGAATCAGAGTCGGGGAATCAGAGTCGGGGAATCAGAGGCGGGGAATTTGAGGTGGGGATTCTGAGGTGGGAAATCAGAGGCTGAGATTGAAAGGGGGAGAATCAGAAGGGGGAAAAGAAATGTGGGGAAAGAGAGGCATGGAAAGAGCCAGGGACTCTGAAGCAGGGAATCAGAGGCAGGGAAACAGAGTCGGAGAAACGGAGGCGGGGAATCAGAAGCGGGGAATCAGAGGGTGGAAAAGAGATGTGGGGAAAGAGAGGCAGGGAAAGAGGCGCGGAAATAGACGCAGGGAAAGAGAGGCGGAGTATCAGATGTGGGGAATTCAAGGCGGGGAATCAGAGGCGGGGAAAGAGATGTGGGGAAAGAGATGTGGGGAAAGAGAGGCAGGGAAAGAGGCAAGGAAATAGAGGTGGGGAATCAGAGGCAGGGAATCAGAGGCGGGGAATTTGAGGTGGGGATTCTGAGGTGGGAAATCAGAGGCTGAGATTGAAAGGGGGAGAATCAGAAGGGGGAAAAGAAATGTGGGGAAAGAGAGGCATGGAAAGAGCCAGGGACTCTGAAGCAGGGAATCGGAGGCAGGGAAACAGAGTCGGAGAAACGGAGGCGGGGAATCAGAAGCGGGGAATCAGAGGGTGGAAAAGAGATGTGGGGAAAGAGAGGCAGGGAAAGAGGCGCGGAAATAGACGCAGGGAAAGAGAGGCGGAGTATCAGATGTGGGGAATTCAAGGCGGGGAATCAGAGGCGGGGAAAGAGATGTGGGGAAAGAGAGGCGGCGAAAGGGAGGCGGGGAAAGTGTCAGAGACTCTGAAGCAGGGAATCGGAGTCGGGGAATCAGAGTCGGGGAATCAGAGTCGGGGAATCAGTGTCGGGGAATTAGAGTCGGGGAATCAGAGGTGGGGAATCAGAGGCGGGGAATCAGAGTCGGGGAATCAGAGGAAGGGAATCAGAGGCAGGGAATCAGAGGCGGGGAATCAGAGGCGGGGAATCAGAGGCGGAGAATCAGAGGCGGGGAATCAGTGGGCGGAAATGAGATGTGGGAAAAGAGAGGCAGAGAAAGAGGCACGAAAATAGTGGCAGGGAAAGAGAGGCGGGGAATCAGAGGCGGGGAACCACAGGCGGGGAATCAGAGGCTGAAATTAAAAGGGGGTGAATCAGAGGGGGGAAAAGAGATGTGGGGAAACAAGGGCAGGGAAAGAGCCAGGGAAAGAGCCAGGGACTCTGAAGCAGGGAATCTGAGGCAGGGAAACAGAGGAAGGGAATCAGAGTCGGAGAAATATAGGCGGGGAATCAGAGGCGGGGAATCAGAGGCGGGGAAGCAGAGGCGGGGAAGCAGAGGCGGGGAAGCAGAGGCGGGGAATCAGAGGCGGGGAATCAGAGGCGGGGAATCTGAGGTGGGGATTCTGAGGCAGGGAATCTGAGGTGGGGAATCTGAGGTGGGGAATCCGAGGCTGAGATTCAAAGGGGGAGAATCAGAAGGGGGAAAAGATATGTAGGGAAAGAGAGGCATGGAAGGAGCCAGGGACTCTGAAGCAGGTAATCGGAGGCAGGTAAACAGCGTCGGAGAACGGAGGCGGGGAATCAGAAGCGGGGAATCAGAGGGCGGAAAATAGATGTGGGGAAAGAGAGGCAGGGAAAGAGGCGCGGAAATAGACGCAGGGAAAGAGAGGCGGGGTATCAGATGTGGGGAATTCAAGGCGGGGAAAGAGATGTGGGGAAAGAGAGGCAGGGAAAGAGGCAAGGAAATAGAGGCGGGGAATCAGAGGTGGGGATTCAGAGGCAGGGAATCTGAGGCAGGGAATCTGAGGTGGGGAATCTGAGTCGGGGAATCAGAGGCGTGGAATCAGAGGGGGGAATAGAGATGTGGGAAAAGAGAGGCGGCGAAAGGGAGGCGGGGAAAGAGTCAGAGACTCTGAAGCAGGGAATCGGAGTCGGGGAATCAGAGGTGGGGAATCAGAGGCGGGGAATCAGAGGCGGGGAATCAGAGGCGGGGAATCAGAGGCGGGGAATCAGAGGCAGAGAATCAGAGGCGGGGAATCAGAGGCGGGGAATCAGAGGCGGGGAATCAGAGGCGGGGAATCAGTGGGCGGAAATGAGATGTGGGAAAAGAGAGGCAGAGAAAGAGGCACGAAAATAGTGGCAGGGAAAGAGAGGCGGGGAATCAGAGGCGGGGAATCAGAGGCGGGGAATCAGAGGCGGGGAATCAGAGGCGGGGAATCAGAGGCTGAAATTAAAAGGGGGTGAATCAGAGGGGGGAAAAGAGATGTGGGGAAAGAGAGGCAGAGAAAGAGGCGTGGAAATAGACGCAGGGAAAGAGAGGCGGGGTATCAGATGTGGGGGATCCGAGGCGGGGAATCAGAGGTGGGGAAAGAGATGTGGAGAAAGAGAGGCAGGGAAAGAGGCAAGGTAAGAGAGGCGGGGAAAGAGGCACGGAAAGAGAGGTGGGAAATGAGAGGCGGGGAATCAGAGTCGTATTATCTGAGGTGGGGAATCTGAGGCGGGGAATCAGAGGCGGGGAAAGAGATGTGGGAAAAGAGAGGCAGAGAATGAGGCACGAAAATAGTGGCAGGGAAAGAGAGGCAGGGAATCAGAGGCGGGGAATCAGAGGCGGGGAATCAGAGGTGGGGAATCAGAGGCGGGGAATCAGAGGCGGGGAATCAGAGGCGGGGAATCAGAGGCGGGGAATCAGAGGCGGGGAATCAGACGCGGGGAATCAGAGGCTGAAATTAAAAGGGGGTGAATCAGAGGGGGGAAAAGAGATGTGGAGAAAGAGAGGCAGAGAAAGAGGCGTGGAAATAGACGCAGGGAAAGAGAGGCGGGGTATCAGATGTGGGGGATCCGAGGCGGGGAATCAGAGGTGGGGAAAGAGATGTGGAGAAAGAGAGGCAGGGAAAGAGGCAAGGTAAGAGAGGCGGGGAAAGAGGCACGGAAAGAGAGGTGGGAAATGAGAGGCGGGGAATCAGAGTCGTATTATCTGAGGTGGGGAATCTGAGGCGGGGAATCAGAGGCGGGGAAAGAGATGTGGGAAAAGAGAGGCAGAGAATGAGGCACGAAAATAGTGGCAGGGAAAGAGAGGCAGGGAATCAGAGGCGGGGAATCAGAGGCGGGGAAGCAGAGGCGGGGAATCACAGGCGGGGAATCAGAGGCGGGGAATCAGAGGCGGGGAATCAGTGGGCGGAAATGAGATGTGGGAAAAGAGAGGCAGAGAAAGAGGCACGAAAATAGTGGCAGGGAAAGAGAGGCGGGGAATCACAGGCGGGGAATCACAGGCGGGGAACCAGAGGCGGGGAATCAGAGGCTGAAATTAAAAGAGTGTGAATCAGAGGGGGGAAAAGAGATGTGGGGAAAGAAGGGCAGGGAAAGAGCCAGGGAAAGAGCCAGGGACTCTGAAGCAGGGAATCGGAGGCAGGGAATCGGTGGCAGGGAAACAGAGGAAGGGAATCAGAGTCGGAGAAATGGAGGCGGGGAATCAGAAACGGGGAATCAGAAGCGGGGAATCAGAGGACGGAAAAGAGATGTGGGGAAAGAGAGGCAGAAAAGAGAGGCGGGGTATCAGATGTGTGCAATCCGAGGCAAGGAATCAGAGGCGGGGAATCAGAGGCGGGGAAACAGAGGCGTGGAATCAGAGGCGGGGTATCTAAGGTGGGGAATCGGAGTCGGGGAATCAGAGTCGTGGAATCAGAGGTGGGGAATCAGAGGAGGAGAATCAGAGGAGGAGAATCAGAGGAGGAGAATCAGAGGCGGGGAATCAGAGTCGTGGAATCAGAGGTGGGGAATCAGAGGAGGAGAATCAGAGGCGGGGAATCAGAGGCGGGGAATCAGAGGCGGGGAATCAGAAGCGGGGAATCAGAGGCGGGGAATCAGAGGCGGGGTATCAGAGGCGGGGTATCAGAGGCGGGGTATCAGAGGCAGAGGAACGGAGGCGTGGAATCAGTGGTGGGGAATCAGAGGGCAGAAAAGAGATGTGGGGAAAGAGAGGCAGAGAAAGAGGCGTGGAAATAGACGCAGGGAAAGAGAGGCGGGGTATCAGATGCGGGGAATTCAAGGCGGGGAATCAGAGGTGGGGAAAGAGATGTGGGGAAAGAGAGGCCGGGAAAGAGGCACGGAAAGAGAGGCGGGAAATCAGAGGTGGGGAATCAGAGGCGGGGAATCAGAGGCGGGGAATCAGAGGCGGGGAATCAGAGGCGGGGAATCAGAGGCGGGGAATCAGAGGCGGGGAATCAGAGGCGGGGAATCAGAGGCGGGGTATCAGAGGCAGAGGAACGGAGGCGTGGAATCAGAGGTGGGGAATCAGAGGGCAGAAAAGAGATGTGGGGAAAGAGAGGCAGAGAAAGAGGCGTGGAAATAGACGCAGTGAAAGAGAGGAGGGGTATCAGATGCGGGGAATCCGAGGCGGGGAATCAGAGGCAGGAAAAGAGATGTGGGGAAAGAGAGTCCGGGAAAGAGGCACGGAAAGAGAGGCGGGAAATCAGAGGTGGGGAATCAGAGGCGGGGAATCAGAGGCGGGGAATCAGAGGCGGGGAATCAGTGGCTTGGACTCAGAGGAGGTGTATCAGAGGCGGAGAAAAGGCGGCGTGGAATCAGAGGTGGGGAATCAGAGGGCGGAAATGAGATGTGGGAAAAGAGAGGCAGAGAAGGAGGCACGAAAATAGTGGCAGGGAAAGAGAGGCAGGGAATCAGAGGCGGTGAATCAGAGGCGGGGAATCAGAGGCGGGGAATTAGAGGCGGGGAATCAGAGGGCGGAAAAGAGATGTGGGAAAAGAGAGGCAGAGAAGGAGGCACGAAAATAGTGGCAGGGAAAGAGAGGCAGGGAATCAGAGGCGGGGAATCAGAGGCGGGGAATCAGAGGCGGGGAATCAGAGGCGGGGAATCAGAGGCGGGGAATCAGAGGCGGGGAATCAGAGGCGGGGAATCAGAGGCGGGGAATCAGAGGCGGGGAATCAGAGGCGGGGAAGCAGAGGCGGGGAAGCAGAGGCGGGGAAGCAGAGGCGGGGAAGCAGAGGCGGGGAATCAGAGGCAGGGAATCAGAGGCGGGGAATTTGAGGTGGGGATTCTGAGGTGGGAAATCAGAGGCTGAGATTGAAAGGGGGAGAATCAGAAGGGGGAAAAGAAATGTGGGGAAAGAGAGGCATGGAAAGAGCCAGGGACTCTGAAGCAGGGAATCGGAGGCAGGGAAACAGAGTCGGAGAAACGGAGGCGGGGAATCAGAAGCGGGGAATCAGAGGGTGGAAAAGAGATGTGGGGAAAGAGAGGCAGGGAAAGAGGCGCGGAAATAGACGCAGGGAAAGAGAGGCGGGGTATCAGATGTGGGGAATCTGAGGTGGAAAACCTGAGGCGGGGAATCAGAGGCGTGGAATCCGAGGCGGGGCATCAGAGGCAGGAAAAGAGATGTGGGGAAAGAGAGGCCGGGAAAGAGGCACGGAAAGAGAGGCAGGAAATCAGAGGCGGTGAATCACAGGCGGGGAATCAGAGGCGGGGAATCAGAGTCGTATTATCTGAGGCGGGGAATCGGAGGCAGGGAATCAGCGGCGGGGAAAGAGATGTGGGAAAAGAGAGGCAGAGAAGGAGGCACGAAAATAGTGGCAGGGAAAGAGAGGCAGGGAATCAGAGGCGGGGAATCAGAGGCGGGGAATCAGAGGCGGGGAATCAGAGGCGGGGAATCAGAGGCGGGGAATCAGAGGCGGGGAATCAGAGGCGGGGAATCAGAGGCGGGGAATCAGAGGCGGGGAATCAGAGGCGGGGAAGCAGAGGCGGGGAAGCAGAGGCGGGGAAGCAGAGGCGGGGAAGCAGACGCGGGGAAGCAGACGCGGGGAAGCAGAGGCGGGGAAGCAGAGGCGGGGAATCAGAGGCGGGGAATTTGAGGTGGGGATTCTGAGGTGGGAAATCAGAGGCTGAGATTGAAAGGGGGAGAATCAGAAGGGGGAAAAGAAATGTGGGGAAAGAGAGGCATGGAAAGAGCCAGGGACTCTGAAGCAGGGAATCGGAGGCAGGGAAACAGAGTCGGAGAAACGGAGGCGGGGAATCAGAAGCGGGGAATCAGAGGGTGGAAAAGAGATGAGGGGAAAGAGAGGCAGGGAAAGAGGCGCGGAAATAGACGCAGGGAAAGAGAGGCGGAGTATCAGATGTGGGGAATTCAAGGCGGGGAATCAGAGGCGGGGAAAGAGATGTGGGGAAAGAGAGGCAGGGAAAGAGGCAAGGAAATAGAGGTGGGGAATCTGAGGCGGGGAATCAGAGGCGTGGAATCAGAGGGGGGAATCAGAGGCGGGGAATCAGAGGCGGGGAATCAGAGGCGGGGAATCAGAGGCGGGGAATCAGAGGCGGGGAATCAGAGGCGGGGAATAAGAGGCGGGGAATCAGGGCGGGGAATCAGATGCGGGGAATCAGAGGCGGGGAATCAGAGGCGGGGAATTTGAGGTGGGAAAAGAGATGTGGGGAAAGAGAGGCAGAGAAAGAGGCGTGGAAATAGACGCAGGGAAAGAGAGGCGGGGTATCAGATGTGGGGGATCCAAGGCGGGGAATCAGAGGTGGGGAAAGAGATGTGGAGAAAGAGAGGCAGGGAAAGAGGCAAGGAAAGAGAGGCGGGGAAAGAGGCACGGAAAGAGAGGTGGGAAATGAGAGGCGGGGAATCAGAGTCGTATTATCTGAGGTGGGGAATCTGAGGCGGGGAATCAGAGGCGGGGAAAGAGATGTGGGAAAAGAGAGGCAGAGAATGAGGCACGAAAATAGTGGCAGGGAAAGAGAGGCAGGGAATCAGAGGCGGGGAATCAGAGGCGGGGAATCAGAGGCGGGGAATCAGAGGCGGGGAATCAGAGGCGGGGAATCAGAGGCGGGGAATAAGAGGTGGGGAATCAGAGGCAGGGAATCAGAGGCGGAGAATCAGAGGCAGGGAATCTGAGGCGGGGAATCTGAGGTGGGGAATCTGAGTCGGGGAATCAGAGGCGTGGAATCAGAGGGGGGAATAGAGATGTGGGAAAAGAGAGGCGGCGAAAGGGAGGCGGGGAAAGAGTCAGAGACTCTGAAGCAGGGAATCGGAGTCGGGGAATCAGAGGTGGGGAATCAGAGGCGGGGAATCAGAGGCGGGGAATCAGAGGTGGGGAATCAGAGGCGGGGAAGCAGAGGCGGGGAATCAGAGGCGGGGAATCAGAGGCGGGGAATCAGAGGCGGGGAAGCAGAGGCGGGGAATCAGAGGCGGGGAATCAGAGGCGGGGAATCAGAGGCGGGGAATCAGTGGGCGGAAATGAGATGTGGGAAAAGAGAGGCAGAGAAAGAGGCACGAAAATAGTGGCAGGGAAAGAGAGGCGGGGAATCACAGGCGGGGAATCACAGGCGGGGAACCAGAGGCGGGGAATCAGAGGCTGAAATTAAAAGAGTGTGAATCAGAGGGGGGAAAAGAGATGTGGGGAAAGAAGGGCAGGGAAAGAGCCAGGGAAAGAGCCAGGGACTCTGAAGCAGGGAATCGGAGGCAGGGAATCGGTGGCAGGGAAACAGAGGAAGGGAATCAGAGTCGGAGAAATGGAGGCGGGGAATCAGAAACGGGGAATCAGAAGCGGGGAATCAGAGGACGGAAAAGAGATGTGGGGAAAGAGAGGCAGAGAAAGAGAGGCGGGGTATCAGATGTGTGCAATCCGAGGCAAGGAATCAGAGGCGGGGAATCAGAGGCGGGGAAACAGAGGCGTGGAATCAGAGGCGGGGTATCTAAGGTGGGGAATCGGAGTCGGGGAATCAGAGTCGTGGAATCAGAGGTGGGGAATCAGAGGAGGAGAATCAGAGGCGGGGAATCAGAGGCGGGGAATCAGAGGCGGGGTATCAGAGGCGGGGTATCAGAGGCGGGGTATCAGAGGCAGAGGAACGGAGGCGTGGAATCAGTGGTGGGGAATCAGAGGGCAGAAAAGAGATGTGGGGAAAGAGAGGCAGAGAAAGAGGCGTGGAAATAGACGCAGGGAAAGAGAGGCGGGGTATCAGATGCGGAGAATTCAAGGCGGGGAATCAGAGGTGGGGAAAGAGATGTGGGGAAAGAGAGGCCGGGAAAGAGGCACGGAAAGAGAGGCGGGAAATCAGAGGTGGGGAATCAGAGGCGGGGAATTAGAGGTGGGGAATCAGAGTCGTCGTATCAGAAGCGGGGAATTTGAGGTGGAGAATCTGAGGCATGGAATCAGAGGCGGGGAATCAGAGGCGGGGAATCAGAGGCGGGGAATCAGAGGCGGGGAATCAGAGGCGGGGAATCAGTGGCTTGGACTCAGAGGAGGTGTATCAGAGGCGGAGAAAAGGCGGCGTGGAATCAGAGGTGGGGAATCAGAGGGCGGAAATGAGATGTGGGAAAAGAGAGGCAGAGAAGGAGGCACGAAAATAGTGGCAGGGAAAGAGAGGCAGGGAATCAGAGGCGGTGAATCAGAGGCGGGGAATTAGAGGCGGGGAATCAGAGGCGGGGAATCAGAGGCGGGGAATCAGAGGCGGGGAATCAGAGGCGGGGAATCAGAGGCGGGGAATCAGAGGCGGGGAATCAGAGGCGGGGAATCAGAGGCGGGGAATCAGAGGCGGGGAATCAGAGGCGGGGAAGCAGAGGCGGGGAAGCAGAGGCGGGGAAGCAGAGGCGGGGAAGCAGAGGCGGGGAATCAGAGGCGGGGAATCAGAGGCGGGGAATTTGAGGTGGGGATTCTGAGGTGGGAAATCAGAGGCTGAGATTGAAAGGGGGAGAATCAGAAGGGGGAAAAGAAATGTGGGGAAAGAGAGGCATGGAAAGAGCCAGGGACTCTGAAGCAGGGAATCGGAGGCAGGGAAACAGAGTCGGAGAAACGGAGGCGGGGAATCAGAAGCGGGGAATCAGAGGGTGGAAAAGAGATGTGGGGAAAGAGAGGCAGGGAAAGAGGCGCGGAAATAGAGGCAGGGAATCTGAGGCGGGGAATCTGAGGCGGGGAATCTGAGGTGGGGAATCTGAGGCGGGGAATCAGAGGGGGGAATAGAGATGTGGGAAAAGAGAGGCGGCGAAAGGGAGGCGGGGAAAGTGTCAGAGACTCTGAAGCAGGGAATCGAAGTCGGGGAATCAGAGTTGGGGAATCAGAGTCGGGGAATCAGTGTCGGGGAATCAGAGTCGGAGAATCAGAGTCGGGGAATCAGAGGTGGGGAATCAGAGGCGGGGAATCAGAGGCGGGGAATCAGAGGCGGGGAATCAGAGGCGGGGAATCAGAGGCGGGGAATCAGAGGCGGAGAATCAGAGGCGGGGAATCAGAGGCGGGGAATCAGTGGGCGGAAATGAGATGTGGGAAAAGAGAGGCAGAGAAAGAGGCACGAAAATAGTGGCAGGGAAAGAGAGGCGGGGAATCAGAGGCGGGGAACCACAGGCGGGGAATCAGAGGCTGAAATTAAAAGGGGGTGAATCAGAGGGGGGAAAAGAGATGTGGGGAAAGAAGGGCAGGGAAAGAGCCAGGGAAAGAGCCAGGGACTCTGAAGCAGGGAATCGGAGGCAGGGAAACAGAGGAAGGGAATCAGAGTCGGAGAAATATAGGCGGGGAATCAGAGGCGGGGAATCAGAGGCGGGGAATCAGAGGCGGGGAATTAGAGGCGGGGAATCAGAGGCGGGGAATCAGAGGCGGGGAATCAGAGGCGGGGAATCAGAGGCGGGGAATCAGAGGGGGGAATAGAGATGTGGGAAAAGAGAGGCAGAGAAAGAGGCACGAAAATAGTGGCAGGGAAAGAGAGGCGGGGAATCACAGGCGGGGAATCACAGGCGGGGAACCAGAGGCGGGGAATCAGAGGCTGAAATTAAAAGAGGGTGAATCAGAGGGGGGAAAAGAGATGTGGGGAAAGAAGGGCAGGGAAAGAGCCAGGGAAAGAGCCAGGGACTCTGAAGCAGGGAATCGGAGGCAGGGAATCGGTGGCAGGGAAACAGAGGAAGGGAATCAGAGTCGGAGAAATGGAGGCGGGGAATCAGAAGCGGGGAATCAGAAGCGGGGAATCAGAGGACGGAAAAGAGATGTGGGGAAAGAGAGGCAGAGAAAGAGAGGCGGGGTATCAGATGTGTGCAATCCGAGGCAAGGAATCAGAGGCGGGGAATCAGAGGCGGGGAATCAGAGGCGTGGAACCAGAGGCGGGGAATCTAAGGTGGGGAATCGGAGTCGGGGAATCAGAGTCGTGGAATCAGAGGCGGGGAATCAGAGGCGGGGAATCAGAGGAGGGGAATCAGAGTCGGGGAATCAGAGGAGGGGAATCAGAGGCGGGGAATCAGAGGCGGGGAATCAGAGGCGGGGAATCAGAGGCGGGGAATCAGAGGTGGGGAATCAGAGGCGGGGAATCAGAGGCGGGGAATCAGAGGCAGGAAAAGAGATGTGGGGAAAGAGAGGCCGGGAAAGAGGCACGGAAAGAGAGGTGGGAAATCAGAGGTGGGGAATCAGAGGCGGAGAATCAGAGGCGGGGAATCAGAGGCTTGGACTCAGAGGAGGTGTATCAGAGGCGGAGAAAAGGCTGCGTGGAATCAGAGGTGGGGAATCAGAGGGCGGAAATGAGATGTGGGAAAAGAGAGGCAGAGAAGGAGGCACGAAAATAGTGGCAGGGAAAGAGAGGCAGGGAATCAGAGGCGGGGAATCAGAGGCGGGAAATCAGAGGCGGGGAATCAGAGGCGGGGAAAGAGATGTGGGAAAAGAGAGGCAGACAATGAGGCACGAAAATAGTGGCAGGGAAAGAGAGGCGGGGAATCAGAGGCGGGGAATCAGAGGCGGGGAATCAGAGGCGGGGAATCAGAGGCGGGGAATCAGAGGCGGGGAATCAGAGGCGGGGAATCAGAGGCGGGGAATCAGAGGCGGGGAATCAGAGGCGGGGAATCAGAGGCGGGGAAGCAGAGGCGGGGAATCAGAGGCGGGGAATCAGAGGGGGGAATAGAGATGTGGGAAAAGAGAGGCGGCGAAAGGGAGGCGGGGAAAGAGTCAGAGACTCTGAAGCAGGGAATCGGAGTCGGAGAAATGGAGGCGGGGAATCAGAGGCGGGGAATCAGAGGCAGGGAATCAGAGGCGGAGAATCAGAGGCGGGGAATCAGAGGCGGGGAATCAGAGGCGGGGAATCAGAGGCGGGGAATCAGAGGCGGGGAATCAGAGGCGGGGAATCAGAGGCGGGGAAGCAGAGGCGGGGAATCCGAGGCGGGGAATCAGAGGCAGGAAAAGAGATGTGGGGAAAGAGAGGCACGGAAAGAGAGGCGGGAAATCAGAGGTGGGGAATCAGAGGCGGGGAATCAGAGGCAGGGAATCAGAGGCGGGGAATCAGAGGCGGGGAATCAGAGGGCGGAAAAGAGATGTGGGGAAAGAGAGGCAGAGAAAGAGGCGTGGAAATAGACGCAGGGAAAGAGAGGCAGGGTATCAGATGTGGGGGATCCGAGGCGGGGAATCAGAGGTGGGGAAAGAGATGTGGAGAAAGAGAGGCAGGGAAAGAGGCAAGGAAAGAGAGGCGGGGAAAGAGGCACGGAAAGAGAGGTGGGAAATGAGAGGCGGGGAATCAGAGGCGGGGAATCAGAGTCGTGGTTTCAGAGGCGGGGAATCAGAGGCGGGGAATCAGAGTCATGGTATCAGAGGCGGGGAATCAGAGGCGGGGAATCAGAGGCGGGGAAAGAGATGTGGGAAAAGAGAGGCAGGGAAAGAGGCGCGGAAATAGACGCAGGGAAAGAGAGGCGGGGTATCAGATGTGGGGAATCCGAGGCGGGGAATCAGAGGCGGGGAAAGAGATGTGGGGAAAGAGAGGCAGGGAAAGAGGCGCGGAAATAGACGCAGGGAAAGAGAGGCGGGGTATCAGATGTGGGGAATCTGAGGTGGAAAACCTGAGGCGGGGAATCAGAGGCGGGGAATCAGAGGCGGGGAAAGAGATGTGGGAAAAGAGAGGCAGGGAAAGAGGCGCGGAAATAGACGCAGGGAAAGAGAGGCGGGGTATCAGATGTGGGGAATCCGAGGCGGGGAATCAGAGGCGGGGAAAGAGATGTGGGGAAAGAGAGGCAGGGAAAGAGGCGCGGAAATAGACGCAGGGAAAGAGAGGCGGGGTATCAGATGTGGGGAATCTGAGGTGGAAAACCTGAGGCGGGGAATCAGAGGCGTGGAATCCGAGGCGGGGCATCAGAGGCAGGAAAAGAGATGTGGGGAAAGAGAGGCCGGGAAAGAGGCACGGAAAGAGAGGCAGGAAATCAGAGGCGGTGAATCACAGGCGGGGAATCAGAGGCGGGGAATCAGAGTCGTATTATCTGAGGCGGGGAATCGGAGGCAGGGAATCAGAGGCGGGGAAAGAGATGTGGGAAAAGAGAGGCAGAGAAGGAGGCACGAAAATAGTGGCAGGGAAAGAGAGGCAGGGAATCAGAGGCGGGGAATCAGAGGCGGGGAATCAGAGGCGGGGAATCAGAGGCGGGGAATCAGAGGCGGGAAATCAGAGGCGGGGAATCAGAGGCGGGGAATCAGAGGCGGGGAATCAGAGGCGGGGAAGCAGAGGCGGGGAAGCAGAGGCGGGGAAGCAGAGGCGGGGAAGCAGACGCGGGGAAGCAGAGGCGGGGAAGCAGAGGCGGGGAATCAGAGGCGGGGAATTTGAGGTGGGGATTCTGAGGTGGGAAATCAGAGGCTGAGATTGAAAGGGGGAGAATCAGAAGGGGGAAAAGAAATGTGGGGAAAGAGAGGCATGGAAAGAGCCAGGGACTCTGAAGCAGGGAATCGGAGGCAGGGAAACAGAGTCGGAGAAACGGAGGCGGGGAATCAGAAGCGGGGAATCAGAGGGTGGAAAAGAGATGTGGGGAAAGAGAGGCAGGGAAAGAGGCGCGGAAATAGACGCAGGGAAAGAGAGGCGGAGTATCAGATGTGGGGGATCAGAGGCAGGGAATCAGAGGCGGAGATCCAGAGGCAGGGAATCTGAGGCGGCGAATCTGAGGCGGGGAATCAGAGGCGTGGAATCAGAGGGGGGAATCGGAGGCGGGGAATCAGAGGCGGGGAATCAGAGGCGGGGAATCAGAGGCGGGGAATCAGAGGCGGGGAATCAGAGGCGGGGAATCAGAGGCGGGGAATAAGAGGCGGGGAATCAGATGCGGGGAATCAGAGGCGGGGAATCAGAGGCGGGGAATTTGAGGTGGGAAAAGAGATGTGGGGAAAGAGAGGCAGAGAAAGAGGCGTGGAAATAGACGCAGGGAAAGAGAGGCGGGGTATCAGATGTGGGGGATCCGAGGCGGGGAATCAGAGGTGGGGAAAGAGATGTGGAGAAAGAGAGGCAGGGAAAGAGGCAAGGAAAGAGAGGCGGGGAAAGAGGCACGGAAAGAGAGGTGGGAAATGAGAGGCGGGGAATCAGAGTCGTATTATCTGAGGTGGGGAATCTGAGGCGGGGAATCAGAGGCGGGGAAAGAGATGTGGGAAAAGAGAGGCAGAGAATGAGGCACGAAAATAGTGGCAGGGAAAGAGAGGCAGGGAATCAGAGGCGGGGAATCAGAGGCGGGGAATCAGAGGCGGGGAATCAGAGGCGGGGAATCAGAGGCGGGGAATCAGAGGCGGGGAATAAGAGGTGGGGAATCAGAGGCAGGGAATCAGAGGCGGAGAATCAGAGGCAGGGAATCTGAGGCGGGGAATCTGAGGTGGGGAATCTGAGTCGGGGAATCAGAGGCGTGGAATCAGAGGCGTGGAATCAGAGGGGGGAATAGAGATGTGGGAAAAGAGAGGCGGCGAAAGGGAGGCGGGGAAAGAGTCAGAGACTCTGAAGCAGGGAATCGGAGTCGGGGAATCAGGTGGGGAATCAGCGGCGGGGAATCAGAGGCGGGGAATCAGAGGCGGGGAATCAGAGGCGGGGAATCAGAGGCAGAGAATCAGAGGCGGGGAATCAGAGGCGGGGAATCAGAGGCGGGGAATCAGTGGGCGGAAATGAGATGTGGGAAAAGAGAGGCAGAGAAAGAGGCACGAAAATAGTGGCAGGGAAAGAGAGGCGGGGAATCAGAGGCGGGGAATCAGAGGCGGGGAATCAGAGGCGGGGAATCAGAGGCGGGGAATCAGAGGCTGAAATTAAAAGGGGGTGAATCAGAGGGGGGAAAAGAGATGTGGGGAAAGAGAGGCAGAGAAAGAGGCGTGGAAATAGACGCAGTGAAAGAGAGGAGGGGTATCAGATGCGGGGAATCAGAGGCGGGGAATCAGAGGCTTGGACTCAGAGGAGGTGTATCAGAGGCGGAGAAAAGGCGGCGTGGAATCAGAGGTGGGGAATCAGAGGGCGGAAATGAGATGTGGGAAAAGAGTGGCAGAGAAGGAGGCACGAAAATAGTGGCAGGGAAAGAGAGGCAGGGAATCAGAGGCGGGGAATCAGAGGCGGGAAATCAGAGGCGGGGAATCAGAGGGCGGAAAAGAGATGTGGGGAAAGAGAGGCAGAGAAAGAGGCGTGGAAATAGACGCAGGGAAAGAGAGGCGGGGTATCAGATGTGGGGGATCCGAGGCGGGGAATCAGAGGTGGGGAAAGAGATGTGGAGAAAGAGAGGCAGGGAAAGAGGCAAGGAAAGAGAGGTGGGAAATGAGAGGCGGGGAATCAGAGTCGTATTATCTGAGGTGGGGAATCTGAGGCGGGGAATCAGAGGCGGGGAATCAGAGGCGGGGAATCAGAGGCGGGGAAGCAGAGGCGGGGAATCAGAGGCGGGGAAGCAGAGGCGGGGAAGCAGAGGCGGGGAATCAGAGGCGGGGAATCAGAGGGGGGAAAAGAGATGTGGGAAAAGAGAGGCGGCGAAAGGGAGGCGGGGAAAGAGTCAGAGACTCTGAAGCAGGGAATCGGAGTCGGAGAAATGGAGGCGGGGAATCAGAGGCGGGGAATCAGAGGCAGGGAATCAGAGGCGGAGAATCAGAGGCGGGGAATCAGAGGCGGGGAATCAGAGGCGGGGAATCAGAGGCGGGGAATCAGTGGGCGGAAATGAGATGTGGGAAAAGAGAGGCAGAGAAAGAGGCGTGGAAATAGACGCAGTGAAAGCGAGGAGGGGTATCAGATGCGGGGAATCCGAGGCGGGGAATCAGAGGCAGGAAAAGAGATGTGGGGAAAGAGAGGCAGAGAAAGAGGCGTGGAAATAGACGCAGGGAAAGAGAGGCAGGGTATCAGATGCGGGGAATCAGAGGCAGGGAATCAGAGGCAGGGAATCAGAGGCAGGGAATCAGAGGCGGGGAATCAGATGCGTGGAATCAGAGGCGGGGAATCTGAGGCGGGGAATCAGAGGCGGGGAATGAGAGGCGGGGAATCAGATGCGTGGAATCAGAGGCGGGGAATCAGAGGCGGGGAATCAGAGGCGGGGAATCAGAGGCGGGGAATCAGAGGCGGGGAATCAGAGGCGGGGAATCAGAGGCGGGGAATCAGAGGCGGGAAATCAGAGGCGGGGAATCAGAGGCGGGGAATCAGAGGCGGGGAAGCAGAGGCGGGGAAGCAGAGGCGGGGAAGCAGAGGCAGGGAATCAGAGGCGGAGATCCAGAGGCAGGGAATCTGAGGCGGCGAATCTGAGGCGGGGAATCAGAGGCGTGGAATCAGAGGGGGGAATAGAGATGTGGGAAAAGAGAGGGGGCGAAAGGGAGGCGGGGAAAGAGTCAGAGACTCTGAAACATTGAATCTGAGTCGGGGAATCAGAGTCGGGGAATCAGAGTCGGGGAATCAGTGTCAGGGAATCAGAGTCGGGGAATCAGAGGTGGGGAATCAGAGGCGGGGAATCAGAGTCGGGGAATCAGAGGCAGGGAATCAGAGGCGGGGAATCAGAGTCGTGGTTTCAGAGGCGGGGAATCTGAGGCGGGGAATCTGAGGCGGGGAAAGAGATGTGGGAAAAGAGAGGCAGGGAAAGAGGCACAAAAATAGTGGCAGGGAAAGAGAGGCGGGGAATCAGGAGCGGGGAATGAGAGGCGGGGAATCAGATGCGTGGAATCAGAGGCGGGGAATCAGAGGCGGGGAATCTGAGGCGGTGAATCAGAGGCGGGGAATCAGAGGCGGGGAATCAGAGGCGGGGAATCAGAGGGGGGAATAGAGATGTGGGAAAAGAGAGGCAGAGAAAGAGGCACGAAAATAGTGGCAGGGAAAGAGAGGCGGGGAATCACAGGCGGGGAATCACAGGCGGGGAACCAGAGGCGGGGAATCAGAGGCTGAAATTAAAAGAGGGTGAATCAGAGGGGGGAAAAGAGATGTGGGGAAAGAAGGGCAGGGAAAGAGCCAGGGAAAGAGCCAGGGACTCTGAAGCAGGGAATCGGAGGCAGGGAATCGGTGGCAGGGAAACAGAGGAAGGGAATCAGAGTCGGAGAAATGGAGGCGGGGAATCAGAAGCGGGGAATCAGAAGCGGGGAATCAGAGGACGGAAAAGAGATGTGGGGAAAGAGAGGCAGAGAAAGAGAGGCGGGGTATCAGATGTGTGCAATCCGAGGCAAGGAATCAGAGGCGGGGAATCAGAGGCGGGGAATCAGAGGCGTGGAACCAGAGGCGGGGAATCTAAGGTGGGGAATCGGAGTCGGGGAATCAGAGTCGTGGAATCAGAGGCGGGGAATCAGAGGCGGGGAATCAGAGGAGGGGAATCAGAGTCGGGGAATCAGAGGAGGGGAATCAGAGGCGGGGAATCAGAGGCGGGGAATCAGAGGCGGGGAATCAGAGGCGGGGAATCAGAGGTGGGGAATCAGAGGCGGGGAATCAGAGGCGGGGAATCAGAGGCAGGAAAAGAGATGTGGGGAAAGAGAGGCCGGGAAAGAGGCACGGAAAGAGAGGTGGGAAATCAGAGGTGGGGAATCAGAGGCGGGGAATCAGAGGCGGGGAATCAGAGGCTTGGACTCAGAGGAGGTGTATCAGAGGCGGAGAAAAGGCGGCGTGGAATCAGAGGTGGGGAATCAGAGGGCGGAAATGAGATGTGGGAAAAGAGAGGCAGAGAAGGAGGCACGAAAATAGTGGCAGGGAAAGAGAGGCAGGGAATCAGAGGCGGGGAATCAGAGGCGGGAAATCAGAGGCGGGGAATCAGAGGCGGGGAAAGAGATGTGGGAAAAGAGAGGCAGACAATGAGGCACGAAAATAGTGGCAGGGAAAGAGAGGCGGGGAATCAGAGGCGGGGAATCAGAGGCGGGGAATCAGAGGCGGGGAATCAGAGGCGGGGAATCAGAGGCGGGGAATCAGAGGCGGGGAATCAGAGGCGGGGAATCAGAGGCGGGGAATCAGAGGCGGGGAATCAGAGGCGGGGAAGCAGAGGCGGGGAATCAGAGGCGGGGAATCAGAGGGGGGAATAGAGATGTGGGAAAAGAGAGGCGGCGAAAGGGAGGCGGGGAAAGAGTCAGAGACTCTGAAGCAGGGAATCGGAGTCGGAGAAATGGAGGCGGGGAATCAGAGGCGGGGAATCAGAGGCAGGGAATCAGAGGCGGAGAATCAGAGGCGGGGAATCAGAGGCGGGGAATCAGAGGCGGGGAATCAGAAGCGGGGAATCAGAGGCGGGGAATCAGTGGGCGGAAATGAGATGTGGGAAAAGAGAGGCAGAGAAAGAGGCGTGGAAATAGACGCTCTGAAAGCGAGGAGGGGTATCAGATGCGGGGAATCCGAGGCGGGGAATCAGAGGCAGGAAAAGAGATGTGGGGAAAGAGAGGCAGGGAAAGAGGCAAGGAAAGAGAGGCGGGGAAAGAGGCACGGAAAGAGAGGTGGGAAATGAGAGGCGGGGAATCAGAGGCGGGGAATCAGAGTCGTGGTTTCAGAGGCGGGGAATCAGAGGCGGGGAATCAGAGTCATGGTATCAGAGGCGGGGAATCAGAGGCGGGGAATCAGAGGCGGGGAAAGAGATGTGGGAAAAGAGAGGCAGGGAAAGAGGCGCGGAAATAGACGCAGGGAAAGAGAGGCGGGGTATCAGATGTGGGGAATCCGAGGCGGGGAATCAGAGGCGGGGAAAGAGATGTGGGGAAAGAGAGGCAGGGAAAGAGGCGCGGAAATAGACGCAGGGAAAGAGAGGCGGGGTATCAGATGTGGGGAATCTGAGGTGGAAAACCTGAGGCGGGGAATCAGAGGCGTGGAATCCGAGGCGGGGCATCAGAGGCAGGAAAAGAGATGTGGGGAAAGAGAGGCCGGGAAAGAGGCACGGAAAGAGAGGCAGGAAATCAGAGGCGGTGAATCACAGGCGGGGAATCAGAGGCGGGGAATCAGAGTCGTATTATCTGAGGCGGGGAATCGGAGGCAGGGAATCAGAGGCGGGGAAAGAGATGTGGGAAAAGAGAGGCAGAGAAGGAGGCACGAAAATAGTGGCAGGGAAAGAGAGGCAGGGAATCAGAGGCGGGGAATCAGAGGCGGGGAATCAGAGGCGGGGAATCAGAGGCGGGGAATCAGAGGCGGGAAATCAGAGGCGGGGAATCAGAGGCGGGGAATCAGAGGCGGGGAATCAGAGGCGGGGAAGCAGAGGCGGGGAAGCAGAGGCGGGGAAGCAGAGGCGGGGAAGCAGACGCGGGGAAGCAGAGGCGGGGAAGCAGAGGCGGGGAATCAGAGGCGGGGAATTTGAGGTGGGGATTCTGAGGTGGGAAATCAGAGGCTGAGATTGAAAGGGGGAGAATCAGAAGGGGGAAAAGAAATGTGGGGAAAGAGAGGCATGGAAAGAGCCAGGGACTCTGAAGCAGGGAATCGGAGGCAGGGAAACAGAGTCGGAGAAACGGAGGCGGGGAATCAGAAGCGGGGAATCAGAGGGTGGAAAAGAGATGTGGGGAAAGAGAGGCAGGGAAAGAGGCGCGGAAATAGACGCAGGGAAAGAGAGGCGGAGTATCAGATGTGGGGGATCAGAGGCAGGGAATCAGAGGCGGAGATCCAGAGGCAGGGAATCTGAGGCGGCGAATCTGAGGCGGGGAATCAGAGGCGTGGAATCAGAGGG
This sequence comes from Narcine bancroftii, assembly GCF_036971445.1. Taxonomy (NCBI): domain Eukaryota; kingdom Metazoa; phylum Chordata; class Chondrichthyes; order Torpediniformes; family Narcinidae; genus Narcine; species Narcine bancroftii. The sequence goes on from NW_027211968.1 coordinate 277,376, forward strand.
GGGAATCGGAGGCGGGGAATCAGAGGCGGGGAATCAGAGGCGGGGAATCAGAGGCGGGGAATCAGAGGCGGGGAATCAGAGGCAGGGAATCAGAGGCGGGGAATCAGAGGCGGGGAATAAGAGGCGGGGAATCAGGGCGGGGAATCAGATGCGGGGAATCAGAGGCGGGGAATCAGAGGCGGGGAATTTGAGGTGGGAAAAGAGATGTGGGGAAAGAGAGGCAGAGAAAGAGGCGTGGAAATAGACGCAGGGAAAGAGAGGCGGGGTATCAGATGTGGGGGTTCCGAGGCGGGGAATCAGAGGTGGGGAAAGAGATGTGGAGAAAGAGAGGCAGGGAAAGAGGCAAGGAAAGAGAGGCGGGGAAAGAGGCACGGAAAGAGAGGTGGGAAATGAGAGGCGGGGAATCAGAGTCGTATTATCTGAGGTGGGGAATCTGAGGCGGGGAATCAGAGGCGGGGAAAGAGATGTGGGAAAAGAGAGGCAGAGAATGAGGCACGAAAATAGTGGCAGGGAAAGAGAGGCAGGGAATCAGAGGCGGGGAATCAGAGGCGGGGAATCAGAGGCGGGGAATCAGAGGCGGGGAATCAGAGGCGGGGAATCAGAGGCGGGGAATAAGAGGTGGGGAATCAGAGGCAGGGAATCAGAGGCGGAGAATCAGAGGCAGGGAATCTGAGGCGGGGAATCTGAGGTGGGGAATCTGAGTCGGGGAATCAGAGGCGTGGAATCAGAGGCGTGGAATCAGAGGGGGGAATAGAGATGTGGGAAAAGAGAGGCGGCGAAAGGGAGGCGGGGAAAGAGTCAGAGACTCTGAAGCAGGGAATCGGAGTCGGGGAATCAGAGGTGGGGAATCAGCGGCGGGGAATCAGAGGCGGGGAATCAGAGGCGGGGAATCAGAGGCGGGGAATCAGAGGCGGGGAATCAGAGGCAGAGAATCAGAGGCGGGGAATCAGAGGCGGGGAATCAGTGGGCGGAAATGAGATGTGGGAAAAGAGAGGCAGAGAAAGAGGCACGAAAATAGTGGCAGGGAAAGAGAGGCGGGGAATCAGAGGCGGGGAATCAGAGGCGGGGAATCAGAGGCGGGGAATCAGAGGCGGGGAATCAGAGGCTGAAATTAAAAGGGGGTGAATCAGAGGGGGGAAAAGAGATGTGGGGAAAGAGAGGCAGAGAAAGAGGCGTGGAAATAGACGCAGTGAAAGAGAGGAGGGGTATCAGATGCGGGGAATCAGAGGCGGGGAATCAGAGGCTTGGACTCAGAGGAGGTGTATCAGAGGCGGAGAAAAGGCGGCGTGGAATCAGAGGTGGGGAATCAGAGGGCGGAAATGAGATGTGGGAAAAGAGTGGCAGAGAAGGAGGCACGAAAATAGTGGCAGGGAAAGAGAGGCAGGGAATCAGAGGCGGGGAATCAGAGGCGGGAAATCAGAGGCGGGGAATCAGAGGGCGGAAAAGAGATGTGGGGAAAGAGAGGCAGAGAAAGAGGCGTGGAAATAGACGCAGGGAAAGAGAGGCGGGGTATCAGATGTGGGGGATCCGAGGCGGGGAATCAGAGGTGGGGAAAGAGATGTGGAGAAAGAGAGGCAGGGAAAGAGGCAAGGAAAGAGAGGTGGGAAATGAGAGGCGGGGAATCAGAGTCGTATTATCTGAGGTGGGGAATCTGAGGCGGGGAATCAGAGGCGGGGAATCAGAGGCGGGGAATCAGAGGCGGGGAAGCAGAGGCGGGGAATCAGAGGCGGGGAAGCAGAGGCGGGGAAGCAGAGGCGGGGAATCAGAGGCGGGGAATCAGAGGGGGGAAAAGAGATGTGGGAAAAGAGAGGCGGCGAAAGGGAGGCGGGGAAAGAGTCAGAGACTCTGAAGCAGGGAATCGGAGTCGGAGAAATGGAGGCGGGGAATCAGAGGCGGGGAATCAGAGGCAGGGAATCAGAGGCGGAGAATCAGAGGCGGGGAATCAGAGGCGGGGAATCAGAGGCGGGGAATCAGAGGCGGGGAATCAGTGGGCGGAAATGAGATGTGGGAAAAGAGAGGCAGAGAAAGAGGCGTGGAAATAGACGCAGTGAAAGCGAGGAGGGGTATCAGATGCGGGGAATCCGAGGCGGGGAATCAGAGGCAGGAAAAGAGATGTGGGGAAAGAGAGGCAGAGAAAGAGGCGTGGAAATAGACGCAGGGAAAGAGAGGCAGGGTATCAGATGCGGGGAATCAGAGGCAGGGAATCAGAGGCAGGGAATCAGAGGCAGGGAATCAGAGGCGGGGAATCTGAGGCGGGGAATCAGAGGCGGGGAATGAGAGGCGGGGAATCAGATGCGTGGAATCAGAGGCGGGGAATCAGAGGCGGGGAATCAGAGGCGGGGAATCAGAGGCGGGGAATCAGAGGCGGGGAATCAGAGGCGGGGAATCAGAGGCGGGAAATCAGAGGCGGGGAATCAGAGGCGGGGAATCAGAGGCGGGGAAGCAGAGGCGGGGAAGCAGAGGCGGGGAAGCAGAGGCAGGGAATCAGAGGCGGAGATCCAGAGGCAGGGAATCTGAGGCGGCGAATCTGAGGCGGGGAATCAGAGGCGTGGAATCAGAGGGGGGAATAGAGATGTGGGAAAAGAGAGGGGGCGAAAGGGAGGCGGGGAAAGAGTCAGAGACTCTGAAACAGGGAATCTGAGTCGGGGAATCAGAGTCGGGGAATCAGAGTCGGGGAATCAGTGTCAGGGAATCAGAGTCGGGGAATCAGAGGTGGGGAATCAGAGGCGGGGAATCAGAGTCGGGGAATCAGAGGCAGGGAATCAGAGGCGGGGAATCAGAGTCGTGGTTTCAGAGGCGGGGAATCTGAGGCGGGGAATCTGAGGCGGGGAAAGAGATGTGGGAAAAGAGAGGCAGGGAAAGAGGCACAAAAATAGTGGCAGGGAAAGAGAGGCGGGGAATCAGGAGCGGGGAATGAGAGGCGGGGAATCAGATGCGTGGAATCAGAGGCGGGGAATCAGAGGCGGGGAATCTGAGGCGGTGAATCAGAGGCGGGGAAAGAGATGTGGGAAAAGAGAGGCAGGGAAAGAGGCGCGGAAAGAGACGCAGGGAAAGAGAGGCGGGGTATCAGATGTGGGGAATCCGAGGCGGGGAATCAGAGGCGGGGAAAGAGATGTGGGGAAAGAGAGGCGGAAATAGACGCAGGGAAAGAGAGGCGGGGTATCAGATGTGGGGAATCTGAAGTCGAAAATCTGAGGTGGGGAATCAGAGGCGTGGAATCCGAGGCGGGGCATCAGAGGCAGGAAAAGAGATGTGGGGAAAGAGAGGCCGGGAAAGAGGCACGGAAAGAGAGGCAGGAAATCAGAGGCGGCGAATCACAGGCGGGGAATCAGAGGCGGGGAATCAGAGTCGTATTATCTGAGGCGGGGAATCGGAGCCAGGGAATCAGAGGCGGGGAAAGAGATGTGGGAAAAGAGAGGCAGAGAAGGAGGCACGAAAATAGTGGCAGGGAAAGAGAGGCGGGGAATCAGAGGCGGGGAATCAGAGGCGGAGAATCAGAGGCGGGGAATCAGAGGCGGGGTATCAGAGGCGGGGAATCAGAGGCGGGGAATCAGAGGCGGGGAATCAGAGGGGGGGAATCAGAGGCGGGGAATCAGAGGCGGGGAATCAGAGGCGGGGAATCAGAGGCGGGGAATCAGAGGCGGGAAATCAGAGGCGGGCAATCAGAGGCGGGGAATCAGAGGCGGGGAATCAGAGGCGGGGAATCAGAGGCGGGGAATCAGAGGCGGGGAATCAGAGGCGGGGAATCAGAGGCGGGGAATCAGAGGCGGGAAATCAGAGGCGGGGAATCAGAGGCGGGGAATCAGAGGCGGGGAAGCAGAGGCGGGGAAGCAGAGGCGGGGAAGCAGACTCGGGGAATCAGAGGCGGGGAATCAGAGGCGGGGAATCAGAGGCGGGGAATCAGAGGCGGGGAAGCAGAGGCGGGGAAGCAGAGGCGGGGAAGCAGAGGCGGGGAAGCAGAGGCGGGGAATCAGAGGCGGGGAATTTGAGGTGGGGATTCTGAGGTGGGAAATCAGAGGCTGAGATTGAAAGGGGGAGAATCAGAAGGGGGAAAAGAAATGTGGGGAAAGAGAGGCATGGAAAGAGCCAGGGACTCTGAAGCAGGGAATCGGAGGCAGGGAAACAGAGTCGGAGAAACGGAGGCGGGGAATCAGAAGCGGGGAATCAGAGGGTGGAAAAGAGATGTGGGGAAAGAGAGGCAGGGAAAGAGGCGCGGAAATAGACGCAGGGAAAGAGAGGCGGAGTATCAGATGTGGGGAATTCAAGGCGGGGAATCAGAGGCGGGGAAAGAGATGTGGGGAAAGAGAGGCAGGGAAAGAGGCAAGGAAATAGAGGTGGGGAATCAGAGGCAGGGAATCAGAGGCGGAGATCCAGAGGCAGGGAATCTGAGGCGGCGAATCTGAGGCGGGGAATCAGAGGCGTGGAATCAGAGGGGGGAATAGAGATGTGGGAAAAGAGAGGCGGCGAAAGGGAGGCGGGGAAAGAGTCAGAGACTCTGAAACAGGGAATCTGAGTCGGGGAATCAGAGTCGGGGAATCAGAGTCGGGGAATCAGTGTCAGGGAATCAGAGTCGGGGAATCAGAGGTGGGGAATCAGAGGCGGGGAATCAGAGTCGGGGAATCAGAGGCAGGGAATCAGAGGCAGGGAATCAGAGGCGGGGAATCAGAGGCGGGGAATCAGAGGCGGGGAATCAGAGGCGGGGAAAGAGATGTGGGAAAAGAGAGGCAGGGAAAGAGGCACAAAAATAGTGGCAGGGAAAGAGAGGCGGGGAATCAGGGGCGGGGAATGAGAGGCGGGGAATCAGATGCGTGGAATGAGAGGCGGGGAATCAGAGGCGGGGAATCTGAGGCGGGGAATCAGAGGCGGGGAAAGAGATGTGGGAAAAGAGAGGCAGGGAAAGAGGCGCGGAAAGAGACGCAGGGAAAGAGAGGCAGGGTATCAGATGTGGGGAATCCGAGGCGGGGAATCAGAGGCGGGGAAAGAGATGTGGGGAAAGAGAGGCAGGGAAAGAGGCGCAGAAATAGACGCAGGGAAAGAGAGGCGGGGTATCAGATGTGGGGAATCTGAAGTGGAAAATCTGAGGCGGGGAATCAGAGGCGTGGAATCCGAGGCGGGGCATCAGAGGCAGGAAAAGAGATGTGGGGAAAGAGAGGCCGGGAAAGAGGCACGGAAAGAGAGGCAGGAAATCAGAGGCGGTGAATCACAGGCGGGGAATCAGAGGCGGGGAATCAGAGTCGTATTATCTGAGGCGGGGAATCGGAGGCAGGGAATCAGAGGCGGGGAAAGAGATGTGGGAAAAGAGAGGCAGAGAAGGAGGCACGAAAATAGTGGCAGGGAAAGAGAGGCGGGGAATCAGAGGCGGGGAATCAGAGGCGGGGAATCAGAGACGGGGAATCAGAGGCGGGGAATCAGAGGCGGGGAATCAGAGGCGGGAAATCAGAGGCGGGCAATCAGAGGCGGGGAATCAGAGGCGGGGAAGCAGAGGCGGGGAAGCAGAGGCGGGGAAGCAGAGGCGGGGAAGCAGAGGCGGGGAAGCAGAGGCGGGGAATCAGAGTCGGGGAATCAGAGGCGGGGAATTTGAGGTGGGGATTCTGAGGTGGGAAATCAGAGGCTGAGATTGAAAGGGGGAGAATCAGAAGGGGGAAAAGAAATGTGGGGAAAGAGAGGCATGGAAAGAGCCAGGGACTCTGAAGCAGGGAATCGGAGGCAGGGAAACAGAGTCGGAGAAACGGAGGCGGGGAATCAGAAGCGGGGAATCAGAGGGTGGAAAAGAGATGTGGGGAAAGAGAGGCAGGGAAAGAGGCGCGGAAATAGACGCAGGGAAAGAGAGGCGGAGTATCAGATGTGGGGAATTCAAGGCGGGGAATCAGAGGCGGGGAAAGAGATGTGGGGAAAGAGATGTGGGGAAAGAGAGGCAGGGAAAGAGGCAAGGAAATAGAGGTGGGGAATCAGAGGCAGGGAATCAGAGGCGGAGATCCAGAGGCAGGGAATTTGAGGCGGGGAATCTGAGGCGGGGAATCAGAGGCGTGGAATCAGAGGGGGGAATAGAGATGTGGGAAAAGAGAGGCGGCGAAAGGGAGGCGGGGAAAGAGTCAGAGACTCTGAAACAGGGAATCGGAGTCGGGGAATCAGAGTCGGGGAATCAGAGTCGGGGAATCACTGTCAGGGAATCAGAGTCGGGGAATCAGAGGTGGGGAATCAGAGGCGGGGATCAGAGTCGGGGAATCAGAGGCAGGGAATCAGAGGCGGGGAATCAGAGGCGGGGAAGCAGAGGCGGGGAAGCAGAGGCGGGGAAGCAGAGGCGGGGAAGCAGAGGCGGGGAATCAGAGGCGGGGAATTTGAGGTGGGGATTCTGAGGTGGGAAATCAGAGGCTGAGATTGAAAGGGGGAGAATCAGAAGGGGGAAAAGAAATGTGGGGAAAGAGAGGCATGGAAAGAGCCAGGGACTCTGAAGCAGGGAATCGGAGGCAGGGAAACAGAGTCGGAGAAACGGAGGCGGGGAATCAGAAGCGGGGAATCAGAGGGTGGAAAAGAGATGTGGGGAAATAGAGGCAGGGAAAGAGGCGCGGAAATAGACGCAGGGAAAGAGAGGCGGAGTATCAGATGTGGGGAATTCAAGGCGGGGAATCAGAGGCGGGGAAAGAGATGTGGGGAAAGAGAGGAAGGGAAAGAGGCAAGGAAATAGAGGTGGGGAATCAGAGGCAGGGAATCAGAGGCGGAGATCCAGAGGCAGGGAATATGAGGCGGCGAATCTGAGGCGGGGAATCAGAGGCGTGGAATCAGAGGGGGGAATAGAGATGTGGGAAAAGAGAGGCGGCAAAAGGGAGGCGGGGAAAGAGTCAGAGACTCTGAAACAGGGAATCTGAGTCGGGGAATCAGAGTCGGGGAATCAGAGTCGGGGAATCAGTGTCAGGGAATCAGAGTCGGGGAATCAGAGTCGGGGAATCAGAGGTGGGGAATCAGAGGTGGGGAATCAGAGTCGGGGAATCAGAGGCGGGGAATCAGAGGCGGGGAATCAGAGGCCGGGAATCAGAGTCGTGGTTTCAGAGGCGGGGAATCTGAGGCGGGGAATCAGAGGCGGGGAAAGAGATGTGGGAAAAGAGAGGCAGGGAAAGAGGCACAAAAATAGTGGCAGGGAAAGAGAGGCGGGGAATCAGGGGCGGGAAATGAGAGGCGGGGAATCAGATGCGTGGAATGAGAGGCGGGGAATCAGAGGCGGGGAATCTGAGGCGGGGAATCAGAGGCGGGGAAAGAGATGTGGGAAAAGAGAGGCAGGGAAAGAGGCGCGGAAAGAGACGCAGGGAAAGAGAGGCGGGGTATCAGATGTGGGGAATCCGAGGCGGGGAATCAGAGGCGGGGAAAGAGATGTGGGGAAAGAGAGGCAGGGAAAGAGGCGCAGAAATAGACGCAGGGAAAGAGAGGCGGGGTATCAGATGTGGGGAATCTGAAGTGGAAAATCTGAGGCGGGGAATCAGAGGCGTGGAATCCGAGGCGGGGCATCAGAGGCAGGAAAAGAGATGTGGGGAAAGAGAGGCCGGGAAAGAGGCACGGAAAGAGAGGCAGGAAATCAGAGGCGGTGAATCACAGGCGGGGAATCAGAGGCGGGGAATCAGAGGCGTGGAATCAGAGGGGGGAATAGAGATGTGGGAAAAGAGAGGCGGCGAAAGGGAGGCGGGGAAAGTGTCAGAGACTCTGAAGCAGGGAATCGGAGTCGGGGAATCAGAGTCGGGGAATCAGAGTCAGGGAATCAGAGTCGGGGAATCAGTGTCGGGGAATTAGAGTCGGGGAATCAGAAGTGGGGAATCAGAGGCGGGGAATCAGAGGCGGGGAATCAGAGGCGGGGAATCAGAGTCATGGTATCAGAGGCGGGGAATCAGAGGCGGGGAATCAGAGGCGGGGAATCAGAGGCGGGGAATCAGAGGCGGGGAATCAGAGGCGGGGAATCAGAGGCGGGGAATCAGAGTCGTGGTTTCAGAGGCGGGGAATCAGAGGCGGGGAAAGAGATGTGGGAAAAGAGAGGCAGGGAAAGAGGCACAAAAATAGTGGCAGGGAAAGAGAGGCGGGGAATCAGGGGCGGGGAATGAGAGGCGGGGAATCAGAGGCGGGAAATCAGAGGCGGGGAATCAGAGGCGGGAAATCAGAGGCGGGCAATCAGAGGCGGGGAATCAGAGGCGGGGAAGCAGAGGCGGGGAAGCAGAGGCGGGGAATCAGAGGCGGGGAATCAGAGGCGGGGAATCAGAGGGCGGAAAAGAGATGTGGGGAAAGAGAGGCAGAGAAAGAGGCGTGGAAATAGACGCAGGGAAAGAGAGGCGGGGTATCAGATGTGGGGGATCCGAGGCGGGGAATCAGAGGTGGGGAAAGAGATGTGGAGAAAGAGAGGCAGGGAAAGAGGCACGGAAAGAGAGGTGGGAAATGAGAGGCGGGGAATCAGAGTCGTATTATCTGAGGTGGGGAATCTGAGGCGGGGAATCAGAGGCGGGGAAAGAGATGTGGGAAAAGAGAGGCAGAGAATGAGGCACGAAAATAGTGGCAGGGAAAGAGAGGCAGGGAATCAGAGGCGGGGAATCAGAGGCGGGGAATCAGAGGCGGGGAATCAGAGGGGTGAATCAGAGGGGGGAATCAGAGGGGGGAATAGAGATGTGGGAAAAGAGAGGCGGCGAAAGGGAGGCGGGGAAAGAGTCAGAGACTCTGAAGCAGGGAATCGGAGTCGGAGAAATGGAGGCGGGGAATCAGATGCGGGGAATCAGAGGCAGGGAATCAGAGGCGGAGAATCAGAGGCGGGGAATCAGAGGCGGGGAATCAGAGGCGGGGAATCAGTGGGCGGAAATGAGATGTGGGAAAAGAGAGGCAGAGAAAGAGGCGTGGAAATAGACGCAGTGAAAGCGAGGAGGGGTATCAGATGCGGGGAATCCGAGGCGGGGAATCAGAGGCAGGAAAAGAGATGTGGGGAAAGAGAGGCCGGGAAAGAGGCACGGAAAGAGAGGCGGGAAATCAGAGGTGGGGAATCAGAGGCGGGGAATCAGAGGCAGGGAATCAGAGGCGGGGAATCAGAGGCGGGGAATCAGAGGGCGGAAAAGAGATGTGGGAAAAGAGAGGCAGAGAAAGAGGCGTGGAAATAGACGCAGGGAAAGAGAGGCAGGGTATCAGATGTGGGGGATCCGAGGCGGGGAATCAGAGGTGGGGAAAGAGATGTGGAGAAAGAGAGGCAGGGAAAGAGGCAAGGAAAGAGAGGCGGGGAAAGAGGCACGGAAAGAGAGGTGGGAAATGAGAGGCGTGGAATCCGAGGCGGGGAATCAGAGGCAGGAAAAGAGATGTGGGGAAAGAGAGGCCGGGAAAAAGGCACGGAAAGAGAGGCGGGAAATCAGAGGCGAGGAATCAGAGGCGGGGAATCAGAGTCGTGGCTTCAGAGGCGGGGAATCAGAGGCGGGGAATCAGAGGCGGGGAAAGAGATGTGGGAAAAGAGAGGCAGGGAAAGAGGCACAAAAATAGTGGCAGGGAAAGAGAGGCGGGGAATCAGGGGCGGGGAATGAGAGGCGGGGAATCAGATGCGTGGAATCAGAGGCGGGGAATCAGAGGCGGGGAATCAGAGTTATGGTATCAGAGGCGGGGAATCTGAGGCGGGGAATCAGAGGCGGGGAAAGAGATGTGGGAAAAGACAGGCAGGGAAAGAGGCGCGGAAATAGACGCAGGAAAAGAGAGGCGGGGTATCAGATGTGGGGAATCCGAGGCGGGGAATCAGAGGCGGGGAAAGAGATGTGGGGAAAGAGAGGCAGGGAAAGAGGCGCGGAAATAGACGCAGGGAAAGAGAGGCGGGGTATCAGATGTGGGGAATCTGAAGTGGAAAATCTGAGTCGGGGAATCAGAGGCGTGGAATCCGAGGCGGGGCATCAGAGGCAGGAAAAGAGATGTGGGGAAAGAGAGGCCGGGAAAGAGGCACGGAAAGAGAGGCAGGAAATCAGAGGCGGTGAATCACAGGCGGGGAATCAGAGGCGGGGAATCAGAGTCGTATTATCTGAGGCGGGGAATCGGAGGCAGGGAATCAGAGGCGGGGAAAGAGATGTGGGAAAAGAGAGGCAGAGAAGGAGGCACGAAAATAGTGGCAGGGAAAGAGAGGCGGGGAATCAGAGGCGGGGAATCAGAGGCGGGGAATCAGAGGCGGGGAATCAGAGGCGGGGAATCAGAGGCGGGGAATCAGAGGCGGGGAATCAGAGGCGGGGAATCAGAGGCGGGGAATCAGAGGCGGGAAATCAGAGGCAGGCAATCAGAGGCGGGGAATCAGAGGCGGGGAAGCAGAGGCGGGGAAGCAGAGGCGGGGAATCAGAGTCGGGGAATCAGAGTCGGGGAATTTGAGGTGGGGATTCTGAGGTGGGAAATCAGAGGCTGAGATTGAAAGGGGGAGAATCAGAAGGGGGAAAAGAAATGTGGGGAAAGAGAGGCATGGAAAGAGCCAGGGACTCTGAAGCAGGGAATCGGAGGCAGGTAAACAGCGTCGGAGAACGGAGGCGGGGAATCAGAAGCGGGGAATCAGAGGGCGGAAAATAGATGTGGGGAAAGAGAGGCAGGGAAAGAGGCGCGGAAATAGACGCAGGGAAAGAGAGGCGGGGTATCAGATGTGGGGAATTCAAGGCGGGGAAAGAGATGTGGGGAAAGAGAGGCAGGGAATCAGAGGGGGGGAATCAGAGGCAGGGAATCTGAGGCAGGGAATCTGAGGTGGGGAATCTGAGTCGGGGAATCAGAGGCGTGGAATCAGAGGGGGGAATAGAGATAGTATCAGAGGCGGGGAATCTGAGGCGGGGAAAGAGTCAGAGACTCTGAAGCAGGGAATCGGAGTCGGGGAATCAGAGTCGGGGAATCAGAGTCGGGGAATCAGAGGTGGGGAATCAGAGTCGGGGAATCAGAGGCGGGGAATCAGAGGCGGGGAATCAGAGTCGTGGTTTCAGAGGCGGGGAATCTGAGGCGGGGAATCAGAGGCTGGGAAAGACATGTGGGAAAAGAGAGGCAGAGAAGGAGGCACAAAAATAGTGGCAGGGAAAGAGAGGCGGGGAATCAGGGGCGGGGAATCAGAGGCGGGGAATCAGAGGCGGGGAATCAGAGATAGTATCAGAGGCGGGGAATCTGAGGCGGGGAATCAGAGGCGGGGAAAGAGATGTGGGAAAAGAGAGGCAGGGAAAGAGGCGCGGAAATAGACGCAGGGAAAGAGAGGCGGGGATTCAGAGGGGGGGGAATCAGAGGCGGGGAATCAGAGGCGGGGAATCAGAGGCGGGAAATCAGAGGCGGGGAATCAGAGGCGGGGAATCAGAGGCGGGGAATCAGAGGCGGGGAAGCAGAGGCGGGGAAGCAGAGGCGGGGAAGCAGAGGCGGGGAAGCAGAGGCGGGGAATCAGAGGCGGGGAATTTGAGGTGGGGATTCTGAGGTGGGAAATCAGAGGCTGAGATTGAAAGGGGGAGAATCAGAAGGGGGAAAAGAAATGTGGGGAAAGAGAGGCATGGAAAGAGCCAGGGACTCTGAAGCAGGGAATCGGAGGCAGGGAAACAGAGTCGGAGAAACGGAGGCGGGGAATCAGAAGCGGGGAATCAGAGGGTGGAAAAGAGATGTGGGGAAAGAGAGGCAGGGAAAGAGGCGCGGAAATAGACGCAGGGAAAGAGAGGCGGAGTATCAGATGTGGGGAATTCAAGGCGGGGAATCAGAGGCGGGGAAAGAGATGTGGGGAAACAGAGGCAGGGAAAGAGGCAAGGAAATAGAGGTGGGGAATCAGAGGCAGGGAATCAGAGGCGGGGAATCAGAGGCGGGGAATCAGAGGCGGGGAATCAGAGGGGGGAATAGAGATGTGGGAAAAGAGAGGCGGCGAAAGGGAGGCGGGGAAAGAGTCAGAGACTCTGAAGCAGGGAATCGGAGGCAGGGAATCGGAGGCAGGAAAACAGAGGAAGGGAATCAGAGTCGGAGAAATGGAGGCGGGGAATCAGAAGCGAGGAATCAGAAGCGGGGAATCAGAGTCATGGAATCAGAGGCGGGGAATCAGAGGGCAGAAAAGAGATGTGGGGAAAGAGAGGCAGAGAAGGAGGCACGAAAATAGTGGCAGGGAAAGAGAGGCAGGGAATCAGAGGCGGGGAATCAGAGGCGGGGAATCAGAGGCGGGGAAGCAGAGGCGGGGAAGCAGAGGCGGGGAAGCAGAGGCGGGGAAGCAGAGGCGGGGAAGCAGAGGCGGGGAAGCAGAGGCGGGGAAGCAGAGGCGGGGAAGCAGAGGCGGGGAAGCAGAGGCGGGGAAGCAGAGGCGGGGAAGCAGAGGCAGGGAATCAGAGGCGGGGAATTTGAGGTGGGGATTCTGAGGTGGGAAATCAGAGGCTGAGATTGAAAGGGGGAGAATCAGAAGGGGGAAAAGAAATGTGGGGAAAGAGAGGCATGGAAAGAGCCAGGGACTCTGAAGCAGGGAATCGGAGGCAGGGAAACAGAGTCGGAGAAACGGAGGCGGGGAATCAGAAGCGGGGAATCAGAGGGTGGAAAAGAGATGTGGGGAAAGAGAGGCAGGGAAAGAGGCGCGGAAATAGACGCAGGGAAAGAGAGGCGGAGTATCAGATGTGGGGAATTCAAGGCGGGGAATCAGAGGCGGGGAAAGAGATGTGGGGAAAGAGAGGCAGGGAAAGAGGCAAGGAAATAGAGGTGGGGAATCTGAGGCGGGGAATCAGAGGCGTGGAATCAGAGGGGGGAATAGAGATGTGGGAAAAGAGAGGCGGCGAAAGAGGCACGAAAATAGTGGCAGGGAAAGAGAGGCGGGGAATCAGAGGCGGGGAACCACAGGCGGGGAATCAGAGGCTGAAATTAAAAGGGGGTGAATCAGAGGGGGGTAAAGAGATGTGGGGAAAGAAGGGCAGGGAAAGAGCCAGGGAAAGAGCCAGGGACTCTGAAGCAGGGAATCGGAGGCAGGGAAACAGAGGAAGGGAATCAGAGTGGGAGAAATGGAGGCGGGGAATCAGAGGCGGGGAATCAGAGGCGGGGAACCACAGGCGGGGAATCAGAGGCTGAAATTAAAAGGGGGTGAATCAGAGGGGGGAAAAGAGATGTGGGGAAACAAGGGCAGGGAAAGAGCCAGGGAAAGAGCCAGGGACTCTGAAGCAGGGAATCGGAGGCAGGGAAACAGAGGAAGGGAATCAGAGTGGGAGAAATGGAGGCGGGGAATCAGAGGCGGGGAATCAGAGGCGGGGAAGCAGAGGCGGGGAATCAGAGGCGGGGAATCAGAGGCGGGGAATCTGAGGTGGGGATTCTGAGGCAGGGAATCTGAGGTGGGGAATCCGAGGCTGAGATTCAAAGGGGGAGAATCAGAAGGGGGAAAAGATATGTAGGGAAAGAGAGGCATGGAAGGAGCCAGGGACTCTGAAGCAGGTAATCGGAGGCAGGTAAACAGCGTCGGAGAACGGAGGCGGGGAATCAGAAGCTGGGAATCAGAGGGCGGAAAATAGATGTGGGGAAAGAGAGGCAGGGAAAGAGGCGCGGAAATAGACGCAGGGAAAGAGAGGCGGGGTATCAGATGTGGGGAATTCAAGGCGGGGAAAGAGATGTGGGGAAAGAGAGGCAGGGAATCAGAGGGGGGGAATCAGAGGCAGGGAATCTGAGGCAGGGAATCTGAGGTGGGGAATCTGAGTCGGGGAATCAGAGGCGTGGAATCAGAGGGGGGAATAGAGATAGTATCAGAGGCGGGGAATCTGAGGCGGGGAAAGAGTCCGAGACTCTGAAGCAGGGAATCGGAGTCGGGGAATCAGAGTCGGGGAATCAGAGTCGGGGAATCAGAGGTGGGGAATCAGAGTCGGGGAATCAGAGGCGGGGAATCAGAGGCGGGGAATCAGAGTCGTGGTTTCAGAGGCGGGGAATCTGAGGCGGGGAATCAGAGGCTGGGAAAGACATGTGGGAAAAGAGAGGCAGAGAAGGAGGCACAAAAATAGTGGCAGGGAAAGAGAGGCGGGGAATCAGGGGCGGGGAATCAGAGGTGGGAAATCAGAGGCTGAGATTGAAAGGGGGAGAATCAGAAGGGGGAAAAGAAATGTGGGGAAAGAGAGGCATGGAAAGAGCCAGGGACTCTGAAGCAGGGAATCGGAGGCAGGGAAACAGAGTCGGAGAAACGGAGGCGGGGAATCAGAAGCGGGGAATCAGAGGGTGGAAAAGAGATGTGGGGAAAGAGAGGCAGGGAAAGAGGCGCGGAAATAGACGCAGGGAAAGAGAGGCGGAGTATCAGATGTGGGGAATTCAAGGCGGGGAATCAGAGGCGGGGAAAGAGATGTGGGGAAAGAGAGGCGGCGAAAGGGAGGCGGGGAAAGAGTCAGAGACTCTGAAACAGGGAATCTGAGTCGGGGAATCAGAGGTGGGGAATCAGAGGCGGGGAATCAGAGGCGGGGAATCAGAGTCGGGGAATCAGAGGCGGGGAATCAGAGGCGGGGAATCTGAGGCAGGGAATCAGAGGCTGGGAAAGACATGTGGGAAAAGAGAGGCAGAGAAGGAGGCACAAAAATAGTGGCAGGGAAAGAGAGGCGGGGAATCAGGGGCGGGGAATGAGAGGCGGGGAATCAGAGGCGTGGAATCAGGGGCGGGGAATGAGAGGCGGGGAATCAGAGGCGTGGAATCAGAGGTGGGGAATCAGAGGCAGGGAATCTGAGGCGGCGAATCTGAGTCGGGGAATCAGAGTCGGGGAATCAGAGTCGGGGAATCAGTGTCAGGGAATCAGAGTCGGGGAATCAGAGGCGGGGAATCAGAGTCGGGGAATCAGAGGCAGGGAATCAGAGGCAGGGAATCAGAGGCGGGGAATCAGAGGCGGGGAATCAGAGGCGGGGAATCAGAGGCGGGGAATCAGAGGCGGGGAAAGAGATGTGGGAAAAGAGAGGCAGGGAAAGAGGCACAAAAATAGTGGCAGGGAAAGAGAGGCGGGGAATCAGGGGCGGGGAATGAGAGGCGGGGAATCAGATGCGTGGAATCAGAGGCGGGGAATCAGAGGCGGGGAATCAGAGTCATGGTATCAGAGGCGGGGAATCTGAGGCGGGGAAAGAGATGTGGGAAAAGAGAGGCAGGGAAAGAGGCACGGAAAGAGAGGCAGGAAATCAGAGGCGGGGAATCAGAGGCGGGGAATCAGAGGCTGAAATTAAAAGAGGGTGAATCAGAGGGGGGAAAAGAGATGTGGGGAAAGAAGGGCAGGGAAAGAGCCAGGGAAAGAGCCAGGGACTCTGAAGCAGGGAATCGGAGGCAGGGAATCGGTGGCAGGGAAACAGAGGAAGGGAATCAGAGTCGGAGAAATGGAGGCGGGGAATCAGAAGCGGGGAATCAGAAGCGGGGAATCAGAGGACGGAAAAGAGATGTGGGGAAAGAGAGGCAGAGAAAGAGAGGCGGGGTATCAGATGTGTGCAATCCGAGGCAAGGAATCAGAGGCGGGCAATCAGAGGCGGGGAATCAGAGGCGTGGAATCAGAGGTGGGGAATCAGAGGCGGGGAATCAGAGGCGGGGAATCAGAGGTGGGGAATCAGAGGCTTGGACTCAGAGGAGGTGTATCAGAGGCGGAGAAAAGGCGGCGTGGAATCAAAGGTGGGGAATCAGAGGGCGGAAATGAGATGTGGGAAAAGAGAGGCAGAGAAGGAGGCACGAAAATAGTGGCAGGGAAAGAGAGGCAGGGAATCAGAGGCGGGGAATCAGAGGCGGGAAATCAGAGGCGGGGAATCAGAGGCGGGGAATCAGAGGGCGGAAAAGAGATGTGGGGAAAGAGAGGCAGAGAAAGAGGCGTGGAAATAGACGCAGGGAAAGAGAGGCGGAGTATCAGATGTGGGGGATCCGAGGCGGGGAATCAGAGGTGGGGAAAGAGATGTGGAGAAAGAGAGGCAGGGAAAGAGGCAAGGAAAGAGAGGTGGGGAAAGAGGCACGGAAAGAGAGGTGGGAAATGAGAGGCGGGGAATCAGAGGCGGGGAATCAGAGTCGTGGTTTCAGAGGCGGGGAATCAGAGGCGGGGAATCAGAGGCGGGGAATCAGAGGCGGGGAATCAGAGGCGGGGAAACAGAGGCGGGAAATCAGAGGCGGGAAATCAGAGGCGGGGAATCAGAGGCGGGGAATCAGAGGCGGGGAAGCAGAGGCGGGGAAGCAGACGCGGGGAAGCAGAGGCGGGGAATCAGAGGCAGGGAATCAGAGGCGGGGAATCAGAGGCGGGGAAGCAGAGGCGGGGAAGCAGACGCGGGGAATCAGAGGCGGGGAAACAGAGGCGGGAAATCAGAGGCGGGAAATCAGAGGCGGGGAATCAGAGGCGGGGAATCAGAGGCGGGGAAACAGAGGCGGGAAATCAGAGGCGGGGAATCAGAGGCGGGGAATCAGAGGCGGGGAATCAGAGGCGGGGAAGCAGAGGCGGGGAAGCAGACGCGGGGAAGCAGACGCGGGGAAGCAGAGGCGGGGAATCAGAGGCGGGGAATCAGAGGCGGGGAATCAGAGGCGGGGAATCAGAGGCGGGGAATCAGAGGCGGGGAATCAGAGGCGGGGAATCAGAGGCGGGGAATCAGTGGGCGGAAATGAGATGTGGGAAAAGAGAGGCAGAGAAAGAGGCACGAAAATAGTGGCAGGGAAAGAGAGGCGGGGAATCAGAGGCGGGGAATCAGAGGCGGGGAATCAGAGGCGGGGAATCAGAGGCGGGGAATCAGAGGCGGGAAACAGAGGCGGGAAATCAGAGGCGGGAAATCAGAGGCGGGGAATCAGAGGCGGGGAATCAGAGGCGGGGAAGCAGAGGCGGGGAAGCAGACGCGGGGAAGCAGAGGCGGGGAATCAGAGGCGGGGAATCAGAGGCGGGGAATCAGAGGCGGGGAATCAGAGGCGGGGAATCAGAGGCGGGGAATCAGAGGCGGGGAATCAGAGTCGTGATTTCAGAGGCGGGGAATCAGAGGCGGGGAATCAGAGGCGGGGAAAGAGATGTGGGAAAAGAGAGGCAGGGAAAGAGGCACAAAAATAGTGGCAGGGAAAGAGAGGCGGGGAATCAGGGGCGGGGAATGAGAGGCGGGGAATCAGATGCGTGGAATCAGAGGCGGGGTATCAGATGTGGGGAATCTGAAGTGGAAAATCTGAGTCGGGGAATCAGAGGCGTGGAATCCGAGGCGGGGCATCAGAGGCAGGAAAAGAGATGTGGGGAAAGAGAGGCCGGGAAAGAGGCACGGAAAGAGAGGCAGGAAATCAGAGGCGGTGATTCACAGGCGGGGAATCAGAGGCGGGGAATCAGAGTCGTATTATCTGAAGCGGGGAATCGGAGGCAGGGAATCAGAGGCGGGGAAAGAGATGTGGGAAAAGAGAGGCAGAGAAGGAGGCACGAAAATAGTGGCAGGGAAAGAGAGGCGGGGAATCAGAGGCGGGGAATCAGAGGCGGGGAATCAGAGGCGGGGAATCAGAGGCGGGGAATCAGAGGCGGGGAATCAGAGGCGGGGAATCAGAGGCGGGGAAGCAGAGGCGGGGAAGCAGAGGCGGGGAATCAGAGTCGGGGAATCAGAGTCGGGGAATTTGAGGTGGGGATTCTGAGGTGGGAAATCAGAGGCTGAGATTGAAAGGGGGAGAATCAGAAGGGGGAAAAGAAATGTGGGGAAAGAGAGGCATGGAAAGAGCCAGGGACTCTGAAGCAGGGAATCGGAGGCAGGGAAACAGAGTCGGAGAAACGGAGGCGGGGAATCAGAAGCGGGGAATCAGAGGGTGGAAAAGAGATGTGGGGAAAGAGAGGCAGGGAAAGAGGCGCGGAAATAGACGCAGGGAAAGAGAGGCGGAGTATCAGATGTGGGGAATTCAAGGCGGGGAATCAGAGGCGGGGAAAGAGATGTGGGGAAAGAGATGTGGGGAAAGAGAGGCAGGGAAAGAGGCAAGGAAATAGAGGTGGGGAATCAGAGGCAGGGAATCAGAGGCGGGGAATCTGAGGCGGGGAATCAGAGGCGTGGAATCAGAGGGGGGAATAGAGATGTGGGAAAAGAGAGGCGGCGAAAGGGAGGCGGGGAAAGAGTCAGAGACTCTGAAACAGGGAATCGGAGTCGGGGAATCAGAGTCGGGGAATCAGTGTCAGGGAATCAGAGTCGGGGAATCAGAGGTGGGGAATCAGAGGCGGGGAATCAGAGTCGGGGAATCAGAGGCAGGGAATCAGAGGCAGGGAATCAGAGGCGGGGAATCAGAGGCGGGGAATCAGAGGCGGGGAATCAGTGGGCGGAAATGAGATGTGGGAAAAGAGAGGCAGAGAAAGAGGCACGAAAATAGTGGCAGGGAAAGAGAGGCGGGGAATCAGAGGCGGGGAACCACAGGCGGGGAATCAGAGGCTGAAATTAAAAGGGGGTGAATCAGAGGGGGGAAAAGAGATGTGGGGAAAGAAGGGCAGGGAAAAAGCCAGGGAAAGAGCCAGGGACTCTGAAGCAGGGAATCGGAGGCAGGGAAACAGAGGAAGGGAATCAGAGTGGGAGAAATGGAGGCGGCGAATCAGAGGCGGGGAATCAGAGGCGGGGAAGCAGAGGCGGGGAATCAGAGGGCGGAAATGAGATGTGGGAAAAGAGAGGCAGAGAAAGAGGCACGAAAATAGTGGCAGGGAAAGAGAGGCGGGGAATCAGAGGCGGGGAATCACAGGCGGGGAACCAGAGGCGGGGAATCAGAGGCTGAAATTAAAAGAGGGTGAATCAGAGGGGGGAAAAGAGATGTGGGGAAAGAAGGGCAGGGAAAGAGCCAGGGAAAGAGCCAGGGACTCTGAAGCAGGGAATCGGAGGCAGGGAATCGGAGGCAGGAAAACAGAGGAAGGGAATCAGAGTCGGAGAAATGGAGGCGGGGAATCAGAAGCGAGGAATCAGAAGCGGGGAATCAGAGGACGGAAAAGAGATGTGGGGAAAGAGAGGCAGAGAAAGAGGCGTGGAAATAGACGCAGGGAAAGAGAGGCGGGGTATCAGATGTGGGGGATCCGAGGCGGGGAATCAGAGGTGGGGAAAGAGATGTGGAGAAAGAGAGGCAGGGAAAGAGGCAAGGAAAGAGAGGCGGGGAAAGAGGCACGGAAAGAGAGGTGGGAAATGAGAGGCGGGGAATCAGAGTCGTATTATCTGAGGTGGGGAATCTGAGGCGGGGAATCAGAGGCGGGGAAAGAGATGTGGGAAAAGAGAGGCAGAGAATGAGGCACGAAAATAGTGGCAGGGAAAGAGAGGCAGGGAATCAGAGGCGGGGAATCAGAGGCGGGGAATCAGAGGCGGGGAATCAGAGGCGGGGAATCAGAGGCGGGGAATCAGAGGCGGGGAATCAGAGGCGGGGAAGCAGAGGCGGGGAATCAGAGGACGGAAAAGAGATGTGGGGAAAGAGAGGCAGAGAAAGAGAGGCGGGGTATCAGATGCGGGGAATTCAAGGCGGGGAATCAGAGGTGGGGAAAGAGATGTGGGGAAAGAGAGGCCGGGAAAGAGGCACGGAAAGAGAGGCGGGAAATCAGAAGCAGGAAATCAGAGGCGGTGAATCAGAGGCGGGGAATGAGAGGCGGGGAATCAGAGTCGTATTATCTGAGGCGGGGAATCGGAGGCAGGGAAACAGAGGCGGGAAAGAGATGTGGGAAAAGAGAGGCAGAGAAGGAGGCACAAAAATAGTGGCAGGGAAAGAGAGGCGGGGAATCAGGGGCGGGGAATGAGAGGCGGGGAATCAGAGGCGTGGAATCAGAGGCGGGGAATCTGAGGCGGGGAATCAGAGGCGGGGAAAGAGATGTGGGAAAAGAGAGGCAGGGGAAGAGGCGCGGAAAAAGACGCAGGGAAAGAGAGGCGGGGTATCAGATGTGGGGAATCTGAGGTGGAAAATCTGAGGCGGGGAATCAGAGGCGTGGAATCCGAGGCGGGGCATCAGAGGCAGGAAAAGAGATGTGGGGAAAGAGAGGCCGGGAAAGAGGCACGGAAAGAGAGGCAGGAAATCAGAGGCGGTGAATCACAGGCGGGGAATCAGAGGCGGGGAATCAGAGTCATATTATCTGAGGCGGGGAATCGGAGGCAGGGAATCAGAGGCGGGGAAAGAGATGTGGGAAAAGAGAGGCAGAGAAGGAGGCACGAAAATAGTGGCAGGGAAAGAGAGGCGGGGAATCAGAGGCGGGGAATCAGAGGCGGGTAATCAGAGGCGGGAAATCAGAGGCGGGCAATCAGAGGCGGGGAAGCAGAGGCGGGGAAGCAGAGGCGGGGAAGCAGAGGCGGGGAAGCAGAGGCGGGGAAGCAGAGGCGGGGAATCAGAGTCGGGGAATCAGAGGCGGGGAATTTGAGGTGGGGATTCTGAGGTGGGAAATCAGAGGCTGAGATTGAAAGGGGGAGAATCAGAAGGGGGAAAAGAAATGTGGGGAAAGAGAGGCATGGAAAGAGCCAGGGACTCTGAAGCAGGGAATCGGAGGCAGGGAAACAGAGTCGGAGAAACGGAGGCGGGGAATCAGAAGCGGGGAATCAGAGGGTGGAAAAGAGATGTGGGGAAAGAGAGGCAGGGAAAGAGGCGCGGAAATAGACGCAGGGAAAGAGAGGCGGAGTATCAGATGTGGGGAATTCAAGGCGGGGAATCAGAGGCGGGGAAAGAGATGTGGGGAAAGAGATGTGGGGAAAGAGAGGCAGGGAAAGAGGCAAGGAAATAGAGGTGGGGAATCAGAGGCAGGGAATCAGAGGCGGAGATCCAGAGGCAGGGAATCTGAGGCGGGGAATCTGAGGCGGGGAATCAGAGGCGGGGAATCAGAGGCGTGGAATCAGAGGGGGGAATAGAGATGTGGGAAAAGAGAGGCGGCGAAAGGGAGGCGGGGAAAGAGTCAGAGACTCTGAAACAGGGAATCGGAGTCGGGGAATCAGAGTCGGGGAATCAGAGTCGGGGAATCAGTGTCAGGGAATCAGAGTCGGGGAATCAGAGTCGGGGAATCAGAGGCAGGGAATCAGAGGCGGAGAATCAGAGGCGGGGAATCAGAGGCGGGGAATCAGAGGCGGGGAATCAGAGGCTGAAATTAAAAGGGGGTGAATCAGAGGGGGGAAAAGAGATGTGGGGAAAGAAGGGCAGGGAAAGAGCCAGGGAAAGAGCCAGGGACTCTGAAGCAGGGAATCGGAGGCAGGGAAACAGAGGAAGGGAATCAGAGGCGGGGAATCAGAGGGCGGAAATGAGATGTGGGAAAAGAGAGGCAGAGAAAGAGGCACGAAAATAGTGGCAGGGAAAGAGAGGCGGGGAATCAGAGGCGGGGAATCACAGGCGGGGAACCAGAGGCGGGGAATCAGAGGCTGAAATTAAAAGAGGGTGAATCAGAGGGGGGAAAAGAGATGTGGGGAAAGAAGGGCAGGGAAAGAGCCAGGGAAAGAGCCAGGGACTCTGAAGCAGGGAATCGGAGGCAGGGAATCGGAGGCAGGAAAACAGAGGAAGGGAATCAGAGTCGGAGAAATGGAGGCGGGGAATCAGAAGCGAGGAATCAGAAGCGGGGAATCAGAGGACGGAAAAGAGATGTGGCGAAAGAGAGGCAGAGAAAGAGAGGCGGGTTATCAGATGTGTGCAATCCGAGGCAAGGAATCAGAGGCGGGGAATCAGAGGCGGGAAATCAGAGGCGTGGAATCAGAGGCGGGGAATCGAAGGTGGGGAATCGGAGTCGGGGAATCAGAGTCGTGGAATCAGAGGCGGGGAATCAGAGTCGGGGAATCAGAGGCGGGGAATCAGAGGCGGGGTATCAGAGGCGGGGTATCAGAAGCGGGGAATCAGAGGCGGGGAATCAGAGGCGGGGTATCAGAGGCGGGGTATCAGAGGCGGGGTATCAGAGGCAGAGGAACGGAGGCGTGGAATCAGAGGTGGGGAATCAGAGGGCAGAAAAGAGATGTGGGGAAAGAGAGGCAGAGAAAGAGGCGTGGAAATAGACGCAGTGAAAGAGAGGAGGGGTATCAGATGCGGGGAATCCGAGGCGGGGAATCAGAGGCAGGAAAAGAGATGTGGGGAAAGAGAGTCCGGGAAAGAGGCACGGAAAGAGAGGCGGGAAATCAGAGGTGGGGAATCAGAGGCGGGGAATCAGAGGCGGGGAAAGAGATGTGGAGAAAGAGAGGCAGGGAAAGAGGCAAGGAAAGAGAGGCGGGGAAAGAGGCACGGAAAGAGAGGTGGGAAATGAGAGGCGGGGAATCAGAGTCGTATTATCTGAGGTGGGGAATCTGAGGCGGGGAATCAGAGGCGGGGAAAGAGATGTGGGAAAAGAGAGGCAGAGAATGAGGCACGAAAATAGTGGCAGGGAAAGAGAGGCAGGGAATCAGAGGCGGGGAATCAGAGGCGGGGAATCAGAGGCGGGGAATCAGAGGCGGGGAATCAGAGGCGGGGAATCAGAGGCGGGGAATCCGAGGCGGGGAATCAGAGGCGGGGAATCAGAGGCAGGGAATCAGAGGCGGGGAATCAGAGGCGGGGAATCAGAGGGCGGAAAAGAGATGTGGGGAAAGAGAGGCAGAGAAAGAGGCAAGGAAAGAGAGGCGGGGAAAGAGGCACGGAAAGAGAGGTGGGAAATGAGAGGCGGGGAATCAGAGGCGGGGAATCAGAGTCGTGGTATCAGAAGCGGGGAATTTGAGGTGGAGAATCTGAGGCGGGGAATCAGAGGCGTGGAATCCGAGGCGTGGAATCAGAGGCAGGAAAAGAGATGTGGGAAAAGAGAGGCGGGGAAAGAGGCG